>NC_041385.1:577586490-577618034 GCF_002162155.2 Triticum dicoccoides | reverse complement strand
AGCAGTAGCGAAGGAATCACTCCATCGGGTTCAGTTAACAGCCATCAATCGATTGCTCGGGTTCAGTAACACGTAGCCTGCAGTGCAATCACTCGGGTTCAGTTAGAGCCCAACGCCTCGCTCGGCTTCAGTTGGAGCCAACGCCTCGCACACACGCACATACGTACGAGAGAAACGCGCATCGCTCCGCCCCAGACCTCCCACCGTAACCGGCAACTCCCCGAAATTTTCCTCCCCCTCGCTTCTACCACGGTTTTTTCCGTCATGTACGGCCCAAAGAATGTCATGCAGCTGCGTCTCCGGCCCGCTCAGGACGAAAAGCCCATTTTCTGTCATGATTTTTTGTCATAGATGTAGGAGCCCACCACATCTATGATGATACCGGGTTTTGTCACAATTATCATCATAGAAGTGTCATATGTATGACAGGAAAAAAATTTGTTCGGCCCAAAATGTCACGGATGTGTCTTTTTTTTGTAGTGATGCGTACCTTGATGAAAAAGAAATATATCCTGTTATTATTAGTGCTAACCTTTCAGAGAAAGAAGAAGAAAGATTATTGAAAACTTTGAAGAAGCACTGAGCTGCTATTGGATATACTCTGGATGATCTTAAGGGCGTTAGTCCCACGTTATGTCAACACAAAATTACATTGGAGGACGATGCCAAACCAGTTAGAGATCCTCAAAGACGATTAAATCCCAAGATGAAGGAAGTGGTAAGAAAGGAGATACTAAAGCTCCTTGAGGCAGGTATTATTTATCCCGTTGCCGATAGTGAATGGGTAAGCCATGTCCATTGTGTTCCTAAAAAGGGAGGTATTACCGTTGTTCCTAATGATAAAGATGAATTTATCCCGCAATGAATTATTACAGGTTATAGGATGGTAATTGATTTCCGTAAGTTAAATAAATCTACCAAGAAAGATCATTACCCTTTACCTTTTATTGATCAAATGCTAGAAAGACTATCCAAACACACACGTTTCTGCTTTCTAGATGGTTATTCTGGTTTCTCTCAGATACCTGTGTCAGCGAAGGATCAATCTAAAACTACTTTTACTTGCCCTTTTGGTACTTTTGCTTATAGACCTATGCCTTTTGGTTTATGTACTGCACCTGCTACCTTTCAAAGATGTATGATGGCTATATTCTCTGATTTTTTTGAAAAGATTTGTGAGGTATTCATGGATGACTTTTCCGTCTATGGATCCCCATTTGATGATTGTTTGAGAAACCTTGATCGAGTTTTGCAGAGATGCGAAGACACTAGTCTCGTCCTGAATTGGGAAAAGTGTCACTTTATGGTTAATGAAGGCATTGTCTTGGGGCATAAGATCTCCGAGAGAGGTATTGAAGTTGATAAAGCCAAAGTTGATGCTATTGAAAAGATGCCATGTCCCAAGGACATAAAAGGTATAAGAAGTTTCCTTGGTCACGCCGGTTTTTATAGGAGGTTCATTAAGGACTTTTCTAAAATCTCTAGGCTTCTGACTAATTTATTGCAAAAAGATATTCCTTTTGTCTTTGATGATGATTGCATAGAAGCATTTGAAACACTTAAGAAAGCTTTGATCACTGCACCTGTCGTTCAGCCACCTAATTGGAATTTACCTTTTGAAATTATGTGTGATGCTAGTGATTATGATGTAGGTGTTGTTCTAGGGCAAAGAGTCGATAAGAAATTGAATTTATCTAGTATGCTAGTAAGACTCTTGATACTGCCCAGAGAAATTATGCTACTACTGAAAAAGAGTTCTTAGCAATTGTGTTTGCATGTGATAAGTTTAGACCTTATATTGTTGATTCCAAAGTTACTATTCACACTGATCATGTTGCTATTAAATATCTTATGGAAAATAAAGATGCTAAGCCTAGACTCATTAGATGGGTTCTCTTGCTCCAAGAATTTGACTTGCATATTATTGATAGAAAGGGAGCTGAGAACCCCGTTGCAGATAACTTGTCTAGGTTAGAGAATGTTCTTGATGACCCACTGCCTATTAATGATAGCTTTCCTGATGAACAATTAGCGGTCGTCAATGCTTCTCGTACTGTTCCTTGGTATGCTGATTATGCTAATTACATTGTTGCTAAATATATACCGCCTAGTTTCACATATCAGCAAAAGAAAAAGTTCTTTTATGATTTAAGACATTACTTCTGGGATGACCCACACCTTTATAAAGGAGTAGATGGTGTTATTAGACGTTGTGTGCCTGAGCATGAACAGGAACAGATCCTACATAAGTGTCACTCTGAATCCTATGGAGGACACCACGCTGGAGATAGAACTGCACACAAGGTACTACAATCTGGTTTTTATTGGCCTACTCTCTTCAAAGATGCTCTTAAGTTTGCCTTATCTTATGATGAATGCCAAAGAGTAGGTAACATTAGTAGATGTCAAGAAATGCCTATGAATTACTCTATTGTTATTGAACCATTTGATGTTTGGGGCTTTGATTATATGGGACCTTTTCCTGCCTCTAATGGTTATACACATATTTTAGTTGTTGTTGATTACGTTACTAAGTGGGTAGAAGCTATTCCAACTAGTAGTGTTGATCATAACACTTCTAGTAAAATGCTTAAAGAAGTTATTTTTCCGAGGTTTGGAGTCCCTAGATATCTTATGACTGATGGTGGTTCACATTTTATTCATGGTGCTTTCCGTAAGATGCTTGCTAAGTATGATGTCATTCATAGAATCGCATCTCCTTATCATCCGCAGTCTAGTGGTCAAGTAGAGTTGAGCAATAGAGAGCTCAAATTAATTTTGCAAAAGACTGTGAATAGATCTAGAAAGAATTGATCCAAAAAACTTGATGATGCATTATGGGCCTATAGAACTACATACAAAAATCCTATGAGTATGTGTCCATATAAGATGGTTTATGGAAAAGCGTGTCATTTGCCTCTTGAACTTGAACATAAGGCATATTGGGCTATTAAAGAGCTCAACTATGACTTCAAACTTGCTGGTGAGAAGAGGTTGTTTGATATTAGCTCCCTTGATGAATGGAGAACCCAGGCGTATGAGAATGCCAAGCTATTTAAAGAAAAAGTCAAACGCTGGCATGATAAGAGGATACAAAAGCGTGAGTTTAATGTAGGAGACTATGTATTATTATTCAACTCTCACTTAAGATTTTTTGCAAGAAAACTTCTCTCAAAATGGGAAGGTCTTTATGTTATCGAGGAGGTCTATCGTTCTGGTGCCATAAAAATCAACAACTTCGAAGGCACGAGTCCAAGGGTGGTAAACGGTCAAAGAATTAAACATTATATTTTAGGTGATCCTATCAATGTTGAAACTAATATTATTGAGACTGTAACCCTTGAGGAATACATAAGGGACACTTTCCAGAACGTTTCAGACTCCGAAAAGGTATAGGTATGTGGTACGGTAAGTAAACCGACTCCAAAACAACTCCAATGGCAATTTTTTATCAGTTTTGGAATATTTAAGAATTTTAGGAAGAAAGAAGTAGTCCGAAAGGGACACAAGGCCCCCACGAGAGTGGAGGGCGCCCCCTCCCCCTACTGGGCGCGCCCCCATGTCTCGTGGGCACCTCGTGTGCCTCCCGGACTCCGTTTTCTTGCACGTTATGTATTTTGGTCGGTAAAAATTCATTATATATACTCCCGGAGGTTTTGACCACCGTATCACGCAAATATCCTCTGTTTTCGTTTCGAGCTGTTTCTGTTTCAGATTTAGAGCATCATGACATCTCCAAGCGCTCCCAAGGACAAGTTTTTCGAGAGGGTTATCAACCCCTATCTCGCGGAGGTGCTACAACACCCTCAAACCATTGAGATGCGTGAGGGGGTGTTGCACATCTGCGATGTGGAGGGACCAAGGCGTACCGGGAGCATGGAGACAAAGCTCGAAGCCGTGGAGCAGCAAGTTTTCAAGTGTCAAGGGATGGTGTAGCGTGGACTCAACGCCAACCAAATGATGATCACGGAGTTCACCAACAACCACAAGCTGGATGCCAAAGTCATTGGGGAGACCATCTTCAAGCTTCAAGAGAAAATCGAGCACCTCCAAGCCCAAATCTACGACCTGCAATACCAGAACTGTGAGTATGAATATAGATTGAAGAGGATGAGTTTGGCTGCAGATTTAAGGATCCCGGAGAATCGATCATCCTTCTATGATGGAGATCTTATGCCTTGGAAGATGGACGGCAAGCCTACATCATCAACAACTCCTACTTCACCACCTCCGAGGGCATAATCACATGGGTATGGGCACTCCCCTTGGCAACTGCCAAGCTTGGGGGGTGCCCCGGTATCGTATCACCTTCACACTCCTATCTTTACCGCTTTATTTAGTTCGGTCCTTTTTATAGTATGTTGATCTAGTAGATTGAAGTTTTGATATCAAGTAGTTCGAGTTCTGCATTGTGATCTCTTTTTGTATTCGAGTCCACGAGCTATCTATAATAAAGATTAGTGTTGAGTCAAGGGCTTTGCTTTGTTGTTATGATCTTGAGGAAGTAGAAAGAATAAAAAGGGTTCATATTGATCTTATGGATAGTGATAACTTCACATATAGAAAGTATGAGGCATAAAAATTGTTGAGAGTTGATAAACTTAGCCTTGGTCATCGTTGCAATTAATAGGAAGTGATAAGGAAAGAGAGGTTCACATATAAATATACTATCTTGGACATCTTTTATGATTGTGAGCACTCATTAAGTATGACATGTTAAAAGAGTTGACGTTGGACAAGGAAGACAACATAATGGTTTATGTTTTCTCACATCCCAGTTAAAGTATATTGTCATTGACCTTCCAAACATGTTGAGCTTGCCTTTCCCCCTCATGCTAGCAAAATTCCTAGCACCAAGTAGAGATACTACTTGTGCTTCCATATTCCTTTAAACCCAGTTTTGCCATGAGAGTCCACCATATCTACCTATGGATTGAGTAAGATCCTTCAAGTAAGTTGTCATCGGTGCAAGCAATAAAAATTGCTCCTTAAAAATGCATGACCTATTAGTGTGGAGAAAATAAGCTTTATACGATCTTGTTATGGAAGCAATAAAAGCGACGAACTGCATAATAAAGGTCCATACACAAGTGGCAATATAAAGTGACGTTCTTTCATACTAAGATTTTGTGTATCCTACCCTAAAAGCGTGTGACAACCTCTGCTTCCCTCTGCGAAGGGCCTATCTTTACTTTATGTTCTTACTTTTTGTTTTTATTTTGAACTTGAGTCAAGGTGATCCTCACCTTTCCCTTTTTCATTTTATCCTTTGGCAAGCTCCTCGTGTTTGGAAGATCATGATACATATATCCAATTGGATGTTCGTTAGCATGGGCTATTATTGTTTACATCACCTAAAGGTGAATACGTTGGGAGGCAACACAATAAGCCCCTATCTTTCTCAGTGTCCGGCTGAAACTCCATAACCACAAGTATTGTGTGAGTGTTAGCAATTGTAGAAGACTATATGATAGTTGAGTATGTGGACTCGCTGAAAAGCTCTATTGTTGACTCTTTCTGATGTTATGATAAATTGCGATTGCTTCAATGACTGAGATTATAGTTTGTTAGTTCTCGATGAAGTTTTTGAACCATACTTGATATTGTGAATTGATTGTCACTTGAGCATAAGAAATTATATAATGAAATATGTTTATGTGATGTTATAAGAATGATCATGATGCCCTCATGTCCGTATTTTATTTTTATCGACACCTCTATCTCTAAACTTGTGGACATATTTTTCGATTTCGGCTTCCGCTTGAGGACAAGCGAGGTCTAAGCTTGGGGGAGTTGATACGTCCATTTTGCATCATGCTTTTATATCAATATTTATTGCATTATGGGCTATTATTACACATTATATCTCTTTACTTATGGCTATTCTCTCTTATTTTACAAGGTTTACCATGAAGAGGGGGAATGCCGGCAACTGGAATTCTGGCTGGAAAAGGAGCAAACGTTGGAAACCTATTCTGCATAGCTCCAAAAGTCCTGAAACTCCACGAAACAACTTTTTGGAATTAATAAGAATTTCTGAGCGAAAGAAATACACCAGGGGGCCCACACCCTGTCCAGGAGACAGCCCCCCTATAGGGTGCGCCCCCTATCTCCTGGGCCCCCTGGTGGGGCTCCGGTGTCCATCTTCTGCTATATCATCGCTTTTACCCTGTAAAAAATTGTGGGCAAGCCTACGGGACGAAACTCCGCCGCCACGAGGCGGAACCTTGGCGGAATCAATCTAGGGCTCTGGCGGAGCTGTTCTGTCGGGGACACTTCCCTCCGGGAGGGGGAAATCATCACCAATGTCATCACCAACGATCCTCTCATCGGGAGAGGGTCAATCTCCATCAACATCTTCACTAGCACCATCTCCTCTCAAAACCCTAGTTCATCTCTTGTATCCAATCTTGTATCAAAACCACAAATTGGTACCTATGGGTTGCTAGTAGTGTTGATTACTCCTTGTAGTTGGTGCTAATTGGTTTACTTGGTGGAAGATCATATGTTCAGATCCTTTATGCATATTATTACTCCTCTGATTATGAACATGAATATGCTTTGTGAGTAGTTACGTTTGTTCCTGAGGACATGGGTGAAGTCTTGCTATTAGTAGTCATGTGAATTTGGTATTCGTTCGATATTTTGATGAGATGTATGTTGTCTTTTCCTCTAGTGGTGTTATGTGAACATCGACTACATGACACTTCACCATTATTTTGGCCTAGAGGAAGGCATGGGGAAGTAATAAGTAGATGATGGGTTGCTAGAGAGACAGAAGCTTAAACCCTAGTTTATGCGTTGCTTCATTAGGGGCTGATATGGATCCATATGTTTAATGTTGTGGTTAGGTTTACCTTAATACTTCTTTTGTAGTTGCGGATGCTTGCAATAGGGGTTAATCATAAGTGGGATGCTTGTCCAAGTAAGGGCAGTACCCAAGTACCGGTCCACCCACATGTCAAATTATCAAAGTACCGAACGCGAATCATATGAACGTGATGAAAACTAGCTTGACGATAATTCCCATGTGTCCTCGGGAGCTCCTTTCTCATTATTAGAAATTGTCCAGGCTTATCCTTTGCTACATAAAGGATTGGGCCACCTTGCTGCACTTTACTTATTTTATTTACTTTTTACTCGTTACTATTTATCTTATCACAAAACTATCTATCACCTACAGTTTCAGTGCTTGCAGAGAAAACCTTACTGAAAACCGCTTACCATTTCCTTCTGCTCCTCGTTGGGTTCGACACTCTTACTTATATAAAGGACTACGATTGATCCCCTACACTTGTGGGTCATCATAGACTTAGAATATTCAAGACAAAGTAAAATGACCAAATATAAGTACTTGAGTAGTGAATATTTGCACATTACCTTTTAGTACATTTGCTTCCTCAAAGCCATCAAGTGATCAACCACTTGATCATTGGTGGATTTATTTTCATTTCCTCTTCATCCACATGATAAATAACATCATAACTCAAGTTGGGACCATTTATGCGATTTGGCGAGTAGTGAGTATTTCGCCCCGTCCTGGTTTATTAGCCCTTCTTATGGTTTGGATCAAACTTTGACCGTTGATTTAACTACCAAAAAATAAGTTATACTATACCCTAAAAATAGTATCATTGAAAACCTCTTTCAAATATGAATCCAACAATATAAGTTTTGTGACATACAACTTATATTTTGTTAGTCAAATCTATGATCAAAGTTGGACACAAAATACGAAGGGGGCCAATAAACCCGGACGGAGTTAGTACCTTTAGTACATTTGCTTCCTCAAAGCCATCAAGTGATCAACCACTTGACTATTGGTGGATTTATTTTCATTTCCTCTTCCTCTACATAACAAATAACATCATCACTCAAGTTGTGACCATTTATGTGATTGGGCGAGTAGTGACTATTTGCGCATTACCTTTTAGTACATTTGCTTCCCCATAGCCATCAAATGCTCAACAACTTGATCATTGGTGCCTTTTTTCCATTTCTTCTTCCTCCACATAACAAATAACATCATCACTCAAGTTGTGACCATTTATGCGATTGGGCGATTATGTTTTCACCAATTACATGACTAAAAAGCACCTCTCAACTATAGTGTGGCAATAAGCAACAGAATTACTAGTTTGGAATCAAAATATTGATGTAATAGTTTTGCTATACTCATTGAATTCTCCAAATTAAAAACATGAATGAGTCTATTGGGCTTAAAGCCGCTAACCAAACAAGAAAATTAGAGGATGCATCATTGAACCAAGTGTCAACTTCTTGAACTAGTCAATCAAAAACATCAAGCAATCAACTTGATATTGATATTTGTTGGTAATTTAGGTTACATGTCTTCTCTTTTTCTAGATTACCATATGCTTCTTGCGTGTCCAATGATACATCTCCAACGTATCCACTTTTCCAAACACTTTTGCCCTTGTTTTGGACTCTAACTTGCATGATTTGAATGAAACTAACCCGGACTGACGCTGTTTTTAGCAGAACTACCATGATGTTGTTTATTATGCAGAAAACAAAAGTTCTCGGAATGACCTGGAAATCCACGGAGATAAGTTTTGGAAAATATAAAAAATATTGGTGAAAGAATCCAGGCCAGGGGGCCACACCCTGTCCACGAGGGTGAGGGCGCGCCCTCCCCCTGGGTGCGCCCCCTGTCTCGTGGCCCCCTAATGCTCCACCGACCTCAACTCCAACTCCATATATTCCGTTTCGCGGAGAAAAAAAACAGAGAGAAAGTTTCATAGCGTTTTACGATACGGCGCCACCGCCAAGCCCTAATCTCTCTCGGGAGGGCTGATCTGGAGTCCGTTCGGGGCTCCGGAGAGGGGGATTCGTCGCCGTCGTCATCATCAACCATCCTCCATCACCAATTTCATGATGTCACCACCGTGCGTGAGTAATTCCATCATAGGCTTGCTGGATGGTGATGGGTTGGATGATATTTACCATGTAATCAAGTTAGTTTTGTTAGGGTTTGATCCCTAGTATCCACTATGTTCTGAGATTGATGTTGCTATGACTTTGCTATGCTTAATGCTTGTCACTAGGGCCCGAGTGCCATGATTTTAGATCTAAACCTATTATGTTTTCATGAATATATGTGTGTTCTTGATCCTATCTTGCAAGTCTATAGTCACCTATTATGTGTTATGATCTAACAACCCCGAAGTGACAATAATCAGGATACTTCTCGGTGATGACCGTAGTTTCAGGAGTTCATGTATTCACTATGTGTTAATGCTTTGGTCCGATACTCTATTAAAAGGAGGCCTTAATATCCCTTAGTTTCCACTAGGACCCCGCTGCCACGAGAGGGTAGGACAAAAGATGCCATGCAAGTTCTTTTCCATAAGCATGTATGACCATATTCGGAATACATGCCTACATTACATTGATGAGCTGAAGCTAGTTCTATGTCGCATCCGACATAATTATCCATCACTGATCCAATGCCTGCGAGCTTTTCACATATTGTGCTTTGCTTATTTACTTTTCCATTGCTACTATTACAATTACTACAAAACTATTATCTTTACTTTTGCCACTGTTACCATTACTATCATACTACTTTGCTACTAAATACTTTGCTGCAGATACTAAGTTATCCACGTGTGGTTGAATTGACAACTCAATTGCTAAAACTTAATAATATTCTTTGGCTCCCCTTGTGTCGAATCAATAAATTTGGGTTGAACACTCTATCCTCGGAAGTTGTTGCGATCCCCTACACTTGTGGGTTATCAAGACTAATTTATGGCGCCGTTGCCGGGGAGCATAGCACTATTTTTTCAGTCACTTGGGATTTATATCTGCTGATCACTATGAGGAACTTGAAAGACGAAAGAACCAAGATTTTTCCCTCAACTACGAGGGGAGGTAAGGAACTGCCATCTAGCTCTACACTAGACTCTCCTTCTGTTTTGAGTAAGCTTACGGCACCTAAACCTGCTACTGCTATGAATTCTGATATGTCGCATGTTATTGATGATGCCACTTCTTCTATGCATGATACTTATGGTGAAACTACTTCTCTGTGTGATACTACTTTGCCATTAGGTGAATTTCTTGATGAACAACTTGCTAGGGTTAGAGATATGAAATTATTGAAGATGATATTATTGATGATAGTGATGATGAAAGTTCTCCCCCTGATTATGAATTACCTGTTGTTCCTGAGGGTTATGTTATGAAGGAGGAAGCTGCTAGAGATATGATCTTAAAAATTTATTAGCTAAATGGAAGCAGCAATCTCTTAATATTAGAATGAAACTGACCCTGCTTTTGCTACTTCACCTATCTGTGTTACCGATAAGGATTATGAATTCTCTGTTGATCCTGAAATAGTTACTTTGGTTGAATCTGATCCTTTTTATGGCCTTGATTCTGAAACTGTTGTGGCACATCTTACCAAGTTGAATGATATAGCCACCCTGTTTACTAATGATGAGAAGTATCGCTATTATTATATCCTTAAGATATTTCCATTCTCATTAAAGAGTGATGCTAAGACTTGGTTTAATTCTCTTGATCCTGGTTGTGTGCATAGTCCCCAGGATATGATTTATTACTTCTGTGCTAAATATTTCCCTGCTCATAAGAAACAAGCTGCCTTGCGGGAAATATATAATTTTGTGCAAATCAAAGAAGAGAGTCTCCCACAAGCTTGGGGGAGGCTTCTCCGATTACTTAATGCTTTGCCTGATCATCCTCTTAAGAAAAATGAAATACTTGATATCTTTTATAATGTACTAACCGATGTTTCCAAGGACTACTTGGATAGTTGTGCTGGTTGTGTTTTCAGGGAAAGAATGGTCGACCAAGCTGAATTACTATTGAATAATATGTTGACTAATGAAAATAATTGGACTCTTCCTGAGCCAATTCTAGAGGCAATTCCTGAACCAATTGAGCCAACTCTTGAGCCTATTCCTAAACCTACTCCGAAGAAGAGGGGAGTTCTATTTCTCAATCCTGAAGATATGCAAGAGGCAAAGAAATCTATGAAAGAAAAAGGTATTAAAGCTGAAGATGTTAAGAATTTACCTCCTATTGAAGAAATACATGGTCTTAATATACCGCCTGTTGAAGAAACACATTGTCTTGATAACCCGACACAGGTAGTAAAGGTAAATTCTCTCTATAGATATGATAAAGTTGAAATCCCGTCTACTAAATTTCATAGCCAATGTTTAGATGAATTTGATGACTTTATGGCTAAACAAGAAAGTTTTAATGCTTAATTTGGTAGAGAGTTAGAGAGTAATGCTTTCATGATAGGACACTTGAGTGATTATATGGCTAGAGTTAAAGGTGAACTTAAACTCATTAGGAAATATGCTTCTATGGTTACCACTCAAGCTGAACAAGTACTTAAAGCTCAAAGTGATTTGCTTGATGAATTAAATAATAAACATGACTTTGCTGTTAGAGTGGCTACTAGAACTGGTAGAATGACTCAGGAACCTTTGTATCCTGAAGGCCATCCTAAGAGAATCGAGCAAGATTCTCAAAGAAATAATTTAGAGGCACCTAGTTCTTCCAAAAAGAAGAAAAAGAAAAACGATAGGACTTTGCATGCTTCTAGTGAACCTGTTGTAGACACACCTGAGAATCCCAATGATATTTCTATTTCTGATGCTGAAACACAATCAGGTGATGAACATGAACCTAGTGATAATGTTAATGGTAATGTTCATGTTGATGCTCAACCTAGCAAAAATAATGATGTAGAGATTGAACCTGTTGTTGATCTTGATAACCCACAATCAAAGAATCAACGTTATGATAAGAGAGATTTTGTTGCTAGGAAGCACGGCAGAGAAAGAGAACCATGGGTTCAGAAACCCATGCCCTTTCCTCCTAAACCATCCAAGACAAAGGATGATGAGGATTTTGAGCGCTTTGCTGAAATGATTAGACCTATCTTCTTATGTATGCGCTTAACTGATATGCTTAAAGTAAATCCGTATGCTAAGTATATGAAGGATTTCATTACAAATAAAAGAAAGATACCGGAAGCTGAAATTTCCAACATGCTTGCTAATTATACTTTTAAGGGTGGAATACCAAAGAAACTTCGAGACCCCGGGGTACCAACTATACCATGCTCCATTAAAAGAAATTATGTTAAGACTGCTTTATGTGATCTTGGAGCCGGTGTTAGTGTTATGCCTCTCTCTTTATATCGTAGACTTGAATTGAATAAGTTGACACCTACTGAAATATCTTTTCAAATGGCTGATAAATCAACTGCTATACATGTCGGTATTTGTGAGGATGTGCCTGTTGTGGTTGCAAATTTCACTATCTTAACGGACTTTGTTATTCTTGGTATTCCCGAGGATGATAGTATGTCGATTATCCTTGGTAGACCCTTTTTTAATACTGCAGGGGCTGTTATTGATTGCAACAAAGGCAATGTCACTTTTCATATTAATGGTAATGAGCATGCGGTACACGTTCCGAGGAAACAACCTCAAGTTCATAGCATCAATTCTATTGGAAAAGTTCCAACTATCATTATTAGAGGTTTTGAATTTCCTCTTCCTACTGTCAAGAAAAAGTATGATATTCTTACTATTGGGGATGTTCATATCCCCATTGAGGTAACCTAGTGTTATTCGAAATTTCTCCGGTTCCGTGTTATTCGGAATGAGTTTGTTAACAAGACTTGATCAACCTTGTTAGTGGATTCATTTTGATGATCATGAGATGGATGAAACTAGAAGGCACAACCTTCTGTACCCTCTTTTTACTTTCTGTTATTTAGATTAAATAAAGCAAAAATAGTACTATCTGTCTGTTTTCTGAATTATCTATGCAATAAAAAATATCCCGAAAATAAAAGTGCTCCAAATGCCTAGTATGATTTTTTATGGAATATTTGAGGATTTTAGGCACTGAAAACACTGCAGGAGGGGCAAGCACCTGGCCACGAGGGTGGAGGGCGCGCCCACACCCCTTGGGTGCGCCCCCTGTCTCGTGGGCCCAGGGTGGCCCCCCTCCACTTATTCCTGCACCCACACACTCCATATTCTTCCTAAAAAATCCCCATCCAGCTCAAGCACGAGTTCTAGCTCATTTTGATGCGATTTTCGATCTCCTTGCTCAAAGCTCCATTCACAAAACTGCTTTGGCAGATTGTTGCTTGGTATGTGACTCCTCCATTGGTCCAATTAGTTTTTGTTCTAGTGCTTTATTCATTGCAAAGTTTTGCTGCATAGGTGACCCTATTCTTGAGCTTGCATGTCAAATTTATGAGGTCCCAAGCAATTCTAATGCATGATATAGGCTCTGGGTACTTGTAGGAGTAGTTGCTACCAATCTTGTTTAGTTCTATTCACTCTTATTTTGAAGTTACTAAAATTTCAGAAATTTTCAGAAAATGTTAAGGAGATTTTTGAGGGGCTCTTCTAGCCAAGGCTCCCAAGAAAGACAAGCTAAAGAGAAGGAAAAGGCCAAGTATAATCTTCCTCGCATAGCGGAAGCACGGCCGTGTGAATGGCCCTGTGACAATTTCTTAAGAGAAGCCACAATTTATGAAGACTTCTATTCTTTGATTGCAAATGCAAGCCTCGCCGACTTCCTCCACGACCGGATTGATCAGTATCTCTTACTCACCAATACTTTCATGCAAAACTTTTATTATTATCCTAAGAAGTCACCACCTTCACTATCATTTCATTTATATGCTGAATTCAGGGAAATGTCCTTACGTAATTTTTGCACGGTATGTAGGATACCCTTTGAGGAAAAATTAGATGAACCACATCATAAAGATGTGGATGGCTTTGTTAACACTATTACTGTAGGGGATCCAAAGAAGGGTTCCGATGCAAGAATCTCTAGCATACACTTTCCTGTTTTACGCTACTTTGCCATATTTGCTAGTAGATGCTTAATTGGTCGTGAAAATAGTGGAAACTTCAGTGTGCCTGATATTATTATTCTATTCCATGCCATGTTTGGTGATAATAGTTTAGTATGGGTGTCGTTATTGCTAAACGGCTGAGCCTGAATCGTACAAAAGGCCCTATTTTTGGAGGTATCTATGTTGCACGTCTTGCTAAACATTTTGAGATACCTATTAGGCACCATGAAAAAGAGGAGACAATATTGCCTCCTTACATTTTAGATTATAGGAGCATGGTAGCGCATGAGTTTATTGTTGACAACGAAGATAAGATGCTTCTGTATAACCTGAGATTTAATAAGAAAGACAATGAGACTATTATTCTGCATGCGCCTTTGTTGTTTGATTTGACTGCAGTTAATTATCTTGTCACGCCGGAGGCGGTGTACACTCATCGAGGCCAAGCATCCACTCCAGAGCCTGAGCCGGAACCTTCACTGGACCCTTATCGTGCATCATCTTACCAGTGGGATCCAGAGGAGATGGTCAGCCAGTGGTACCCTGATTACACCTCTCAGAACACCGGGGGGAGT
The DNA here is from genome assembly GCF_002162155.2 of Triticum dicoccoides. NCBI lineage: Eukaryota > Viridiplantae > Streptophyta > Magnoliopsida > Poales > Poaceae > Triticum > Triticum dicoccoides. The sequence goes on along the minus strand of NC_041385.1, from coordinate 577,603,568 downwards.
AGTCGCAGTCCTTGGCAGTAGACCAACTTAGGCCAAAAGCCTAAGCTTGGGGGAGTACGTATTTCTCACCAACTTTATATTCATGTTCACACACTATTCTAGTCGTTGGTGCTCATACTCTTTCATTGTATTATCCATGTTAGTTTAATTTTTCTTTTTCTAGATTTCTTCTTGTGTGTTTGATAAACCTTAAGAAAAACCAAAAAAATAGTTAGTTTAATTTCCATGCTTGTAGTAGAAATTAAAATGAAAACCCAAAAAGATTTCTCGTTCTTCTTCTTGCTTGTTGGGAGCTTTCCCGTGTAAATAGTTTTATTTTATTTTCTTTTCTTTGGGGGTCGAGAGTAGAAGACCATATTGAAAATGTTTAGTGGCTCTCTTATGCATGATTGTTTATTTAACTTAGAGCCCATATTACTTTGTCTTCTCTCTTGAGTTGAATGCTTGCAGATTCCAGCTTAGTCCAATGCACGTGCACTATTATTATTATACACACTGTTTGGTTGTGCAAGTGAAAGGCAATAATGATGATATATGATGGACTGATTGAGATGAGAGAAGCTGGTATGAACTCGACCTCTCTTGTTTTTGTAAATATGATGAGTTCATTGTTCCTGATTCAGCTTATTATGAAGTAAACATATTTGCAATGACATTTAGAGATTATAGTTGCTTGTTCCATGCTTGATTAGCTATGAATTATAACGGTTTACCTTGCGTGCCAACATGCTATTAAAATGATTGTGATGTGGTATGATGGGATGGTATCCTCCTTTGAATGAATTGAGTGACTCGACTTGGCACATGTTCACGCATGTAGTTGAAACAATCAACATAGCCTTCATGATATTTATGTTCATGGTAGATTATATCCTACTCATGCTTGTACTCGGTGTGAATTAATTTTAATGCATGTTCATGACTGTTGTCGCTCTCTCAGTTGGTCGCTTCCCAGTCTTTTGCTAGCCTTCACCTGTACTAAGCGGGAATATTGCTTGTGCATCGAAACTCCATAAACCCCAAAGTTGTTCCATATGAGTCCACCATACCTTCCTATATGCGGTATTTACCTGTCGTTCCAAGTAAATTTGTATGTGCCAAACTCCAAACCTTCAAATGAAGTTATGTTTTGTATGCTCGAGAAGCTCATGTTTCAACTAGGGATGTCCGTATCTTCCATGCTAGGTGGGTTATTCTCAAGAGGAGTGGACTCCGCTCCTCATTCATGAGAAAGGGCCGGTAACCAGGATGCCCAGTCCCATGATCCAAAAAGATCAAAGAAAATCAAAATAATTAAACAAAACTCTCCCAGGGTTGTTGTTAGTTGGAGGCACTCGTTGTTTCGAGCAAGCCATGGATTGATGCTTGTTGGTGGTGGGGAGTATAAACTTTTACCATTCTGTTTGGGAACTGCCTATAATGTATATAGTATGGAAGATATCGCCATCTCATAGTTGTTGCGTTGACAGTGAAAGTATGCCGCTCAAAATGTTATTCCTCTCTATTTTAAAATCGAGCTCTGGCACCTCTACAAATCCCTGCTTCCCTCTACGAAGGGCCTATCTATTTACTTTTATGTTGAGTCATCATCCTCTTATTAAAAATCAACCGCTGGAGAGCACACTGTCATTTGCATTCATTACTGTTGGTTTATATTGGGTATGACTTGACTGGATCTCTTTTACCATGAATTACAATGTCTAGTCAGTCATTGATCTTTAAAGATGCTCTGCATTTATGTTTTGCGGTCTCAGAAAGGGCTAGCGAGATACCATTTTGTTATATCATATTATGATTGTTTTGAGAAAGTATTGTCATCCGAGTTTTATTAGTATGGCTCGCTAGCCGATTATGCCATTGATATGAGTAATTATGAGACCTAAGTTTTATTGTGAGTATGGTTAGTTCATAATACTTGCTGAAAACCTGAATGTTGGCTTTACATATTTACAACAACAAGAGCAAACAGAGTTTGTAAAAGTTTTTCTTTATCACTTTCAGTTTATCAACTGAATTGCTTGAGGACAAGCAAAGGTTTAAGCTTGGGGGAGTTGATACGTCTCCAACGTATCTACTTTTCCAAACACTTTTGCCCTTGTTTTGGACTCTAACTTGCATGATTTGAATGAAACTAACCCGGACTGGCGTTGTTTTCAGCAGAACTGCCATGATGTTGTTTATTGTGCAGAAAACAAAAGTTCTCGGAATGACCTGAAAATCGGAGATAGGTTTTGGAAAATATAAAAAATACTGGCAAAAGAATCAAGGCTAGGGGACCCACACCCTGTCCACGAGGGTGGGGGCGCGCCCTCCCCCCCCTGGGCGCGCCCCCTGTCTCGTGGGCCCCTGATGCTCCACCGACCTCAACTCCAACTCCATATATTCCGTTTTACGGAGAAAAAAATCAGAGAGAAAGTTTTATCGCGTTTTACGATACGGAGCCGCCGCCAAGCCCTAATCTCTCTCGGGAGGACTGATCTGGAGTCCGTTCGGGGCTCCGGATAGGGGGATTTGTCGCCGTCGTCATCATCAACCATCCTCCATCACCAATTTCATGATGCCCACCGCTGTGCGTGAGTAACTCCATCGTAGGCTTGCTGGACGGTGATGGGTTGGATGAGATTTACCATGTAATCAAGTTAGTTTTGTTAGGGTTTGATCCCTAGTATCCACTATGTTTTGAGATTGATGTTGTTATGACTTTGCTATGCTTAATGCTTGTCACTAGGGCCCGAGTGCCATGATTTCAAATCTGGACCTATTATGTTTTCATGAATAACTGTGTGTTCTTGATCCTATCTTGCAAGTCTATAGTCACCTATTATGTGTTATGATCTGACAACCCCGAAGTGGCAATAATCGGGATACTTCTCGGTGATGACCGTAGTTTGAGGAGTTCATGTATTCACTATGTGTTAATGCTTTGGTCCGGTACTCTATTAAAAGGAGGCCTTAATATCCCTTAGTTTCCACTAGGACCCCGCTGCCATGGGAGGGTAGGACAAAAGATGGCATGCAAGTTCTTTTCCATAAGCACGTATGACTATATTCGGAATACATGCCTACATTACATTGATGAACTGGAGCCAGTTTTGTGTCACCCTATGTTATAGCTATTACATGAGGAATCGCATCCGACATAATTATCCATCACTGATCCAATGCCTACGAGCTTTTCACATATTGTGCTTTGCTTATTTACTTTTCCGTTGCTACTGATACAATTACTACAAAACTATTATCTTTACTTTTGCCACTGTTACCATTACTATCATACTACTTTGCTACTAAATACTTTGCTGCCGATACTAAGTTATCCAGGTGTGGTTGAATTGACAACTCGACTGCTAATACTTAAGAATATTCTTTGGCTGCCCTTGTGTCGAATTAATAAATTTGGGTTGAATACTCTACCCTCGAAAGCTGTTGCGATCCCCTACACTTGTGGGTTATCATCCAACTCTACAATATCATGCTCCCGCAAAGTACATGAAATTCACCAAACATAGAGTCGGGTCCCTCTTCACTAATTTCATTCAAACAAAAGTTGTTTGCTTTAAAAAATCATGGCATTTACTATGTCTTGGTCCTTCCATTGCAGACCACAAATTCTAGAACTTTAATACTAGCTGGAACATGTCAACGAAACTCTTAAGTGTTCTATCATGAGAACACCAATGAGTGTCTCTAGATCTTTGAAGGCATTGTTGTTGATTTAGTCATGCTCCTATTGTAAGTTTCCCACACCCTAAAGCCTTCACATTTCTTCAAGATTAACATCTCTAATAATTTCCATTCGATTGGAAGATCCACCCACCAAATTTAGGTAGAAATAATACTAAAGAAATTACTAACTCCTTTATGGGTTCTTACACAACACACCAACTAACTGAAGCTCGTGAGCAAAGAAACAGACATAATAAGTTGTGCTACTTTCTCTCATGATCAATGATTTGAGGCAATTGAACTCACCCCGCATGTTGCTAGCATCATCGTATCATTGTCCTTTAACTTCCTTGTAAATCAAATTAGTTTGCGGATGTAGAATCAATTGAACTCTTGAGGTGCAAAAGTTTTTTATTTCACATAAATAAGACCAACAAAACTTGTCGTTAGAATTCCACAACTATCAAGATACTGCAAGGCCACAACTATATGTTATTTGCAAGAAACAACTATGGACTCATCAAGAAGCACACAACACACATTATTGGCATCTTCTTTGATAATAAATTTTACTATCACATATGCAAAACCTTGAGAGATATCTTTCTAGACTTCAAGAGCCACCATAAAAAAATTCTTTGTGGCACCTTTTCTCGTAGCCTTTCCTACAAGTGGGCCATGCTTACCTAAGTCACAAACTTCCAAGATATTCCCTTTACTGTGTCATTTCTTTGGCTCGTTATGGACCTGAAAAGACCCTTCAGTAGCTGTCAATCAAGGCATTGAGTTGAATAAAACAGGAAATCATGGAAGGTTCACTTTGAATCTAAATAGAAACATCAATGTGTTGATCTCTTTTCTTTAAAGCAACATAAATTTTAATTGCTTGATCATGGACACTACCGACATTACCAGCACACCTTGGTTTCATGTTCTCAGAGCGAAAGCCTCATACCTAGTTTCTTTCTTGTGGCCACGGTCCCTAGACAAGAGACAATAAAAACAATATGGTTTTTTCTTCTCTTCACTGTATTCAAGCCAACTCCCAACTACATCAAACCAACTAGGATTGAGCCTTCTCCTTATAGTCCCAAACTCCGAATATGGATAATAAATTTCTCTTGGATGATAAGGTTTATTAACCAAGTACTTTCTTATTGCCACATCTTTCAAATTAGGATGGTAATGTTCTATCAATTTCCTATCACCTGGATCATATACGGAATTTATTCTTCCCGGTTTATGTCTTCTGGAGCATCTTGTGATGGTGATTTTCTTCTGAGAAGATACTTGTCCATGATGAATTACAACAAATACATGGAAAATTGACTAAGTGAATGAAGTGTACCCTAATTAGAAGTTAAAACCCTAGCTAATGCTGAGGGTTCACCAAAACACATATATTTTGGTGGGGTAAAATCTACTGGCTATAGCGTAGGAGTTCATACATAGCAAAGTAACAAAACAAATTCATACAAAATAATTGTTGCAACTTACAAAAAGAATAGGAAAACCAAGAAGAGGTCAGGACATAATTCAGTTAAGGTCTACTGTAGTCTGCAGATAGAAGATTAACAGGTTGCAGACAGGGTTGGAGATGGAAATTTTGATGTGTCTGGAATCATCATGCGATCAATCTGGCCGCCTAGGCTATGTGGTGTCGATGGGCATTGTGGCATTCCGCATCATCGTGTCACTCTATTAGCCTCATTGGCATGGGGATTGAGGAACCAAACATGTGTATGTTGCCAACACACCTAGCCATGTACCTGCGTCGCGCCTATGGGAAGTAAATCAAGCAATTGAAATTAGCACTAAAAGGTGAATTAAGATTTTATCTAGTAGGAGATGATAGCCTTTTCCCCTAAAGATGGCAAATATGTCCGCCTGGTTTTATTAATTTGCAAATTCTTTCTCATCGAGTTAAAAAAGTGAAATTGGTTGATATCATGATGATATTAGGTAGTATAGATATAATTATGGAGGAAGTTGATCGTTGAAATGATAATAGATACTACAGAGTTAGAAACTATCAATTGTTTTTCAAAATCAGATGTTGAAGTTCTCAATATCCGGCATTCCTTCAAGAAAAACCAAGGACAAGCCCTGTCTCAGTATCCTTTCTATTTTCTGGAGCAGAGCTTAAAATAATCAAAATGCAACCATGGAGCCTGATATCTTTCAGTTTGTTGGAAAACTTGTTGTTTATTGGGAATAATCAATATACTTTTAATGTGAACCTTCAGACGGACTGTCCGGGACCAGACCGAGTTCACCTGGGCATGGCTCAGACGCTAGCATGGACTATACCTCGCTGGTAGCCTCCACCCCGTGCTGAAGCCAAATATATGCAAGCTTCAGGCCTAGATTGTTCAGACAGCTGCCTACGCGCATAACTGGGCCAAAGGCCCATGTATCTCTCCCTTTAGCACCCAACTTACCCTTTCATGTGCGGGACTATAAATACTTCACCCCCTCCTCTCGAGGGTTAGACAAGTGACCTAGATTTGGCTAGAGAGCTTGTCTCCAATGTACCTCCCCTTGTAGGATCAAGACCTCCCTTTTGAAGAAAACTGCCCATGGAGTGCAAGACATCTACTTTATAGGGAAGATGTCCGAGGCCACCCTTGAGGTGATGGCTCATGGAGAACAAGGCCACCTTGCAAGGTGAAGACTCCGTGGAGTACCTCTATATCCACGGAACATGGAAGAACCTCCACCTTTGTTCTTGTTTTCCCTTGTGTTTGTGAGAAATCGTTAAAATTGTTCTCCGTTGTTGGTTCTTGCTACGTCGGATAGGCTCCCCTAGTTATCCTTCTTGTTGTTCTTCGTGTTCTTCCTCCTTCCATCCTTTCATTCGTGAAGATCGGGCTACCCTAGAGGTTCTCCCCTCACCAAAGAACACCAAGATGATCAATGTGCCTATGGAGAAGAAGTGTCGTTGGCTCCGAGGAGGAAGTTTTAGTTGAAGACTCCTCTCCTAGTGCTGATACATGTTTAAAAAAAACATGCAGTGAAAAGTTTAGGTGGAAAACAGAGGAAAACAAAGGATCCCATGAAACGAATTCTAAAGAAACTATTATAGTGATTACGGAAAATTAGCATGTGCTAGGTTTGTACACAACGCAGTAGTCTCTGAAACTGAAGCAATGCACTTAATAAGGATGGCGTACCCAGACATCTATTCATTTTTCATAGACATGTATTCATTTTCTTCAATTGTACGCACGTGTAAAATAATTTCAACTGTACACACGAGTAAAATAAAGCATAGGAGAGTTATATACGCACAAGTAAATCAAAGTACTATGTACCCAGACAATACAATGCAATTGCAATTAAAAAGGATGGTGTACCCAGACAGTATGGGCGGGATTAGAAAGCATATACTAGGTGGATAGAACACATATAGATGAGAAAATAGCTATGCAATTCACAAAATCTTGAACTCGGTACACCCATTTAGGTGAACTTGGCTCCGCCAGACATGTATTCATTTTTTTACCCTTCTGATCAAATACAAAGAAGCATCTTGAGGTATTTAACAAATGGTATCAATAAAGGTTTCGCCAGGTCCGGAGAGACAAAAACCCAGTCCATTCAATACACAAATAGTACATTCAAGATCATTACTATACCCAACAACAAGTTACTCGGAATCCACAAACCACAATACAACATATTGTACAATTCCTTAATTCGTCTTGATTGGGAATTGACAGAAGGTAGCACCTGTACTAATGCTCAAATGACAACAGTATCCAGGAAAGAACAGAAATGGGCATGTGCTAGGTTTGCACACCACACAGGGTGGTCTCTGCAACTGAAGCTATTAGCCCCTGCTGCCAGCTACCTCCCCCTCCAGACCATACATGCTTCAGCTTGCATTTGCATGAGATAAAAATGAAGTCAAGTACCAAGCCTCTACAGGTACCGACTGTCATCTTCTTTCATGCTTCCATTCTGTTGGCGCCAAAAGGTCTTAGATCAGGGGTTCATCGGGACTGCAGGTCCATGGGTGGCCAAGGACACCATTTGACAGCATTTGCTGCTAGATCTAAGTTTGCTCAGGTCAAAGCATGAAGGCTGGCAGAAGCTTTTGGTGCAATAGCAAACACGCCCATATCATAAAAGGTAACAGACTCATCGGCAGTTCTATGTGAATTTGCCTCGAGAATTTCGTCCAGAAGCCGCTAATGTTGTCCCTGCAACCCTGCTGCCATCCAAAGGTTTCATGGGTTTATATGCAAATGTGATCAGATCAGGAGGACTGTCAGCGGTTCTTATAGCTGTAGGAGACAATTTGCTCCGCTCAGAGCGACTAGCAGTAGTCGTGGGTCGGTATGCAAATGTGCTCAGATCAGGACTGTCTGCAGTTCTTATAGCTGTAGAGAATTTGCTCCGTTCAGGACGACTAGCAGTAGTCGTGGGTGTGTATGCAAATGTGCTCAGATCAGGACTGACAGCAGTGCCCACTGCTTTACGAGTGTTCTTGCTTTGATCAGGACAGCCACCAGTAGTAGATCTTGCCGGTGCATCTTTATCGGTGACCTTCCCCAGATCAGGAAGAAAAACAGGGCTGTGTGTAAACGCGCTCAGATCAGGAGGACCGTCGGCGCTATTCGAGGCATCACTTCTGGATCTGCTTTGTGAACGATGACCTCTCGCGGTCTTCTTAGCCGTACACCGGAGGTTCTGTTCCGGGGGTCTGAGAATAGATCTGTGACAGAATAACTGTGCCGTTATATATTCACTCATGGATGAAACCAGGTCACTTCCATGTACTGATAAGTAAATTGTGTATATGCACAAGTTATGAAGCTGCATACCTCACAGAAAGGGTATTCTTCACATCCTTTAAAGGAGCACGAAGGCCACTGGCACGGGAGCCTGCGTATCTGAAAGACGATATCAGTGCAGCAAACTTATCCATCGATTTCTTCGCAATGCCACTGTAATTATTCACATGGGAAACATTGCATCCGAATCTTCCTTCAGAATTTGTGTCGATGTCATCAAGGGAATCAGTACCACAGCCTGCAATAATTTCAGACATTACACAGATTGCTCTCTAAAGATCAAGACAGATTGTAATAAAAAAAGTGGCAAATGGTACATAAACGATCTATAATACAGGAAGAATTGCATGGAAAATGAAGATTGAGAAGCATCTAAACTGAATTTACTTTAAAGCGGTAACCTTGGTTAAATTGGTTTAAAAACCCAAGCTTGAATAAATGACTGAAATGCTTAACATTCCTTGTGACCAAGAATAACAACTAAAAAATGAGTAAAGTTTAATATGACACACAAAAAACATTCCAGGGGATGATAATCAAGCTGCCAAGTGAAATATCCACCAAACTGCAAGCATGTAACAAGCAAAGGACAAACAGAGGCTGATGTTACTTGCAATCCTTTTTAGTCATATTATCTTCATATCCAACATAGCAATGGAACAAGGAACAGGTTCAAATTATCAAAAAGAAGAAACAAAGGCAAAATAAAAACAAGGTAGAACTATTACCTTCATCAACTGCTGGACTGTCATGTGAACTAGTTGGCGGCAATGTTTCCTGCACAAACAGCATATCAGATACCAGCTAGTACCACAGTAGTACTACTAGGCTAGCTGCCATGTAATGATAAGTAGAAATTAAAACAATCATTTACGTCTTCAAAATTTTGGGGATCCCAAAGTTTTCTTCTCTTCACAACACCTCCAGGGTTCCCCGGTTGAACTCCAGAAAGAGTGGAAGTGCCAGTCTCAGCGTTATCATCATCATCATCATCTAACTGGTCTTCTACTTGATTTGTGAAAACCCTCTTATCTTTCTTGAAGTATGAACTCCTTACAGTAGGAGCCACATAACTTTCAGCATAATGTGGCACTGGTCTCGATGGCTCCGTGTTGTGAGAAACTAATGATAGATCTGCTATCCCAGGCGAAGTCCCTAGAAACATAAAACAGGCACATATGAAATACTGAAATCAGTCCCAAGATGGTTAATGTTGACTCTCCATGAATAAAGAAACTATCACATGACTTATGGATTAAGTCACACATCAACTACAGAAATTAGAGATCTTACTCTCTAAGCAAGGACTTATTGGCATTGCACTTGTGTTGCAATAACTGACCTCAACCTGAAAAGACAAGCAAGACACAAGGACAAGAGAAATATGTCCACAGTAAGAAGGTAGGACTAAGAGAGCATTGCAAATGTTTACGCAGTACAGTAATAAGAAATACCTCTGCATCTTCAATGTGTTGATCCCTAGAAAGAGGACCATTGCCAATATCATGAGAACTACAGTGGGGTGAAACACTATCTGAATCGCCCCAGGGGAAGGCACGACCAGTACTACATTGAGAAGCATCAATTGAATCATCTCGAGGAGGTTCAGAGCTAAAATGCTCAGAACTATACTGAGAGAATTGAATATTATTCATTGGCAAGCTAGTGTCTTCAATTGAATCAGGGGTGCCAGAGTCTTCAGTCTGAGGGCTCGGCAAAGAAGATCCATTCAACATTTTTTGCTTGGGTGTAACCTTCGGTGCCCTGAACTTCCGTTTTGCCTCAAGCGATGCTAAGCCTTCTAAAGGTTAAGGATAGTGCAATGGATAGTTAAATAGTGTGAATAAAGGATGCAAATTAGCCCAATCAACAAGACAATATGGACAATAACATTACTACATTTCGTACATCGCCTTTACCTGCCAAAATATTTGGGGTGGTGGGGTAAGAAAACTGTTCAAATGATCTAATCAGGTATTCAGGTTTTAAAAACCAAAAATTAACAAGATTCTTGTCCAGGGCAATTCATAAATGTGAATTATATACACGCATCTAGGAGCTCACTTTAATAAACTTAATTCATCCAAAGTTTTCTTGAATAAAATTAAGATGCATTGAGAGGATACAGAAGTAATTTGTCAATATGTTCTTCTGCACAGGCAATTCTAGCCTCTTCTTTCCATTTGAAGGAATAATAGACTCCTTGACCATATAACCTTTGTCAGCAGCAGGTGCACTGCAAGGAATGCTGGCCTGCAAGATATGTATACGTAAGGCAGAAACCTCAATAAGATAATCAAGAACGAAGACACAACTACATGTTGGTAGTTTGCACATCCTGCACTATAACTAAGTACATGCTGGTATAATATTTGATAAACAAGTGACAAAAATTACTTATTTCTACTTCTGTAAGATGATGGTAGTACATTTAGTAAGAGGCGCCAAAAATACATGAAAACATGACAACTTATATTTACTTCCATTCTTTTGTTTTAGTGAGGAACCTTGTCTATTTTATAACTAAATATTTTTGTTATTTCCCCTTTTCATATCTTCCATGCTGGGCTAGTGTAATGTTATTCTCAAGACTTCCTTTACTTAATCAATAAGGAGAACGTTGTTAAAATACAGAAAAAAATTCTAAAAAGCCCTCATATTTGGTGTTATTCATGAAATTGCATCATGCTTTGTTTGTGCATGCACATGCTTTTACATGCACAAGGCTCCTCAGAAGAGCGGGGTGAATTACATTAGGAGGAACAAAGCACCAGCAAACTAAAACGGCAAATTAGTAAAGCATATGAGAGAAAACAAGCATAACTTTCCCATAACTGTAGATTGACACAAAAAATCTTGTGGAAGACAAAAACCTGACAAGAACAGCACAGAAGGAAACAGAGAGTACCTCAAATGGTTCTTTTGTAAGTGGATCGATTTCCCCTAGAGCAATACCTTTAACAACAGCCTGTGGTAACCATGTATAAACTAATTAAGGAAATGCTCTAGTGCATGAAAGTAGAGTTCCTTCAGGAGGTAAAACGATTTGGGATTACTGAGTAATATGGTGTCATGAAACCCTTAGCTTATTTTCAAATTCGCCTGTATTCAATGGACATTAGAAGGAATGGACGAATGATGGAAAAGATCAATTTATGAAGTGAATAAACATCAGCTTATCATATTTATATAATATCTAACTAAAAATATAAGTTTACAAAGGATATGGGCCCAGAAAGTCGTCTTCGCTGAGGTCATGAGGAATGCCAGACAAATGAACAATATCTTCTGTCGCAGGATCATAGACCCTTTGAAACTGAAAAGCCCATATTGCCTTCTTGAAATTCTCTTCATATTGAGGTGGAACAGAAACAGCACTGTACCTCAGGTGCTTGATTACCTGAAAGCATGCATTCCATTAACTTCCATCACACTAAGAACTCATTGTTTTATTGATCACCAGGTTGCATGACTAGTTTAAACAGAAATCTCATTTGTAACATTTGGTTGTACGTTGAATAACTAACTATAAGATAATAAGATAATAGCTTCATAAAAGTTGGACCAGTCAACCTTTTGTTTTGCCTGTAGTAGCCGTGTCTTGAACTATTTATTCTGCTTGCGCATTATGCACATTTGTCCTTATTAGGTCTGTTTTTATCTTGTAGGGACAACTGTGCTACACATGTTTTCTGTTTTTTCTGTGGGTTTTTTACTATTTTTTATGTGTATTGAAGGTAGTATATTGAATAGACAGAGAGAAGACAGGATTTACCTTCTCATGACTCTTAAGTTTTTGGATGAGTGCATGAGCACGTTTGACACCCATTCCCGGCAAGGATGGAAGATAGTCACAGCCACTTAAAATACACATCTCTAGTAACATCTGTTTCGTGAATCCATTTAAGTCCAGCTCCCTGTTTCGTTCCAATCGCGTTATCTGGAATTCAACACCTTGCCCAAATTTGTCCATCTTGAAAATAATCTGCACATTACAATAAGATACATAAAAATGAGAGAATACAAGTAATGTTCTCAGAGGACAAGCTCAGAGAATGGTGGTTATTCAACTGCCAAAACATGATACCAAGATAATCTTTCCTGCTTATAAAAGTTGGAGCTAGTGGTGAGTTCACATGTGGGACCAACAATCTTCACTAATAAACAAATGCACCTCTACCAATATGTGGGGTGAGCAACCTTCTAAAGACATATATAAACAAATGGACTTTTACTCACATGTGGGACCTGACATAAATAAACAAGTACACTACTTTCATATGAGACCAACACTGATGAAGACACAAATAACAAAAACCTGAAATGCGGCTCCAACTCAGATATATGCTTATGTTTTCAGTTTCTCTTACCAACCAAGTTCCTCCAGTTCTATATCACAGAAAAAGAGAGTGAACAAATTGTAATTCCAAAGCAAAGATAGATTTTGTCCTCCTACCCGATCCACGACCTTGTGCAGTCAACTTACTACTGCCTATTCTCATATGTTTAAACATCCGAAATGTTGCGTCTTCCAAATGACCTACTATGATCTCTTAAGATTCTCCAATGCCAGCCGCATGATCTTTCATGTATTTTTGCTCTTTTTAGTCATGAATTGTGCACAAAGGCTGCAGAACAATATTAATGATTTTCTAATCCAGTGGCCTAACTCCTCATATTTTATAGTTTCATAGCAAGGCACGGGCATTGTGCTAGTAAATAGAAAGGTTATGGTATATGTTGAGGGCTGAGGAGGGGGTTGTAATAGTGTGCTTACTCTAGAACAGCCAAATGGTATCAAATCTGAATCCTCGGTAATTACAGCGTCAACAAGTTTGTTGACAGATAAGAATGTCATTTGTGCATCTGCTTCATAAGGTGCAACAATATAATCGACCTTTTCTTGCTTCAGTACCTGCATTGCATGTTTAAAGACAATTTATAGAAATCAAACCAAACATTCTCACTCTGTTAGGAACTACTTTAAATGGGTGGTAACAGGTTGGTAATATAACACGGAATTTACATCTGTACCTGGATCAGTTCTAAAGCAATTTTAGGTGTAATATCAACAGCTTTCTGGTAGCAGTCGAAAGCAGCGCGAGAATTCCCAGCTGCTTCATGTTCCCTGGCACGCTCAAGATTTTCCTTTCGTGACCTGAAGGATTGCATAATTAGCATCCAGTAAATAATACTGTTGAATGATGACTGCATAGAGACAACAAAAACTGCAGAGCCCCTTGACAGATTCAACATTAGGTAATAATTTTACAACTGCACTGCATAGGTAGAGAGCCCCAGATGACCACAACAGTAGCACATATGCAAAGAAACTTCCAAATACATTTAACATTGTTGAAAGGTAATGCAAATGTCCCCTGACAGCTGAAACACACTAGACAATTACCGTCAAAGAAGAGCATACCTTGCACGTTTGACCTCTTGTTCGCTCTTCATTGGCAGAAAGCCTCCATCAAATACAAGAATTGGCTTCACACCATGGTGCCGCAACAAGTTAACCCTATGCATGCAGTACTCAATATGCCTGGTTCAAATTCAAGGGGGCAAACGCAGGTGAGTTTATGGTGGAGCACTCAGGATGTGATAGTGAATTGCAGCTGTACATAACTATATGGTTCTCTGCACTACGATTCAGTGACAAATCAATTTCAACTGCATCAAAAAAAAACTACAGTATAAGAAGACAACGATGCAAAGTTAGTAGTTACAGAAATCTTCATACGTAGACATCTCCAACAAAACTTCTACGAATTGAAATGGTGGATTTTGTAACTAAAACAGAACCAGATCTTTCCCAGATATGTTTCTCGTGTATATATATATATAACCAACCTATAGATAGAAGAATTCTTGGCACTGGGACAGAAGGGGAAATTCAGTTTTAGGGTACAACAGAACAAACGAAGCGCGTCTCCTTTCCGCAATCCTGCGAGAAACAACACAAACAAGGGGCCCCGTTTATCCTTCATCTGGAATGGGATTCACATTCACCGGTTGGGACACCAACCCAATCAAGAAACATGTCTGGACCAAGCAGTTGTGCTGGTGCGGTCACTATTCGAGAGGCTGCCAATCCGTTGAGGGATTGGGGGTGAAATGCATCGCAAAGGAATAAACTTCCTCGATCCATCGATTAGGATTCGGCAATGTGGGGAACGGATCAGGAGACCCTATCGGGGTCAAAACTAGTTTTTCGTCAGTCCAAGAAAGGGGCGGGGAGGAAGGGGAACCTGGTGGTGGGGATGCCCTTGCAGAGGCGGTCGCCGCAGGAGAGGGCGCCCTTGTGGAGCCAGGAGTAGGTGTCGACGGCGACCGTCTGCCCCCTCAGGTCCTCCACCCTGATGGGCGCCATTATCGACTTGAGTTGCGGCAGCAAACCCTGGATCCCCATCGCCGCCGCCGCCGCTCCGCTGTCTGTCCCTCCCTCTCTTGTAAGTGGTGCGGGCTTTCTTGGAAAAGGAGAGGGAAGAGCGGGAATCAGACGGGCGGGAGGACCGGAGGAGGGAACGGAAATGAAGCGCCCACCACACTCGCCTTTTCTTTCCTTTTCCATGTTGTGGTAGATTCGTAATTCATCCACGCGGTTTGTTCTCTTTTTTATTTTTATTTAATTATTGATTTGTAAAAAGAACAGAAGTTTTAGAATTTATTTTTTCATATAACAAAATTCTGATCTGACCATTTAGCGTAGCGATGATCTTTCCATTGTTATCGAGAAGCTAATAGTGCCGCCCCCTAATTTCCTTATCCCTACCCTTGAAAAGGACATGATTGTTATTGAATAAAGTCGTCCCAAAAATTGTAAAAAATGGTCTTAAGCCTCTTCCAATGCATAGGTGCATGCTACGGGATAGTAGCACCTACTTGAACTCACAGGATTGGTGCGGGGAAGAAGAAGAAGAAGGCAGGGAGAGTGTAAGGGCATATTTCACCTCATGTGTTTTTGGTGATTGACGATAATGCATTTGCGGACTAATCATGTGCATTGAGCATTTCAGTTATCTCATGTTTAGACACAAGACGATTCGTTGCCCCTCGGAGTCTAGTGAAGACGGAGTTTTCTCTACGTTTCTTTCCGGTGGATTTGAGTCGCAGGAATGTCGTACTATTAAGAGGAGTTCCGCTTTGGAAAGGTTTGGGTGGAGTCATCACGTACACGTCCATTGCTTTGCATCACCTTTCCTTTGCCTCTTTGGAGAAACCACCGTTTATCCGTGTCTCTGCAAAAGGAAGGACTCCTAGTGTTGTTGTGTTGTGGCATGCGGTAGTACTGCTAAAGAGAGCAGTAGTACCGCAAAGGCACACGGTAGTACCGGCCAGGGACGCAGTGAAGGAAATATGCCCTAGAGGCAATAATAAAGTTATTATTTATTTCCTCGTATCATGATAAATGTTTATTATTCATGCTAGAATTGTATTAACCGGAAACATAATACATGTGTGAATACATAGACAAACTTAATGTCACCAGTATGCCTCTACTTGACTAGCTCATTAATCAATGATGGTTATGTTTCCTAACCACAGACATGTGTTGTCATTTGATTAACGGGATCACATCATTAGGAGAATGATGTGATTGACTTGACCCATTCCGTTAGCCTAGCACTTGATCGTTTAGTATGTTGCTATTGCTTTCTTCATGACTTATACAAAGTTCCTACAACTATGAGATTATGCAACTCCCGTTTACCGGAGGAACACTTTGTGTGCTATCAAACGTCACAACGTAACTAGGTGATTATAAAGGAGCTCTACAGGTGTCTCCGAAGGTACATGTTGAGTTGGCGTATTTTGAGATTAGGATTTGTCACTCCGATTGTCGGAGAGGTATCTCTGGGCCCTCTCGGTAATGCACATCACTATAAGTCTTGCAAGCAATGTAGCTAATGAGTTAGTTATGGAATGATGCATTACGTAACGAGTAAAGAGACTTGCCGGTAACGAGATTGAACTAGGTATTGGATACTGACGATCGAATCTCGGGCAAGTAACATACCGATGACAAAGGGAACAACGTATGTTGTTATGCGGTTTGACCGATAAAGATCTTCGTAGAATATGTGGGAGCCAATATGAGCATCCAGGTTCCGCTATTGGTTATTGACCGGAAACAGTTCTAGGTCATGTCTACATAGTTCTCGACCCCGTAGGGTCCGCACGCTTAAAGTTACGATGACAGTTTTATTATGAGTTTATAAGTTTTGATGTACTGAAGGTTGTTCGGAGTCTTAGATGTGATCACGGACATGACGAGGAGTCTTGAAATGGTCGAGACATAAAGATTGATATATTGGAAGCCTATATTTGGATATCGGAAACGTTCCGGGTGAAATCGGGATTTTACCGGAGTACCGGGGGGTTACCAGACCCCCCCCCGGGGGGGGTTAATGGGCCTACATGGGCCATGAGGGAGAAGAGGAGAGCCGGCCAGGGCAGGCCGCGCACCCCCTCCCCCCCTAGTCCGAAAAGGACAAGGAAAGGGGGGGCGGCCCCCTTTCCTCTTTCCCCTCCCCCCTTTCCTTCTCCACCAAGGCAAGAGGGGGGGGTCCTACTCCCGGTGGGAGTAGGACTCCTCCAGGCGCACCCCTA
>NC_041385.1:577416444-577586119 GCF_002162155.2 Triticum dicoccoides | reverse complement strand
GCGCACCCCTAGGGGGCCGGTCGCACCTCCCCCCCCCCCTCGTTTATATACGGGGGCAGGGGGGCACCTCTAGAGACACAAGTTGATCTTCGGGATCGTTCCTTAGCCGTGTGCGGTGCCCCCCTCCACCATATTCCACCTCGGTCATATCATAGCGGTGCTTAGGCGAAGCCCTGCGCCGGTAGAACATCATCATCATCACCACGCTGTCGTGCTGACGGAACTCATCCCCGACACCCTGCTGGATCGGAGTCCGGGGATCGTCATCGAGCTGAACGTGTGCTGAACTCGGAGGTGCCGTACGTTCGGTACTTGGATCGGTCGGATCGTGAAGACGTACGACTACATCAACCGCGTTGTCATAATGCTTCCGCTTTCGGTCTACGAGGGTACGTGGACAACACTCTCCCCTCTCGTTGCTATGCATCACCATGATCTTGCGTGTGCGTAGGATTTTTTTTGAAATTACTACGTTCCCCAACAGTGGCATTCGAGCCAGGCTTTATGCGTAGATGTTATATGCACGAGTAGAACACAAGTAAGTTGTGGGCGATATAAGTCATACTGCTTACCAGCATGTCATACTTTGGTTCAGCGGCATTATGAGATGAAGCGGCCCGGACCGACATTACGCGTACGCTTACGCGAGTCTGGTTTCACCGCTACGAGCACTCGTTGCTTAAAGGTGACCGGCGGGTGTCTGTCTCTCTCACTTTAGTTGAACCGAGTGTGGCTACATCCGGTCCTTGCGAAGGTTAAAACAGCACCAACTTGACAAACTATCGCTGTGGTTTTTGATGCGTAGGTAAGAATGGTTCTTGCTCAGCCCGTAGCAGCCACGTAAAATTTGCAACAACAAAGTAGAGGATGTCTAACTTGTTTTTGCAGGGCATGTTGTGATGTGATATGGTCAAGACGTGATGCTATATTTTATTGTATGAGATGATCATGTTTTGTAACCGAAGTTATCGGCAACTCGTAGGAGCCATATGGTTGTCGCTTTATTGTATGAAATGCAAACGCCCTGTAATTGCTTTACTTTATCACTAAGCGGTAGCGATAGTCGTAGAAGCAATAGATGGTGTAACGACAACGATGCTACGATGGAGATCAAGGTGTCGCGCCGGTGACGATGGTGATCACGACGGTGCTTCAAAGATGGAGATCACAAGCACAAGATGATGATGGCCATATCATATCACTTATATTGATTGCATGTGATGTTTATCCTTTATGCATCGTATCTTGCTTTGATTGACGGTAGCATTTTAAGATGATCTCTCACTAAATTATCAAGAAGTGTTCTCCCTGAGTATGCACTGTTGCGAAAGTTCTTCATGCTGAGACACCACGTGATGATCAGGTGTGATAGGCTCTACGTTCAAATACAACGGGTGCAAAACAATTGCACACGCGGAATACTCAGGTTAAACTTGACGAGCCTAGCATATACAGATATGGCCTCGGAACACGGAGACCGAAAGGTCGAACGTGAATCATATAGTAGATATGATCAACATAGTGATGTTCACCATTGAAACTACTCCATCTCACGTGATGATCAGACATGGTTTAGTTGATTTGGATCACGTGATCACTTAGATGATTAGAGAGATGTCTGTCTAAGTGGGAGTTCTTAAGTAATATGATTAACTGAACTTAAATTTATCATGAACTTAGTACCTGATAGTATTTTGCTTGTCTATGTTTGATGTAGATAGATGGCTCGTGTTGTTGTTCCGTTGAATTTTAATGCGTTCCTTGAGAAAGCTAAGTTGAAAGATGATGGTAGCAATTACACGGACTGGGTCCGTAACCTGAGGATTATCCTCATTGCTACAGAGAAGAATTACGTCCTGGAAGCACCGCTGGGTGCCAGGCCTGCTGCTGATGCAACTGACGACGTTAAGAATGTCTGGCAGAGCAAAGCTGATGACTACTCGATTGTTCAGTGTGCCATGCTTTACGGCTTGGAACCGTGTCTTCAACGACGTTTTGAACGTCATGGAGCATATGAGATGTTCCAGGAGTTGAAGTTAATATTTTAAGCAAATGCCCGGATTAAGAGATATGAAGTCTCCAATAAGTTCTATAGCTGTAAGATGGAGGAGAATAGTTCTGTTAGTGAACACATACTCAAAATGTCTGTGTATAATAATCACTTGATTCAACTGGGAGTTAATCTTCCTGATGATAGTGTCATTGACAGAATTCTTCAATCACTGCCACCAAGCTACAAGAGCTTCATGATGAACTATAATATGCAAGGGATGGACAAGACTATTCCCGAGCTCTTCGCAATGCTAAAGGTTGCGGAGGTAGAAATCAAGAAGGAGCATCAAGTGTTGATGGTCAATAAGACCACCAGTTTCAAGAAAAAGAGCAAAGGGAAGAAGAAGGGGAACTTCAAGAAGAACAGCAAACAAGTTGCTGCTCAAGAGAAGAAACCCAAGTCTGGACCTAAGCCTGAGACTGAGTGCTTCTACTGCAAGCAGACTGGACACTGGAAGCGGAACTGCCCCAAGTATTTGGCGGATAAGAAGGATGGCAAAGTGAACAAAGGTATATGTGATATACATGTTATTGATGTGTACCTTACTAATGCTCGCAGTAGCACCTGGGTATTTGATACTGGTTCTATTGCTAATATTTGCAACTCGAAACAGGGACTACGGATTAAGCGAAGATTGGCTAAGGACGAGGTGACGATGCGCGTGGGAAATGGTTCCAAAGTCGATGTGATCGCGGTCGGCACGCTACCTCTACATCTGCCATCAGGATTAGTTTTAGACCTAAATAATTGTTATTTGGTGCCAGCGTTGAGCATGAACATTATATCTGGATCTTGTTTGATGCGAGACGGTTATTCATTTAAATCAGAGAATAATGGTTGTTCTATTTATATGAGTAATATCTTTTATGGCCATGCACCCTTGAAGAGTGGTCTATTTTTATTAAATCTCGATAGTAGTGATACACATATTCATAATGTTGAAACCAAAAGATGCAGAGTTGATAATGATAGTGCAACTTATTTGTGGCACTGCCGTTTAGGTCATATCAGTGTAAAGCGCATGAAGAAACTCCATACTGGTGGACTTTTGGAATCACTTGATTATGAATCACTTGGTACTTGCGAACCGTGTCTCATGGGCAAGATGACTAAAACGCCGTTCTCCGGAACTATGGAGCGAGCAACTGATTTGTTGGAAATCATACATGCTGATGTATGTGGTCCAATGATTATTGAGGCTCGCGGCGGGTATCGTTATATTCTCACCTTCACAGATGATTTGAGCAGATATGGGTATATCTACTTGATGAAACACAAGTCTGAAACATTTGAAAAGTTCAAATAATTTCAGAGTGGAGTGGAAAATCATCGTAACAAGAAAATAAAATTTCTATGATCTGATCGTGGAGGAGAATATTTGAGTTACGAGTTTGGTTTACATTTGAAACAATGTGGAATAGTTTCGCAACTCACGCCACCCGGAACACCACAACGAAATGGTGTGTCCGAACGTTGTAATCGTACTTTACTGGATATGGTGCGATCTATGATGTCTCTTACTGATTTACCGCTGTCGTTTTGGGGTTGTGCTTTAGAGACGACCACATTCACATTAAATAGGGCACCATCAAAATCCGTTGAGACGATGCCTTATGAACTATGGTTTGGCAAGAAACCAAAGTTGTCGTTTCTTAAAGTTTGGGGTTGCGATGCTTATGTGAAGAAACTTCAACCAGATAAGCTCGAACCCAAATCAGAGAAATGTGTCTTCATAGGATACCCAAAAGAGACTATTGGGTACACCTTCTATCACAGATCTGAGGGCAAGATTTTCGTTGCTAAATTCGGATCCTTTCTAGAGAAGGAGTTTCTCTCGAAAGAAGTGAGTGGGAGGAAAGTAGAACTTGATGAGGTAACTGTACTTGCTCCCTTATTGGAAAATAGTTCATCACAAGAATCAGTTCCTGTGACAACTACACCAATTAGTGAGGAAGCTAATGATATTGATCATGAAACTTCAGATCAAGTTTCTACTGAACCTCGTAGGTCTACCAAAGTAAGATCCGCACTAGGGTGGTACGGTAATCCTATTCTGGAAGTCATGTTACTTGACCATGGTGAACCTACAAACTATGAGGAAGCGATGATGAGCCCAGATTCCGCAAAATGGCTTGAAGCCATGAAATCTGAGATAGGATCCATGTATGAGAACAAAGTATGGACTTTGGTTGACTTGCCCGATGATCGGCAAGCCATTGAGAATAAATGGATCTTCAAGAAGAAGACTGACGCTGATGGTAATGTAACTATCTACAAAGCTCGACTTGTTGCAAAAGGTTTTCGACAAGTTCAAGGGGTTGACTATGATGAGACTTTCTCACCCGTAGCGATGCTTAAGTCTGTCCGAATCATGTTAGCAATTGCCGCATTTTATGATTATGAAATCTGGCAAATGGATGTCAAAACTGCATTCCTGAATGGATTTCTGGAAGAAGAGTTGTATATGACGCAACCGGAAGGTTTTGTCGATCCAAAAGGAGCTAACAAAGTGTGCAAGCTCCAGCGATCCATTTATGGACTGGTGCAAGCATCTCGGAGTTGGAATAAACGCTTTGATAGTGTGATCAAAGCATATGGTTTTATACAGACTTTTGGAGAAGCCTGTGTTTACAAGAAAGTGAGTGGGAGCTCTGTAGCATTTCTGATATTATATGTAGATGAAATATTATTAATTGGAAATAATATAGAATTTCTGGATAGCATAAAGGGATACTTGAATAAAAGTTTTTCAATGAAAGACCTCGGTGAAGCTGCTTACATATTGGGAATCAAGATCTATAGAGATAGATCAAGACGCTTAATTGGACTTTCACAAAGCACATACCTTGATAAAGTTTTGAAAAAGTTCAAAATGGATCAGGCAAAGAAAGGGTTCTTGCCTGTATTACAAGGTGTGAAGTTGAGTCAGACTCAATGCCCGACCACCGCAGAAGATAGAGAGAAAATGAAAGATGTTCCCTATGCTTCAGCCATAGGCTCTATCATGTATGCAATGTTGTGTACCAGACCTGACGTTTGCTTAGCAATAAGCTTGGCAGGTAAGTACCAAAGTAATCCAGGAGTGGATCACTGGACAGCGGTCAAGAACATCCTGAAATACCTGAAAAGGACTAAGGATATGTTTCTCGTTTATGGAGGTGACAAAGAGCTAGTCGTAAATGGTTACGTCGATGCAAGCTTTGACACTGATCCGGACGATTCTAAATCGCAAACTGGATACGTGTTTTTATTAAACGGTGGAGCTGTAAGTTGGTGCAGTTCTAAACAAAGCATCATGGCGGGATCTACATGCGAAGCGGAGTCGCTTCAATTCCATCCGGGACCAAGTCCAGGTGGGAGATATAGAGATTTGCAAGATACATACAGATCTGAATATTGCAGACCCGTTGACTAAGCCTCTTCCACGAGCAAAACATGATCAACACCAAGACTCCATGGGTGTTAGAATCATAACTGTGTAATCTAGATTATTGACTCTAGTGCAAGTGGGAGACTGGAGGAAATATGCCCTAGAGGCAATAATAAAGTTATTATTTATTTCCTCATATCATGATAAATGTTTATTATTCATGCTAGAATTGTATTAACCGGAAACATAATACATGTGTGAATACATAGACAAACTTAATGTCACTAGTATGCCTCTACTTGACTAGCTCATTAATCAATGATGGTTATGTTTCCTAACCATAGACATGTGTTGTCATTTGATTAACGGGATCACATCATTAGGAGAATGATGTGATTGACTTGACCCATTCCGTTAGCCTAGCACTTGATCATTTAGTATGTTGCTATTGCTTTCTTCATGACTTATACAAAGTTCCTACAACTATGAGATTATGCAACTCCCGTTCACCGGAGGAACACTTTGTGTGCTACCAAACATCACAATGTAACTGGGTGATTATAAAGGAGCTCTACAGGTGTCTCCGAAGGTACATGTTGAGTTGGCGTATTTTGAGATTAGGATTTGTCACTCCGTTTGTCGGAGAGGTATCTCTGGGCCCTCTCGGTAATGCACATCACTATAAGCCTTGCAAGCAATGTAGCTAATGAGTTAGTTACGGAATGATGCATTATGTAACGAGTAAAGAGACTTGCCGGTAACGAGATTGAACTAGGTATTGGATACTGACGATCGAATCTCGGGCAAGCAACATACCGATGACAAAGGGAACAATGTATGTTGTTATGCGGTTTGACCGATAAAGATCTTCGTAGAATATGTGGGAGCCAATATCAGCATCTAGGTTCCGCTATTGGTTATTGACCGGAAACAGTTCTAGGTCATGTCTACATAGTTCTCGAACCCGTAGGGTCCGCACGCTTAACGTTACGATGATAGTTTTATTATGAGTTTATAAGTTTTGATGTACCAAAGGTTGTTCGGATGTGATCACGGACATGACGAGGAGTCTCGAAATGGTCGAGACATAAAGATTGATATATTGGAAGCCTATATTTGGATATCGGAAACGTTCCGGGTGAAATCGGGATTTTACCGGAGTACCGGGGGGTTACCGGACCCCCCCCCCGGGGGGTTAATGGGCCTACATGGGCCATGAGGGAGAAGAGGAGGGCCGGCCAGGGCAGGTCGCGCGCCCCCTCCCCCCTAGTCCGAATAGGACAAGGAAGGGGGGGGGGCTTTCCTCTTTCCCCTCCCCCCTAGTCCGAATAGGACAAGGAAGGGGGGGGGGGCTTTCCTCTTTCCCCTCCCCCCTTTCCTTCTCCACCAAGGCAAGAGGGGGGAGTCCTACTCCCGGTGGGAGTAGGACTCCTCCAGGCGCACCCCTAGGGGGCCGGCCGCACCTCCCCCTCCCTCCTTTATATACGGGGGCAGGGGGCACCTCTAGAGACACAAGTTGATCTTCGTGATCGTTCCTTAGCCGTGTGCGGTGCCCCCCTCCACCATATTCCACCTCGGTCATATCGTAGTGGTGCTTAGGCGAAGCCCTGCGTCGGTAGAACATCATCATCGTCACCACGCCGTCGTGCTGACGGAACTCATCCCCGACACCCTGCTGGATCGGAGTCCGGGGATTGTCATCAAGCTGAACGTGTGCTGAACTCGGAGGTGCCGTACGTTCGGTACTTGTATCAGTCGGATCGTGAAGACGTACGACTACATCAACCGCGTTGTCATAACGCTTTCGCTTTCGGTCTACGAGGGTACGTGGACAACACTCTCCCCTCTCGTTGCTATGCATCACCATGATCTTGCGTGTGCGTAGGAATTTTTTTGAAATTACTATGTTCCCCAACACGCAGTAGTACCGCAGGCACTTGCGGTAGTACCGCTCCCCGAGCACGGTAGTACCATGGCCTCGGGCCCAACACAGTAGCACGAGCGGAAGTAGGGACGAATGTAATTTTTTACATCCGCGTCCTACACGGTTTGATTGCCCCCACTAATTTTTTACATCCGCGTCCATTGTGGTGAAGCTTCATGGTGTCGTTGGGAGCCTCCAATTAAGTTATGGATATTGCCCCAACCTTGCTTGTAAAGGTTCGGTTGCCGCCTCCAAGGACACCAATAGTGGAATCACGACATCTCGCATTGTGTGAGGGCGTGAGGAGAATACGGTGGCCCTAGTGGCTTCTTGGGGAGCATTGTGCCTCCACACCGCTCCAACGGAGACGTACTTCCCCTCAAATGGAAGGAACTTCGGTAACACATCCTCATGTCCCTCGACTCCACTTTTGGTTATCTGTCACCTTTACTTGTGCAAGCTTATATTGTGTTCTATCCCTTGCTTGATTGTGTGCTTATTGTTGTTGCATCATATAGGTTGCTCACCTAGTTGCATGTCTAGACAACCTACTTTGATGCAAAGTTTAATTTGGTAAAGAATAGCTAAAAATTGTTAGTTGCCTATTCACCCCCCTCTAGTCAACTATATCGATCCTTTCAATTGGTATCAGAGCCTCGTCTCTTTATTAATGACTTTAACTTCCGAAGAGTATGGTTGACACTGTAGACGGTGAGAAGGAGCACCCCAGTGTGAATCCTTCTTCGTCTACGGCCGATGGGGGATCCCCAGTCTCACGTGGGAACTCGATGCGGCTTTGGACACATTGAAAACCTCCATGGCGACCGAGGTCAAAGGCATGTTCAATTAGTTTCTTGATGGTCTTAAGTTATCCACTGCACCATTGGAAGTGGTCGCTCCCACTAACAAGGTGGCGGATGCTAACTCCAATAAGGGGGAAGCTTCTAGTGATAAAGTTCCTTTGCCTAGTAGTAGAAGTGGAAATGGCATCTTTGCCCATGTTGAACCACCTCTTACTTATGGAGGACCGGTTCCCTCCACTTATTTGAATCATGTTGGTCCTCCTCCCAAGTTTGTGAAAAATGAGGATTTTGCCTCTTGGGTCTATCGCTTTAAACGTCATCTGAATCATAGTAACACTAATCTTTGGAGAATTATTGAGCAAGATTTCTACCCGCATGACCCAAGCAACTTCACCCTGAGAGAAGCCGCGGATAATCAATTCAACGAGTCCGCTCTCTTCATCATTCGAGATGCAATTCCACCCAAATATATTGCTCATCTCCGACCCTTCACCGTGGCCAAGGAAGCTTGGGAACATGTTGTTTCCATTTACAAGGGAAGCGCAGGCATTCAACGCTCCAACTATGAAGTGGTGCAAGATGAAGCTGATGATTTTGCGATGAATGAGGATGAAGAACCTCGTGAGCTCTACCAGAGATTAACAACTCTCGCGGTCTCATGCCGAGATCATCGGAGCAAGGATACAGATGACAATTGGATCAAGCGCAAGTTTCTCAAGGCCATGATGCCCTACCACAAGGCCATGTCATCCGTCATCCGTCAAAGGCCGGACTTCCATACGTTGTCCTCAAGTGAAGTGTTGGATGAGTTTGTTGCTATGAGAATCTTGGACAAGACCGCCGAAAATGCTGTGATGCGCTCTCAATGGGTGAAAAAACCCAACCTATCCTTGAAGGCCAAGGCAAGTGTGGAAGAAGAGGAAGAAGAGGAAGATGAGGAGAGTAACCCCGAAGATACAAAATATGATTACCATGAGCACATGGCTCTCGCTTCAAGGCAATTTTGGAGAAAGAAGAACTCAAGGCCCAACTTCAACAAGAACAACTCAAGTGGCATCAAGGGCAAGCAACGCATGAGGACATGCTACAATTGTGGCAATGTGAGCCACTTTGTTGCGGAGTGCCCTTACGAGAAGCGGGAAGACAATGGTGGCAAGATCATCCAAAAAGACAAAGCCAGGTCCTTCCCCAACAAGAACAACTTCACCAAGAAGACTCCTTCCAAGGGGTTGGTGGCACAAGAAGAGTACAATGAGGATGAGGATGATGATGAAGATGGTGAAGCGATGGCCATGGCCTCCGTTTCCATTGTCACAACTCCACAGGTGTCCCTCTTCGATTCACCCAACGAGAACATCACCGCCAAGTGCCTCATGGCCAAAGCCACCAACAAGGTAACCCCCAACATCAAAACTACCATCATTACTAATCCTTCCTTGGCGGATTGCATTGATGAAAGTGAGGGGTCTAATGAGGAAGTGAATGAGTTTAAGTCTTTCATGGGTAAGCTCAATGGTAAATCCAAGAAGCACTTTGTTGCTCTCTTGGAACAACTTGGTGAAGCCAATGACATGATTGAGGCTCACGAAGAAACCATCTATAAGATGAAAGGACATAGTCGTGACTATGACGATGAGATATCGGATCTCTATAATGCGCTTGAGGAAGAGCGTGGTCATTGTTTGGCTCTTGAGGAGTCACACAACGATGATCATGCTAAATTAAAGAAAGATCTTGATCATGCTCTTGTTGTATCTCGTGTGCTCAATTCCGAGAAGGCTGAACTTGGGGTTGACCATGCTAGACTCAAGGAGGAGTTTGAGATACTTGACAAGGCTCATAAGGCCTTGAAGGGTGCTCATGCTAGCCTCAAGGAGTCTCATGATCAACTCCAAGTGAAGCTCACCAAGGAGAAAGCCACTTTTCCTCATACGGTCTTAATTGATAATGCAAATGCTACTAACCCGTGTTGTGAGCATGTGCATCTTGTGGAGGAGAATGCCAAGTTGAAGGAGCAACTTGAGAAAGGCCTTGTGTCTTGCATACAAGGTGAGAAGAACCTCAATGATCTTTTGAGCAATCAAAAGGAAGTTGTGGGCAAGGAGGTGCTCCTAAGGAGAAGAAGAATAACAATGTGAAGGGTGGTGGTGTCAAGAAGGGCATCGCCACTCCTTCCAACAAAGTCAGCGACTTTAACCCTTCTTATGTGCTATGTCGTGCTAGTGATGGGCATGTGTATGCCAAATTTGTTGGTTCTCCTTATGAGTACATTGAATGGTCTATTTGGGTTCCTAAGACCCTTGTCGATAACATCAAAGGACCCATTACTAAATGGGTACCTAAAACCAAGCATTGATCTCTTGTAGGTGTTTGCTTCTGGTGGGGGATCATGGTTGCTCGATAGTGGAGCCACAAATCATATGACTGTAAGCAAGGACTTGGTGGTGGACGTGCACAAGGTCTCATCTATGCCCACCAATGTCGAGTGGGGTGATGCCTCGTCTTCTAAGGTATTGGGTCTTGGCAAGGTTGTCATTTCTCATGATCTCACGATCGAGAAAGTCATGCTTGTTGAGTCTCTTGCATACAATTTACTTTCTGTTCGTCAACTTGCAATCATGGGCTTTGCCACATTCTTTGATATTGATACCGTGGCCCTCTTGTGGAACGGTCTTTATGTGATTAACTTTTTGGAGCGACCCACTAAGGCAGCGACATGCCTAATGGCTAAAGGTGATGTGGGATGGCTTTGGCATCGCCGTTTAGACCATGTCAATATGAGATCTGCAAAGTCTTCTCAAGGGGGACCATGTCCGTGGACTAACAAATGTTAGTTTTGCCAAAGATCGTGCTTGTAGTGCTTGTATCCAAGGAAAGCTACATGAGAAGGCTCGCCCTCCCACAACTATCATCTACTCGAAGAGACCCTTGGAGCTCCTTCATATGGATCTCTTTGGGCCTCCATCCTTTGATAGTCTTGGGGGTAGGAAGTATTGCTTGGTTATTGTGGATGATTATTCAAGATTCACTTGGGTATATTTCTTCAAGAGGAAGAGTGAGATTCAACAAACCGTCTTCAACTTTGAAAATGAAGCTCAGCGTCAACACAATGCAAAGATCTTGACAATAAGAAGTGGCAATGGCATCGAGTTCAAGAACTACACCTTGGATGAGTTCCTTAGTGATGAGGGGATCAAGCATCAATATTCCGCACCTTACACCCCTCAACAAAATGGTGTAGCAGAGAGGAAGAACCGGGTGTTGATGGACGCAGCAAGAACCATGATGCGGAGTTCAAGTCTCCCTACAACTTTTGGGCCGAAGCCATCAACACTGCTTGCCATGCATCCAATCGGCTCTATCTCTGCAAGGGCTTGAACAAGACTCCATATGAGATACTTACTGGTAACAAGCCCAACCTCAAGTACTTATGGGTGTTCGGTTGTAAGTGTTTCATTCTCAACAAAGGTGTTCATTTGTCTAAATTTGAGGCTAGAGCTCATGAGGGCATATTTGTTGGTTATGCTACAAACTCTCATGCTTACTGTGTCCTCAACAAGTCCAGGGGACTCATTGAGGAGACGTGTAACGTGGAGTTTGACGAGAATAACGGCTCCCAAGTGGAGCAAAGTGGTACTTGTGATGTAGGTGATGAAATTCCTCCCCAAGCCATAAGAAGAATGGGTGTTGGTCATATCCTACCCATTGAGGAACCCCTTGTAGCCGAAGGAGAAGGACAATGCTCCACTCAAGTGGATCCATCACCAACCCAAGACCCACACGCTTTCGAAGAGCAAAGTGAAGGCCCTCAACCAAGTGAACAAGATCAAGGGCAAGATCAACCTCAAGATGGTGGTGAACCACCAAATGATGCCCAAGGTCAAGTTCTCCCTTCCGAGCAAGTTCAAGATCAAGAGCAAGCTCAAGATCAAGAACAAGCTCAAGGCGATGATCAAGTTACCACTCCTCAACTCACTCTTGAGGAGGAATTGGAGCGTCGTGCCACTAAGATTGCATCCAAGATCACAACCAAAGATCATCTCATGACGAATGTGCTTGGAAGCCTAAGAAAGGGGGTGAGCACTCGTAGACAATTAGAAAACTATTGTGAACACCACGCGTTTGTTTCTTGTGTCGAACCCCAAAAGGTTTATGAGGCGCTCAAGGATCCGGATTGGCTCAATGCCATGCATGAAGAACTCAACAACTTCGAGCACAACAAGGTGTGGATATTGGTGCCAAGGCCATCGGGTAAGCATAATGTCATTGGAACCAAGTGGATATTCAAGAACAAGCAAGATGCTCATGGAATTATGTTCGCAACAAGGCTCGTTTGGTAGCACAAGGCTACTCCCAAGTCGAGGGTATCGACTACGGTGAAACCTTTGCTCCCGTTGCTCGCGTTGAATCTATTCGTTTGTTGATTGCTTATGCTTCTCATCATTACTTCAAGTTGCAACAAATGGATGTGAAGAGTGCTTTTCTTAATGGTCCTATTAATGAGTTGGTGTATGTCAAACAACCCATGGGGTTCGAGGATCCCTATTTCCCCGATCATGTGTACCAACTCGACAAGGCACTCTATGGCCTTAAACAAGCCCCACGTGCGTGGTATGAGCACCTTACCTAGTTGTTGCAAGATCGTGGGTTTGAAATTGGGAAAATCGACCCCACTCATTTTACTAAGAAGGTCAACGGGGAGTTGTTTGTATGCCAACTATATGTTGATGATATTATATTTGGTTCCCCTAACAAAGCTTTCAATGAGGAATTTCCGCTCTCATGACCTCGAAGTTCAAGATGTCTATGATGGGAGAGTTGAAGTTCTTTCTCGGGTTCGAAATCAAGCAAAGAAGAGAAGGAACCATCATCAACCAAGCCAAATACACTCAAGACATGCTTAAGAGATTCAAGCTATGTGATGTCAAGCCGGCCACCACTCCGATGCCAGTCAAATGCCAACTTGACATAGATCCCAATGGTAAAGCGGTGGATCAAAAGGTATATCGTTCCATGATTAGATCCTTGCTTTACCTTTGTGCATCTAGACCGGATATCATGTTGAGTGTGGGAATTTGTACACGGTTCCAAGCCACACCTAAGGAAAGCCACTATGTGGCGGTCAAGCGAATCTTTTGATATTTGGCTCATACCCAAACTTTTGTTTATGGTACCCAAGAGGAGCCAACTTCAACCTTTTGGGCTATTCAGACTCGGATTGGGCGGGAGACAAAGTGGATAGGAAGTCAACCTCTGGAGGGTGCCAATTTCTAGTTGCTCTTTAGTAAGTTGGTCTTCTAAGAAGCAAAGTTGTGTGTCTCTCTCGTCCACCAAAGTGGAGTATGTGGCTGCCGGTAGTTGTTGTGCTCAACTTCTATGGATGATACAAACTTTAAAGGATTATAGTGTCATTTGTGACAAAGTGCCTCCTTGCTGTGACAATGAAAGTGCCATCAAGATCTCTCTCAACCCAGTGCAGCACTTCAAGATGAAGCATATTGAGGTTCGATATCACTTCATCCGGGATCACATTAGGCGAGGGAAGATCAAGATCAGATATGTCAACACTCGATAACCTTGCAGATATTTTCACGAAGCCCTTGGATGAAGCAAGATTTCGCGAGTTAAGGCATGAGGTAAATATCATCGATTCGAGCAATGTAGCTTGAACCCGTGCACACCCCACCATACTCTTCTTGATATCTTGTTTAGGTGTAGGCATGGAAATAAGGGGAGTGTTGTTCTCTCAATGAACTCTCCCTCCCCCCATTATGCATAAATTGATCAACTCTTTCACATTAGCCATTTTTATGATACTTGTGCTTCAAATATGAGTTTTGGTCATGGGCCCAAAGATAATTCTTCGCGGTGCCGTACCAATTGACTCAAACATAGGTGGCTTCGGCCACCGCCCTCTCCTCTAGAGAGGTTTTGGTTAGTGCTTGTTCCTTGTTGCCTTTTGCCTTCTTGTTGAGCCGTGTTTGTGTTTGAGTTGCCTCGTGTGTGTGTGCGTTTGCATGTCCGGTCGCTTGAAGGTTCCTGTGCAAAGGCTGTGTTTCTCTGCTTTGTCGAAACATGCACTTTCTTGGGTCTACGGTACTACCGTGGCAAGCCACGATACTACCTCAGGAGATGAGCACGGTACTACCGCTACCAACACGGCAGTAATTTTTTACTGTCGCTGGAAAAGTGGTACTACCGCCCTGCGTGCGATACTTCCGCCCAGGCGGTACTATCATGATGACCTGCAGTACTACCACTCCGTCGCAAGCGGGTGGGGGTCAAGAGCGGGCAGGGGGAGTTCCAACCCCCCCCCCCCCCATACTGTTGGGGAACGAGGTAATTTCCAAAAAATTCCTATGATCACACAAGATCTATCTAGGTGATGCATAGCAACGAGAGGGGAGAGTATGTCCACATACCCTCGTAGATCGAAAGCGCAAGCGTTATGACAACGCAGTTGATGTAGTCGTACGTCTTCACGACCCGACCGATCCTAGAACCAAAGGTATGGCACCCTCTGCACACGTTCAGCTTGGTAACGTCCCAAGAACTCTAGATCCAGCTAAGGTCGAGGGAGAGTTTCGTTAGCACGATGGCGTGGTGACGGTGATGATGAAGTTACCGGCGCAGGGCTTCGCCTAAGCACTATGACGATATGACCGAGGTGTAAATTTGTGGAGGGGGGCACCGCACACGGCTAAACAATCAACTTGTGTGTCTTTGGGGTGCCCCCTCCTTCGTATATAAAGGAGCGAGGGAGGAGGAGGCCGGCCAGGGGAGGAGGCGCGCCATGGGGGGGCAATCCTACTCCAAGTAGGTTTGCCCCCTCCTATTCCAACAAGGAGAAGGGGGAAGGAGGAGGTGGAGAGAAGGAAGGAGAGGGGGGCCACCACCCCTTCCCCTTGTCCAATTCGGACTAGGGCAAGGGGGCCGCGCTCCACCTCATGGCTGCCCTATCTCTTCTCCACTAAGGCCCATGAGGCCCAATAGCTTCTCGGGGGGGAGGAGGGGGGTTCTCGTAACCCCAGGTACTCCGGTTTTATCCGAAACTTATCTGTAACACTTTCGGTGTCCGAATATAGTCGTCCAATATATCAATCTTTACATCTCGACCATTTTGAGACTCCTTGTCATGTCCGTGATCACATACGGGACTCCAAACAATCTTCGGTACATCATATCACATAAACTCATAATACCAATCGTCATCAAACATTAAGCGTGCGGACCCTACGGGTACGAGAACTATGTAGACATGACCGAGACACGTCTCTGGTCAATAACCAATAGCGGAACCTGGATGCTCATATTGGTTCCTACATATTCTACAAAGATCTATATCGGTCAAACGGCATAACAACATACGTTGTTCCCTTTGTCATCGGTATGTTACTTGCCCGAGATTCGATCGTCGGTATCATCATACCTAGCTCAATCTCGTTACCGACAAGTCTCTTTAATCGTTCCGTAATACTTCATCCCGCAACTAACTCATTAGTCACAATGCTTGCAAGGCTTAATAGTGATGAGTATTACCGAGAGGGCCCAGAGATACCTCTCCGAAACATGGAGTGACAAATCCTAATCTCGATCTATGCCAACCCAACAAACACCTTCGGAGACACCTATAGAGCACCTTTATAATCACCCTTTTACGTTGTGACGTTTGGTAGCACACAGAGTGTTCCTCCTGTGTTTGGGAGTTGCATAATCTCATAGTGTGAGGAACATGTATAAGTCATGAAGAAAGCAGTAGCAATGAAACTGTAACGATCATGATGCTAAGCTAACAGATGGGTCTTGTCCATCACATCATTCTCCTAATAATGTGATCCCGTTCATCAAATGACAACACATGCTATGGTTAGGAAACATAACCATTTTTGATTAACGAGCTAGTCAAGTAGAGGCATACTAGGGACACTATGTTTTGTCTATGTATTCACACATGTACTAAGTTTCCGGTTAATACAATTCTAGCATGAATAATAAATATTTATCATGAAATAAGGAAAGAAATAATAACTTTATTATTGCCTCTAGGGCATATTTCCTTCAGTCTCCCACTTGCACTAGAGTCAATAATTTAGTTCACATCGCAATATGATTCAACACCAATAGTTCACATCTGTATGTGACCAACACCCAAAGGGATTACTAGAGTCAATAATCTAGTTCACATTGCAATGTGATTAGCACCCAAAGAGTACCAAGGTGTGATCATGTTTTTGCTTATGAGAGAAGTTTAGTCAAGGGGTCTGTCACAATCAGAGCCGTATGTATTTTGCAAATATTCTAGGTCTACAATGCTCTGCATGGAGCTACTCTAGCTAATTGCCCCCACTTTCAATATGTATCGAGATTGAGACTTAGAGTCATCTGGATCGGTGTAAAAGCTTGCATCGATGTAACTCTTTACGACGAACTCTTTGTCACCCCATCACCGAGAAACATTTCCTTAGTCCACCCTAAGGATAATTTTGACCACTGTCCAATGATCTACTCTTAGATCACTATTGTACCCCTTGCCAAACTCATGGCAAGGTACATAATAGGTCTTGTACACAACACAACATACTTTATAGATCCTATGACTATGGCATAGGGAATGACTTTCATTCTCTTTCTATCTTCTGTCGTGGTCGGGCTTTGAGTCTTACTCAACTTTACACCTTGTAATACAGACAAGAATTACTTCTTTGACCGATCCATTTTGAACTCTTTCAAAAAACTTATCAGGGTATTTACTCATTGAAAAATCTTATCAAGTGTCTTGATCTATCACTATAGATCTTGATGCCCAATTTGTAAGCAACTTCACCGAGGTCTTTCAATAAAAAACTCTTATTCAAGTATCCCTTTATGCTATCCAGAAATTATATAATTTCCAATCAACAATATGTCATCCACATATAATATTAGAAATGCTACAGAGCTCCCACTCACTTTCTTGTAAATACATGCTTCTCCAAAAGTCTGTATAAAACCATATGCTTTGATCACACTATAAAAGTGTTTATTCCAACTCCAAGAGGCTTGCACCAGTCCATAAATGGATCGCTGGAGCTTGCACACTTGGTTAGCACCCTTTGGATCGACAAAACCCTCTGGATGCATCATATACAACTCTTCTTTAAGAAATATCCATTTAATGAATGCAGTTTTTATATCCATTTGCCAGATTTCATAAAATATGGCAATTGCTAACATGATTCGAACGGATTTAAGCATCGCTACAGTTGAGAAAATCTCATTGTAGTCAACACCTTGAACTTGTCAAAAACCTTTTGCGACAAGTCGAGCTTTGTAGATAGTAACACTACTATCAGCATCCGTCTTCCTCTTGAAGATCCATTTTGTCGGTGTACTAAAGTAGGGGCTCTCCTTTGTACCCCTTACTAGTGCACGCGCAGTCAGAGCCGCGCCCACGACCACACTTAGTAGGGCAGAGGGAGGAGTCAAAGCCACAGGACGGTCAAAGCGACGCCAAGACCAGAAGCACAAGGGGAAAGAGGGCGAGGTGGGTTCCCCCAACAAGATCCTTGCCGGGGCGGCCTCCGCAGCTCCGGCAGGAGCCTTGTCGGGGCAGCTTGCCCAACACCAGCAGAGCGCGCCACCCTTGAGCCCAAGGTTTCCAAACACCATCAACCACGTTGGAACCAGGGCTCGGGAGGCACCTCCGTGGTGGCATGCAGATCTTTGTGAAGACAAGGATCAAAAGACGACGATCCTCGGCGAGATCCTCGCCGAGGAAATCCACAAGACCTCTGGCAAGATCCTTGCCGGGGACGACCACGTGCCACGGCAAGACCCTTGCCGGGGCCCTCGGCAAGGCCCTTGCCGAGTACATCTGCGGGGCCACAGTCAGGCCCACGCCCGCCAAGGTTCCACTGCCGTTCCCATGCAGCTGCCAGCCCACCAACTAGGCAGGCACCTGCATGTCGACACGAGGCCTCTAGGCCAACCCAGCGGACGACTACGTGGCGGCATGCAGATCTTCGGGAAGACCCTACCACCGCGCCACTCAGCAGCCTGCCAGCCTACATGGCACCACACGCCCCGCTGGCCTGAACGCGTGTCGGAGCAAGGTGGAGCAGCGACGGATGAGACAGGCCTGGTTTCCGTCCCCGATAAAGCAAGGGGACACCTCAGGGGCGCATTAAATGTGTTCTGTCCCGTAATGGCTAGCGATAAGCTTAGCCACCGTACAACGTTGCCACCTCTTGTGTGCCACTGTGGTGATCCCCTTGATTATAAAAGGAGGCCCGAGACATACTAGATAGGGATTTGGACCCTTGGACAAGTTACGCATTGTAGCTAGCTCAAGAACTCCAAGAACACTCAAATAGACACTAAAGCAGGACTAGGGTATTAGGCATCCTCGCAGCCCGAACCTGGGTAAACAATCTGTGTGCTTGCTGACTATTGATCCCGCTCTTCTCACGACCCCGCGCCCTGCAAGCGTAGTAGGGATTCCAGTGATCCCATAGGTGTCGTTTCCACCGACATCTTTGGCGCGCCAGGTAGGGGGCGTCGCAGCTGTGAGAATCTGGTTCAGTCGTCAGTTCATCAGTTCTTCATCGCCATGGCTTCCAAGGAAGAAGGCGACCAAGCGAGCAACACCATCAGCGGATGCAGCAATGTTTGTGCAGCGACAAGAAAGCTAAGTTACATAGAAATTTGAGTAATTATTTTTTATATAAAGTTACTCTCCTCAGAGATCTTCCCTCTGTATGAGAAACCTGCACAAAGTGGGGCCCTTCCATTATTGGCAACGCCCTTGATCTGTTTCAAGTCCGCTCAACAGATCGAGCAGCTGCGTCAAGAACGGCAGGGTGGCATTCCACTATTGGCAACGCTCTCGCTCTGTCTCGAGTCCGCTCGACAGTCCGAGCGGCCATGCTGAGAACGGCAAGGTGGTTCGCACGGAAGCAAGCACACCCTGTCGGCCGCTAAAGGATCCATCCTTCAAAGCGTTGCAGTTTGGGTTTACGCGTCGGCAAGCCTACCCACCTAATGTAGGGTGGACATACAAAGGGAGATCAAATAGGAAAATAACATGCATCATTTCAGAACACTACAGAGTATTATTACATCAATTGTTGTTGTGATTCTAACTAAAGATAAAAATTGTCTTGGTCATGAACCTGCAGCGGTGACAAGAAACGGGGTGCCTAATCTCGGCGCTGGCCCTCTACCCTCTGGATTCCGCCAACGCGGCTGATGATGGGCTCTATACGCTCCTCGAGCACCGTGAGGTCCACATCCTCCGGCAAGCTATCCAGCGCAGCGTCGAAGTCGAGTTTGGGGTTCTAGTATGCCAGCTTGGTGAGAACCTTGGTCATGGCACCCCGGCAGAGCACCCGAGCCTCATTGGCCAGGGAACTCGCCCAGTTAGAGCGAAACCGCTCCAGGGCTTCAAGAACACTCTCAAAGAACAAGGTCAGCTTGGCGTTGGTAGTCACATTTGGCTCCGGGGCGTACTTCACGTCCGACATTCCCATGTTAGCCAGCTTCTTGGTGATCCTGTCGGCGACGTCGGCGAGGCGGCTGATCCATAGGTTTTCGCCCTTCACAAAATCTTCGTGATTGTCAGCATCATTCTTCCGTAGCTGCTTCTCCTCCGCCATACGCTTGGTCAGGATTCCCTCCTGGGTTTTGGCCTTCGAAAGCGTCCCCTCAAGACCCTCCAGCTTTAGCTTCAGGTCCTTGACGGAGTCGTTGGCGCGGGCGAGCAGCTCGGCCTTGCCAAGGACTTCGGCATGTGCCTCCGTCAAGGCGCAGCTGATCGTGTCCTTCGCCTTCGCCAACTCCTAGGCCTCGCTCTTTAGGCTGTCCCACTCCGCCTCCAGCTCCTTCACCTTGTTGCCGTGGGCCAGAGCTTGAGCATCGAGCACTTCCTTGTGCTTCTGCTCCAGCTCCCGGGTCCGCTACACGGTGAGCTTTTTGACCTCCTCGTCCTCGCTGCGGAGTGTGCCGGCGAGCGCCGCCTCACGAGTGGCGAGGTCCTCCTCCTGGGAGTTCAGCTCGGCCTGGTGCTGGCGCCGGGTGGCCTCGTCCTTGGCAGCCTGTACCCGTGCCACCTCTTGGGCCTTCTCAATGTCGGCCTGCTTCAAGATGAGCTCTTGGTTACGCTCGGCCAGCTGATCCTGGGCGGCCTTTAGCTCTTCATGGGCCTGGCGGAACCAGGCCTGCGCCTCAGCGGCGCGTTCCTCGAGGTCTGCCTCTGCCTTGTACGCCACCGCCTCCTTGGACTTCGTCTTGTCCAGACAGGCACAGTGGAGTGCTTGAAGTGAAGCTGACGCTCATGGCCTAGAGGAGCCTCTCCTCTTGGGTACCGCCGCCACCAGCGCTTGGCTCGTCAACAACCTCAAGCCCGACAGCGGCGAGCACCTCGTCATCGAACACTTCTCCCTCGGTGGGCACTCCGGTGCTCGCCGTCCCTGGAAGGTGGACAAATAGGTTGTCGCCCACCTTCAAGTACCTGCCCGAGCCAGAGGTGGCAGAGGTGGAGGGTTGATCGTCGACCGCCTCCTCCTCGGCAGCAGCTTTGCTGGTCTCCCCGGCAGGCCCCTTGCCGGCATCCTCGGCAGCGGCCTTGCCGGTCTCCCCGACCGGCCCCTTGGCGGCATCCTCAGCATCCTTGGCGGCTTCCTCAGCGGCGATCTTGGTGGCCTTGGCCTCAACATCCTTGACGACCATCTCGATGATGGTGTCGGTGTTCTCTTGGTCCGCCAGGGGAGCGCCTAGATGCCAAGGAGGAGGGTAAGGCAGAGCTGAACCAAGGATAAAAAAAGAGATAGAAGAACAAGCAAGGACAGAAGGCAAATAAACTCACCCGTGCCGGGCTGGGAAGAAGTGGCCCCCTCCCCACCGACAGCCGGTGCCGGGACGGGGCCGCCAGCACCCAAGTTTGCCTCCTCCTCCTCCGTGTGCATGGGCTTGATGCTCGGCGCCCTTGCCGGGGATGCTCCCCGGGGCGGCGTGGTTGATGGGGGCGGCGTGTTGGGGGTGGCCCTCAGTGGCTCCTCCTGCTGCCATCCTTCTCCTGCAACCGCGACAAGGTAAGTACAGAAGAATCGCACCCCGACACACGTTGATGAGGAGTGGGTGGTGAACGCACGCTGGGGGCTGAGACGGGGGCTGCACTGCGGGCTGCTGTCCG
The DNA here is from genome assembly GCF_002162155.2 of Triticum dicoccoides. Taxonomy (NCBI): domain Eukaryota; kingdom Viridiplantae; phylum Streptophyta; class Magnoliopsida; order Poales; family Poaceae; genus Triticum; species Triticum dicoccoides. The sequence goes on along the minus strand of NC_041385.1, from coordinate 577,564,801 downwards.
GGCTTCTCACCACCACCAGCGGCACATTTAAGGTGCCCGCCGGGGGCTGGCTGCCCGTCCAGGCCTTGGCCTTCTTCGCCACCTGCTGGGCCAGTGTCTCCATGTCCTTGCGAAGATAAAAACAAATCAAGAAAAATGGCACGGTTGGGAAGAGCGGAAACGACGAGGGGCAAGATGCTTACTCGTCCTCCACCTCTTCTTACGTTGCCTTCCTCTTCCTCCTTGGGCTGAGGGACGAAAAGTCAAAGGCGACCTCCGTGTTAGTGTCTGTGGGAGGAGGGGAAGGCGATGGAGTCCGGTAGCGCTTGGACGAAGAAGAGGCGGTTGTCTTCTTCTTCGCCACCGCGGCCTTCTTCTTCGCTGCCGCGGCCCTCGTCACGCGCGCGGCTTCCCTCTGAACCCCATGCCCCTGCTCACCCCTACTGGACCAGACTGGCTCGCCAGAGCTGGCCCGACACAGGACGCATCCTTTCCTCATAGGCGAGGGGTCGTCGGCCTCGGCCTCCTCCTCAGACGACTCCTTGACCACATCTTCGACAAGGGGGGCCTCAGTGCTGACACCGCCTGCCTCCCTGGCAGACTTCGCCCACTGGACGAGCTCCTTCTCCTCTATGGCCACGGTGGCCTCGTTCTCCATGACGCCGGTGTTGCCGGCCGCCCTGGTGAGCTCCGTCTCTGCCACCCTGGCGGCGATGTAGTTCAGCTCCTCCTAGGTGGTGTCCTGGATGAGCAACGACTCGTCATGATCAAGAACTTCGACCAAGTTGTCGAAGAACTCCTACACCTCATGTGCCGGGGGCTTGACCCAGGCTGGGTCAAGGCCGTGCGCATTAAAGACCGGCATCATGTCGAGGATGGCGGACTGGCAAGAATTGTTGCTCAGCGGGACCACTCCCAGCAGCAGTCCGAACAAGGGTCCTTTGATGGCCTTGCCAGACTTTGCGGCCCTGCCGGTCCTCTCCACCATGCCGTCGGTGAACACATCGAGCAGAAAGAGCCTCTGGCAGAAGTAGGCGTGCCCATCACCGTGAAGTTGTGCTTTATGCGGGGCAGACCCTCATGATGTCAGGCGCGTTCCTGAAATCCCAGGCCGGCCTCCCCTTGTTGTGCAGCGGGGCGATTCGGCAGCAGATAAAATCCGCCCCAATCATCTCGAGGGTGAGCCCGACCTTGGTAAGGCGACGAATCATGGTGGTGGCAATCGAAAACTTCTTGTCATCGATGTCGAGGTTGCTCCAGTCCGCGCCACGGGTCGGCGGCTCCCGATGAACACCACAGCAGAACTCCGATAGGTTCTCCTCCGCAATCCAACACCACCGGCCCCGCCACTCCTCCCACCTCTTCTTTTGGGCACCCTCCGGGTACGCGCCTTTCTCCTGGACCCTCGGGATCCAGGTGACGCTCCCAAAGAGAGCGCCCCCAGGTTGGATGCGGGGGGAGAAGTAGTGGCGGAAGAGCGTTGTGCTGGGGAGCACCCCGACAAAGCCCTCATAGAGATGGGCGAAGTAAGCCATGCACGCCACGGTGTTCGGTGTGAGATCCAAAAGATGGAAGCCGAAGGTACCCATGACATTGTTTAAGAAATCAGAAAAAGGAGGGCAGAGCCCGCGGGAGAAGAAGTCAATGAAAAATGGATACCGTTTTGGGCCGGGCTTGCCGCAATCAGCGAGGATGACGCGCGTGGCAGGGTGCCCCATCGTCTCCGTCCCCCATAGAGGCTTGAAGAAGTCCTTGAGGTGAAAGACATCGACCAACGACGGGGAGAGGTAGGCGAACTGTGACCGCCGCGCAACCGCCTCGCTCTCCAGCACCTCCTTCTCCTTTGCATCTTTGGCCGCTCCCTTGCCTTTACTGGGTTTAGGCGCCATGGCAGCGGAAAGGGGGCGAGAGGTCAGGAACGATGGAGGGCGCAGCGGTGGCGAGCGAAGGCTAGGGCTAGAGGAGGAAGAAGGACGGGACGATGGTTCCAAGATTGGGGAAAGCATAGAGGGTAAATGAGTTGCGCGCCCGCGGTTACTCCTTTTTATGGGGAAGACGCGGGCCGCCTCTTTACCATTTACTACGACGTGATGCACGGGTGCAGCAGCCGCTCCACGCATGACCCCCACATCACACACGACCCCCACGTCGCGTGTTCAACGTGGGTCGTGGGGAAGCGCAATGGACAGAAGAGTTACCACGGTAAAAATCGGCCCCGCCTGCCCGCGCACCGTTTTGGGTCTAGCCCAACAACGTATCGCGCTTATGTGTGGCCTAGGCCCGGGGGCTCTTGTCGATGTACTAAAGTAGGGGCTCTCCTTTGTACCCCTTACTAGTGCACGGGCAGTTAGAGCCGCGCCCACGACCACACTTAGCAGGGCAGAGGGAGGAGTCAAAGCCGCAGGACGGTCAAAGCGACGCCAAGACCAGAAGCACAAGGGGCAAGAGGGCGAGGTGGGTTCCCCCGGCAAGATCCTTGCCGGGGCGGCCTCCGCAGCTTCGGCAGGAGCCTTGCCGGGGCAGCTTGCCCAACGCCAGCAGAGCGCGCCACCCTTGAGCCCAAAGTTTCCAAATACCATCAACCACGTTGGAACCAGGGCTCGGGAGGCACCTCCGTGGTGGCATGCAGATCTTTGTGAAGACAAGGATCAAAAGACGATGATCCTCGGCGAGATCCTCGCCAAGGAAATCCACAAGACCTCCGGCAAGATCCTTGCCGGGGACGACCACGTGCCACGGCAAGACCCTTGCCGGGGCCCCCGGCAAGGCCCTTGCCGAGTACATCCGCGGGGCCACAACTAGGCCCACGCCCGCCAAGGTTCCACCACCGTTCCCATGCAGCTACCAGCCCACCAACTAGGCAGGCACCTACGTGCCGACATGAGGCCTCTAGGCCAACTCAGCGGATGACTACGTGGTGGCATGCAGATCTTTGTGAAGACCCTACCACCGCGTCACCTCAGCAGCCTGCCAGCCTACATGGCACCACACGCGTCGCTGGCCTGGACGCGTGTCGGAGCAAGGTGGAGCTGCGACGGATGGGATGGGCCTGGTTTCCGTCCCCAATAAAGCAGGGGGACACTGTAGGTGTCAAAACTGGCGGATCTCGGGTAGGGGGTCCTGAACTGTGTGTCTAAGGCTAATGGTAACAGGAGACTGGGGACACGATGTTTACCCAGGTTCGGGCCCTCTCGATGGAGGTAATACCCTACTTCATGCTTGATTGATCTTGATGATATGAGTATTACAAGAGTTGATCTACCACGAGATCGTAGAGGCTAAACCCTAGGAGCTAGCCTATGATTATGATTGTCTTGTCCTACGGAGTAAAACCCTCTGGTTTATATAGACACCGGAGGGGGCTAGGGTTACACAGAGTTGGTTACACAGAAGGAGATCTATCATCCGAATCGCCAAGCTTGCCTTCCACACAAAGGAGAGTCTTAAGTCTTGTATCTTCATAGTCCAACAGTCCGACCAAAGTATATAGTCCGGGTGCGGATACCCCCTTATCCAGGACTCCCTTAGTAGCCCCTGAACCAGGCTTAAATGACGATGAGTTCGGCACACAGATTGTCTTTGGCATTGCAAGGCGGGTTCCATCTCTGAATACTCCAAAGTAATCTTCGAACACTTAAATTATGTCCGGCTCTGTAAGACAAAATTCCACATACCACCATAGAGAGAACAATATTTCACAAATCTAAACTGCTGACAACTCTTCACAGCGTGACAGCATGCCCTGGTCCGGTCATTATTCGAACCGTTTTTCACAACCAGCTCCCGCACACATCGCGAGGCGGTTTCTTTGGCACGTCTTGTCAAAGCAGAGATCGTGTCCCCTTATCGCGGGATCTTCATCAATATGGGTATGGGTAACCCAACCAGCGCCATCAATCGAGGCGCTTGGAAAATAAGTGATTTCGAGAGGCAAGTGGGGAGGCGCACATTCTGCACCGCCTTTATAAAGGGATAAGGATCTCCCGTTTTCACCCACGCCTTCCTCCTCCTTTGCTCATCCGTTTTCGCACTCTCGAGCCCCAGCGCCCAAGTTCTCACCTGCTCCGTAGGACCGCAACATGTCCGGAGCGGGAGGCAAGTGGATGGCCTCCTCTGTCACAGAGGAGGACATTACCAAGCTTCGGTCGGCTGGATACCTGGCTGCAAACATCGCGCACAGGCTTCCGGCGGAGGGACAGATCACCCCCACCCCAAAGTCTCGGGAGAGAGTAGTATTTCTCCCTCATTTCGTCCGTGGACTAGGTTTTCCACTTCACCCATTCATCCGCAGGCTCATGTATTACTACGGGCTAGATTTCCACGATCTAGCCCCAAATTTCGTCCTCAACATCTCGGTGTTCATTGTCGTGTGCGAGGCCTTCCTCCGTATCAAGCCCCACTTCGGTCTGTGGCTGCAAACCTTCTGCGTGAAGCCGAAGATCATGAGTGGCCAACAAGCAAAGTGCGGAGGCGCCATGGTAGGCAGAATGCCCAACATTACATGGCTTAACGGCTCCTTTGTGGAGACCATGAAAGGGTGGCAATCGGGGTGGTTCTACATCACCGAGCCACGCGATGCCAACTGGGTGGCGGCCCCCAAATTCAAATCCGGAATCCCCATGCGGCTCACTTCTTGGGAAAAGAAGGGCCTGGCCTGGGGCGAACCCACAGAGCTGACCGGACTCGAGACGTGCATCAAAAGTATGAGGGACAAGAAGATCAAGCTTGTCAACATGGTCCAGGTCATGCTCGTCCGCCGGATCCTCCTGTGTCAAAGACGGGCATTCGATATGTGGGAGTTCAATCCGTCCGAACACCAGATGTTGCTGGAACTCTTCGACATGACGCACAAAGACGTCTAGAAGGTACTGTTCAAGACCGGCGAAGTTCCTCCTCCCCTTTCCGAGGACCGTGGACTCAACGCAAAGCGCCTCGCCAATCCGGTAAGTCCTCTGACTATCACAAGATGTTCCTTTCCCAGTATATTTGTGGGAGGATTTCTAAGTCACCATGCTGACCAAACAGGATTGGGTGGAGATGGCGGGGCGGATTGAGTGTCCTGCTCCGCTGCCTGAGGATCCAGCAGACGCACTCCTGGCGGAGATGCTGGTCCCGGTGCCTTACAAGGTGCCGGAGAAAAAGGCCGAAAAGAAGGCCACGACCCTTAGTTGGGGCAGCCTTCCTCTTTTTCTCCTCCCCTTCATGGGAGGAGTGCACCTCGTCATCTTCTGACCCAATAGACAGTAGCCCCTGATACTCTGTTTGGTGTTCGGAAAGTAAATCCAAACGGAGGGTCAACTAAAAAACCACAGGAATCTGATAGTACTTGTCTATGTTAACAAGTAGGCATTGCTGCTGACCGCCGCTGCATGCATAGCTGAGGTTGCCGGACTCAAGCGCGACCTGGGGCAGGCCGAAGAAGAGCTCGGCCTTGTGAAGAGGCAGCTTGAGGAGAACAAAGGTAAGTGAAACCCCGTCCGTGTATCATATAGAGGAGAAAAATTGGAGATGCTTAACAAAAAGCATCATGATTTTTAATAGGGGCCACGACCGAAGTGGCGGCCCTGAAGAGAGCGTTATCTAAGGCCGAAGCCAAGGCGGCTACGGAGCGCACCGAGCGCGAAAAGCAAGATGCTCTGGTAGGAGAGGTACAACAAGAGCTCCAGGAGCTCGGTAAGAAGTTTGAGTTCTTGGAGCATGACTTCAAGACGCAGGAGTCTGAGCTTGCGAAGGCCCTCCAGAGCGCCACAGACGCCAAGGCTGAAGCCCAAAAGGCCCTCGAGGAAATCCAGGCGGCCAAAAAGATAGCGGAGGGTAAGGCATTCTTTTACTTACACGAATTCAGAGCTCTCCAGGGGCATTCGCAAATCTGCCACGCAGCATTTCGTATGCCGTGGAGTTCTATCGTGCTGAAGAGGGGAGCTCGATAGAGAAGCTGTTCTGGTCCCAATGTACCGGAGCCGAACACCCAATGCCTCTAAGCGACCAACTGAAGCAATTGGTCGAACTCCACAAGGCGGGCGAACTGGCCATGAAGGATCTCATAGTCTAGATGTGGCCTGGCGAGCCCCTGCACGACAGTTATTTTGGCCTTATAAAGCAGATGGTGCATGCCTGTCCCCGGCTTGAAGTTATCAAGCAGTCCGTCTGTATTGAGGGTGCCCGACGGGCCTTTGCCCGCGCAAAGATGCATTGGGCCAAACTGGATGCTGAGAAGATCGTGAAGGATGGACCCCCGGAGGGTAAGGAGCATCGCTACCCCGAAAAATATTATGATGGCATTATGAAAGGCGCTCGCCTTGTGGCCAATGAATGTGCCAAGAACATAATCTTTGAGTGAATGCACTCATGTTGTCTTTGTAATATGAATACTTTGTTTGCGCTATATACCGCTTTGTTGATTTAAAATATTACCTTCTATGCGGCTATTTATAAAATTTTGAAAGTAGGCCAGTCGTCGGCTTCCGCCCCCATGTAACTAGTACTGGGGTGTTCGTGGAAAACCCAAACACTCTTTATCCAAATTTTTGGTCCTTTAAGGAGGTGTTCAGCACATCGAACAAGGCAATCGGACTATGTGGCTTTATAACTCTCCCTTGGCCATAGAAGTCTATAATTTTAAATTTCGGCAAAGCCCCTAGTATTCGGAAGGCCGAACAGGGGCGCTATGCACGCCTAAATCGGACAAGGCCGATTCCTTGCCTTAAGCAGAAAAAAAATCGTTAGGGATTTTAGTACCTCTCGAACAGCGACCAGCTCTCGCCGCATCATGACTGTCAGTTTTGACTTTCTCTACCGAGGTGCTCGTCCGGAAGAACCGAGACACAATCGCAGTAGTTCTCCCTGCGCTACCTTAGCCGATGTAATGGAACGTAAGGTACCAAAACAAGGGAGCCGGGCTAACCCAACTATTGACCCAAGACATGATTCGGAGCTGATGCATATAATGCTATAAGTTCGGGGTGCCGCACTGTCGAAAGTGTTCGGAATTTTCTTGCCATGTTATGGGGCTCAAAATAAAAAAGCCCCCGGCAACTGATCGTACCAAAGTGTACGGGTGCAATATTAAATAAATATTACAGGGAAAATATGAAGATATTAGTAAGAAGCTGACGCTGTATACTATTTCCCATTGTTATCTGGATAATACGTCCAGGCGTATGTGTACAAGTAATGCATTAAGCAAAAACCAATAGGACTATTTGACATGTCCTATCCAAGGGCAGGCTATGTGCAGGTATATAAAACAGGTATAATGATCATTAACAGAGACCACCTGGGTATTCCCTTATGTGCAAAGCCTCTTGCCTCCTTGGTGTTCCCTCCTGTGGTGAGTCCGATGATTCGGCTCTCTAAAGGGGCTGCCCGAACATGGGGTCCTGAAAGAAAGGAAGAAAAAGGGGTATGCGGGCCTCGTGGCGGCTGCTCCGCACTGTAGGCCGCATAGTCATCTCGCCTCCACCCGTGCCCATGGTATTTTAAGTGCGTAATTATGTACGCGTGGCCCGAATGCCACCTGAATGGGGCTGGGGTGGAGGCCGAATTGCTAATCAAGCTCTTGGCGTGCCTGACGATCCTACTGCAAGGTGCTCCAGACTCACTTGACGGTGTTCGGGGTTGTCATTGCCGAATTGGTTGTTTGTCGAAGGAGGCTGCTTTGTACTTCTGCCACGAGGGCCGCAGTGTGCTCTTCTGTACGGAGGGAGTGATCTGTGTTTCCATTGACTGTTATAACCCCGCGAGGTCCTGGCATCTTGAGTTTAAGGTATGCATAGTGAGGCACCACGTTGAATCGAGCAAACACGGTTCGTCCAAGTAGTGCATGATAGCCACTACAGAAAGGGACGATATCGAAGATTAACTCCTCGCTTCGGATGTTATCCGGAGATCCGAAGACCACTTCCAGTGTTATTGAGCCCGTACAGCGGGCCTCTACCCCTGGAATTACACCCTTGAAGGTGGTTTTGGTGGGTTTGATCCGTGATGGATCGATGCCCATTTTGCACACTGTGTCCTGATAAAGCAGGTTCAGGCTACTGCCACCGTCCATGAGGACTCGCGTGAGGTGGAATCCATCGATGATTGGGTCAAGGACCAATGTGGCTAAACCGCCGTGACGGATGCTGGTAGGATGGTCCCTATGATCGAATGTGATTGGGCAGGATGACCATGGGTTGAACTTTGGGGCGACGGGCTCCATCGCATAGACGTCCCGCAGTGCACGCTTTCATTCCCTCTTGGGAATGTGGGTGGCATAGATCATGTTTACCGTTTTCACATGTGGGGGAAATTTCTTCTGTCCCCCAGCGTTCGGACGCCGGGGCTGCTCGTCATCATCGCTGTGCAGCTCCTTGTCTTTGTTTTCGGCATTCAACTTGCCAGCCTGTTTGAACACCCAGCAATCTCTGTTAGTGTGATTGGCTGGTTTGTCGTGGGTGCCATGAATCTGGCACGAGCAGTCGAGTATGCGGTCCAGACTAGACGATCCCGGATTGTTCCTTTTGAATGGCTTTTTTCGCTGACCGGATTTTGAGTTGCTGAATCCGGCATTGACTGTCGTGTCTTCAGCGTTGTCAGCATTATTCCGACACTTATGTCTATTGCGCTGTGGCTTTCCGTTACTGTCGTGGACATATGAAGTGCCGGAGTTTCTTGGCGTGGTGCTACTGCGAGCCAGCCAACTGCCCTTGCCCGCGCAAAAGCGGGTCATGAGTGTCGTGAGGGCCGCCATGGACTTCGGTTTTTCTTGGCCGAGGTGTCAGGCGAGCCACTCATCGCGGATATTATGCTTAAAGGCCCCCAGGGCCTCGGCATCCGGACAGTCGACAATTTGATTCTTCTTAGTTAAGAACCGAGTCCAGAATTTCCTGGCTGACTCTCTGAGCTGTTGGGTAATGTGTCTTAAATCATCAGCATCCGGTGGTCGCACGTAAGTGCCTTGGAAGTTGTCGAGGAACGCGTCCTCAAGATTTTCCCAGCTGCCGATGGAGTTTGCCGGCAGGCTACAACCAATGTCTGGCTGGACCGTTGAGTTTAAGGGGAAGGTACTTGATGGCATGTAGGTCATCACCGCGGGCAGTGTGAATGTGGAGAAGAAAATCTTCGATCCACACCTCGGGGTCTGTTGTGCCATCGTATGACTCGATGTTTATGGGTTTAAACCCTTCTGGGAATTCGTGATCCATTACTTCATCAGTGAAGCAAATGGGGTGTGCGGCGCCTTTGTGTCGGGCTATGTCGCGACGTAGTCCGACTAAGTCTGGTCGGTTATGTTCGGCCCGGCCGGACTTATTATTAGTGTATTCGGCATGACGATCGTCGTCATGTGCTGTGGCGCGCCCCCGTGATCCGTAGATTGATCTTGGTTGTCCTGCGTTATTTTCCAATATGTCTCGCAGGTCCTGCGTATTGCCCTAGGATGTAGTGAACCGGCGTGGGGGTGCGGGCTGGTATTCGGTCTGATATGCCGTTTTATTCCGGCCATGAGGTGGTCGGTCAGCCTCATCCTGTCCTGGTAGTGTAGGCTCTACGGCCTCCTCCTCTAGTTGAGGTAGCAACTTGTGCTTTGGGTAACCTTTGGTTGGGCGCTCAAGACCGTATTCCTCGGCCGCCAGAACCTCGGTCCATCTGTCTTGAGCGGATCTTGATCAGCTTGGAGCTACTGCTGCTTCTTTTTCAGGCTTCTCGCAGTGGCTATAAGCCTGCGCTTGAAGCGCTCCTGCTCTATGGGATCCTCAGGTACGCCGAATTCATCATCGTCGAGGCTCACCTCATCTTCGGAGGGAGGCATGTAGTTGTCATCCTCCGCGTATCCGTTCATTGCCTGTTCCTCTGGGCTGATCAGCCCGTGCTCCTGTTCGGCCTGTTCAAAGGCAGGCTGATCCGGGTTGTATTCATCTTCGGCAGCATCCGGATTGTTTTCATCTCCTGTGCCGATATTGCTGTGGCGGGGCTTAGAGCAGCACCGATGACGCCCATGCTTTGATTTCCTCCCTAAGGGGTTATCTTCTGTAGCCTCATCGCCATTGTTCTCTTTGGGGGTGTCCACCATATATATATATCATATGAAGAGGTGGCTGTCCAGCGCCCTGTGGGCGGTGGTTCTTGTTCTTCTCCAGCATCATCGTCTATACCGTCGATCTCTTCGGAGTCGAAGTTAAGCACGTCGGTCAAATCATCGACAGTAGCTATTAAGTGGGTGGTGGGTGGGTAACAAATTTCTTCGTTGCCTGCTTCCCACTCGAGCCGAACATAGTTCGGCCAGGAATCTCCTGACAGAGAGAGAGACCTCAATGAATTTAGCATGTCTCCAAAGGGCGAGTGCTGAAAGATATCCGCGGCGGTGAACTCCATGATTGGAGCCCAATCAGATTCGATGGGCATGGATGCACGCGGTCCGGAACCTACGACCAAAGACAAGTCCGGGGGTCCGGAGACACAGATCTCCTTAGAAGCGGAGTCTGTGTTCGGCTCCAACGCCGATAGGTGTGTGGCCTCCGTGGTGGGGTCCATCCACCCGTCCTCGGATGGCACGATCTGCTCTGGATCGAAGTCCGGAGCTGTAGCAGGCGTGATATCCCAAATACTATCCGACGGTAGATCTAAGTCATGCGCGTGGCGATCATTCGGCGCTCCTGACGTGGGCTCGAATCCGTCGAAGATCAAGTCTCCGTGGATGTTGGCAGTGTAGTTTAGGTTCCCAAACCTGACCTGATGGCCAGGGGCGTAGCTGTCGATCTGCTCCAGATGGTCAAGCGAGATGGTCCGCAGTGCGAAGCCGCCGAACACGAAAGATCTGTCCGGGGAGGAAAGTCTCACTCCGGACGGCATTGTTGAAGGTTGGAGAAGCCATCGAGCCTTACAGCGACGACACAGAGGAACTCTCAATGAAAGCACCAATGTCGGTGACAAAACCAGCGGATCTCGGGTAGGGGGTCCCGAACTGTGCGTCTAAGGCTAATGGTAACAGGAGACTGGGGACACGATGTTTACCCAGGTTCGAGACTCTCGATGGAGGTAATACCCTACTTCCTACTTGATTGATCTTGATGATATACAAGAGTTGATCTACCACGAGATCGTAGAGGCTAAACCCTAGGATCTAGCCTATGATTATGATTGTCTTGTCCTATGGACTAAAACCCTTCGGTTTATATAGACACCGGAGGGGGCTAGGGTTACATAGAGTCGGTTACAAAGAAGGAGATCTATCATCCGGATCGCCAAGCTTGCCTTCCACGCAAAGGAGAGTCCCATCCGGACACAGGACGGAGTCTTCAGTCTTGTATCTTCATAGTCCAACAGTCCGGCCAAAGTATATAGTCCGACTGTCCGGATACCCCCTTATCCAGGACCCCCTCAGACACCTCAGGGGCGCATTAAATGCGTTCTGTCCCGTAATGGCTAGCGATAAGCTTAGCCACAGTACACCGTTGCCACCTCCTGTGTGCCACTGTGGCGATCCCCTTGACTATAAAAGGAGGCCCGAGGCATACTGGAGTGGGATTCGGACCCTTGGACAAGTTACGCATTGTAGCTAGCTCAAGAACTCCAAGAACACTCAAATAGACACTAAAGCAGGACTAGGGTATTACGCATCCTCGCGGTCCGAACCTGGGTAGATGATCTGTGTGCTTGCTGACTATTGATCCCGCTCTTCTCACGACCCCGCGCCCTGCAACCGTAGTAGGGATTCCAGTGATCCCATAGGTGTCGTTTCCACCGACACATTTATATTCTATGGCTTGCCGACCATCGGGCAAGTCCACCAAAGTCCACATTTTGTTCTCATACATGGATCCCTTCTCAGATTTCCTGGCCTCAAGCCATTTCGCAAAATCTGGGCTCATCATCGCTTCCTCATAGTTCGTAGGTTCATCATGGTCTAGTAACATGACTTCCAGAATAGGATTACCGTACCATTCTAGTGCGTACCATACTCTAGAAGACCTACGAGGTTTTGTAGTAACTTGATCTGAAGTTTCGTGATCATCATCATTGGCTTCCTCACTAATTGGTGTAGGAATCAGTGGAACTGATTTCTGTGATGAACTACTTTCCAATTCGGGAGAAGGTACAATTACCTCATCAAGTTCTACTTTCCTCCCACTCTTCTTTCGAGAGAAACTCCTTCTCTAGAGAGGATCCATTCTTAGCAAAGATTTTGCCTTCGGATCTGTGATAGAAGGTGTACCCAACAGTTTCCTTTGGGTATCCTATGAAGACGCATTTCTTCGATTTGGGTTCGAGCTCATCAGGTTAAAGCTTTTTCACATAAGCATTGCATCCCCAAACTTTAAGAAACGACAACTTTGGTTTCTTGCCAAACCACAGTTCATAAGGCGTCGTCTCAACAGATTTTGATGGTGCCCTATTTAAAGTGAATGCAGCTGTCTCTAATGCATAACCCCAAAACAATAGTGGTAACCCGGTAAGAGACATTATAGATCACACCATATCCAATAAAATGCGGTTATGATGTTCGGACACACCACTACGTTGTGGTGTTCCATGTGGCGTGAGCTGTGAAACTATTCCACATGATTTTAATTGAAGGCCAAACTCGTAACTCAAATATTATCCTCTACGATCATATCGTAAAAACTTTATTTTCTTGTTACGATGATTATCCACTTCACTCTGAAATTCTTTGAACCTTTGAAATGTTTCAGACTTGTATTTCATTAAGTAGATATACCCATATCTTCTCAAATCATCTGTGAAGGTCAGAAAATAACGATACCCGCCACGAGCATCAACACTCAATGGACCACATACATCGGTATGTATTATTTCCAATAAGTCACTAGCTCGTTCCATTGTTCCGAAGAATGGAGTTTTAGTCATCTTGCCCATAAGGCATGGTTCACAAGCATCAAATGATTCATAATCAAGTGATTCCAAAAGTCCATCTTTATAGAGTTTCCTCATGCGCTTTACATCGATATGACCCAAATGGCAGTGCCACAAATATGTTGCACTATCATTATCAACTTTGCATCTTTTGGCATCAATATTATGAATATGTGTAGCACCACGATCAAGATTCAATAAACCATCAACATTGGGTGTATGACCATAGAAGGTTTTATTCATGTAAACAGAATAACAATTTATTTTCTGTCTTAGATGAATAATAGTATCGCAATAAACATGATCTAATCATATTTATGCTCAACGCAAACACCAAATAACATTTATTTAGGTTCAACACTAATCTCGAAAGTATAAGGAGTGTGCGATGATGATCATATCAATCTTGGAACCACTTCCAACATACATCGTCACTTCACCCTCAACTAGTCTATGTTTATTCTGTAACTCCTGTTTTGAGTTACTAATCTTAGCAACCGAACAAGTGTCAAATACCCAGGGGCTACTATAAACACTAGTATGGTACACATCAATAACATGTATATCAAATATACCCTTGTTCACTTTGCCATCCTTCTTATCCACCAAATATTCAAGGCATTTCCACTTCTAGTGACCATTTCCTTTGCAGTAGAAACACTCAGCTTCAGGTTTTGGTCCAGCTTTGGGCTTCTTCACGGGAGTGACAACTTGCTTGCCATTCTACTTGAAGTTCCCTTTCATTCCCTTTGCCCTTTTCTTGAAACTAGTGGTCTTGTCAATCATCAACACTTAATGCTCTTTCTTGATTTCTACCTTCGTCTATTTCAGCATCACGAAGAGCTCGGAAATAGTTTTCGTCATCCCTTGCATACTATAGTTCATCATGAAGTTCCAGTAACTTGGTGATGGTGACTAGAGAACTCTATCAATCACTATCTTATCTGGAAGATTAACTCCCACTTGATTCAAGCGATTGTAGTACCCAGACATTCTGAGCACATGCTCACTAGCTAAACAATTCTCCTCCATCTTTTAGGCAAAGTATTTGTCAGAGGTCTCATACCTCTTGACACGGGCATGAGTCTGAAATACCAATTTCAGCTCTTGGAACATCTCATATGCTCCGTGACGTTCCAAAAACGTTTTTGAAGTCCCGGTTCTAAGCCGTAAAGCATGGCACACTAAACTATCAAGTAGTCATCATATTGAGCTAGCCAAACGTTCATAACATCTGCATCTGCTCCTGCAATAGGTCTGTCACCTAGCGGTGCATCAAGGACATAATTCTTCTGTGCAGTAATGAGGATACACCTCAGATCACGAACCCAGTCCGCATCATTGCTACTATCAACTTAGTTTTCTCTAGGAACATATAAAAACATAGGGAAACTATAACGCGAGCTATTGATCTACAACATAATTTGCAAAATACTATCAGGACTAAGTTCATGATAAGTTAAAGTTCAATTAATCATATTACTTAAGAACTTCCACTTAGATAGACATCCCTCTAGTCATCTAAATGATCACGAGATCCAAAATAACTAAACCATGTCCGATCATCACGTGAGATGGAGTAGTTTTCAATGGTGAACATCACTATGTTGATCATATCTACTATATGATTCATGCTCGACCTTTCGGTCTCCAGTGTTCCGAGGCCATATCTGCATATGCTAGGCTCATCAAGTTTAACCCGAGTATTCTGCGTGTGCAAAACTGGCTTGCACCCGTTGTATGTGAATGTAGAGCTTATCACACCCGATCATCACGTGGTGTCTCGACATGACGAACTCTAGCAACGGTGCATACTCGGGGAGAACACTTGTACATTGAAATTTAGTAAGGGGTCATCTTATAATGCTACCGACGTTCTAAGCAAAATAAGATGCATAAAGGATAAACATCACATGCAATCAAAAAATGTGACATGATATGGCCATCATCATCTTGTGCCAATGATCTCCATCGCTGAAGCATCATCATGATCTCCATCGTCATCGACGCGACACCTTGATCTCCATTGTAGCATCATTGTTGTCTTGCCAACTATTGTTACTATGACTATCGCTACCGCTTAGTGATATAGTAAAACAATTACATGGCGATTGCATTGCATACAATAAAGTGACAACCATATGGCTCCTGCCAGTGCTACCTCTTGAGCATGCGTTGGTTTTTCCCTTGCAGAGGAAAGGGTGATGCAGAAAAGTAGCATAAGTATTTCCCTCAGTTTTGAGAACCAAGGTATCAATCCAGTAGGAGGCTCCTCAAAAGTCCCACGCACCTACACAAACAAACAAGAACCTCGCAACCAACGCGATAAAGGGGTTGTCAATCCCTTCACGGTAACTTGCGAAAGTGAGATCTGATAGAGATAATATGATAAGATAAATATTTTTGGAATTTTTATGATATAGATTGGAAAGTAAAAGATGCAAATAAAAGTAGATGGAAAACTTATATGATAAAAGATAGACCCGGGGGCCATAGGTTTCACTAGTGGCTTCTCTCAAGATAGCATAATTATTACGGTGGGTGAACAAATTACTGTTGATCAATTGATAGAGAAGTGCATAGTTATGAGATTATCTAGGCATGATCATCTATATAGGCATCACGTCCGCAACAAGTAGACCGACTCCTGCCTACATCTACTACTATTACTCTACACATCGATCGACTCCTGCCTGCATCTAGAGTATTAAGTTCATAAGAACAGAGTAACACATTAAGCAAGATGACATGATGTAGAGGGATAAACTCATGCAATATGATATAAACCCCATCTTTTTATCCTCCATGGCAACAATACAATATGTGCCTTGCTGCCCCTACTATCACTGGGAAAGGACACTGCAAGATTGAACCCAAAGCTAAGCACTTCTCCCATGGCAAGAAATATCAATCTAGTAGGCCAAACCAAACTGATAATTCGAAGAGACTTGCAAAGATAACCAATCATACATAAAAGAATTCAGAGGAGATTCAAATATTTGTCATAGATAAACTTGAACATAAACCCACAAGTCATCGGATCTCGACAAACACACGCAAAAAGAGTTACATCGAATAGATCTCCAAGAAGAGGAAGGAGAACTTTGTATTGAGATTTAAAGAGAGAGAAGAAGCCATCTAGCTAATAACTATGGACCCGAAGGTCTGTGGTAAACTACTCACAACTCATCGGAGAGGCCTTGGTGGTGATGGAGAGGCCCTCCATGGTCGATTCCCCCTCATGCGGAGCGACGACAAAGGCTCCAGGAAGGGATCTCGCGGATACAGAAGGTTGCGGCGGTGGAAATAATTTCTCGTGGTGCTCATGTATGTTTTCGAGGTATATATATATATATATATATATATATATATATATATATATATATATATATATATATAGGCGAAGGAAGTCGGTCAGGGGAGCCACGAGGGGCCCACGAGGCAGGGGGCGCCCACCCTTACTGGGCGCACCGACCACCCTCGTGGCTGCCTCGGCTGCTTCTTGACGTCCACTCCAAGTCTCCTGGATTGCGTCTGTTCCAAAAAGATCGCTCCCGAAGGTTTCATTCCGTTTGGACTCTGTTTGATATTCCTTTCCTTCGATATACTGAAATAGGCAAAAAAAAACAGCAATTCGGGCTGGGCCTCTGATTAGTAGGTTAGTCCCAAAAATGATATAAAAGTGTAAAGTAAAGCCCATAAACATCCAAAACAGGTAATATAATAGCATGTAACAATCAAAAATTATAGGTACGTTGGAGACGTATCAAGCATCCCCAAGCTTAATTCTTGCTCGTCCTCGAGTAGGTAAATGATAAAAACAGAATTTTTGATGTGGAATGCTACCTAGCATAATTCTCAATGTAATTCTATTTATTGTGGCATGATTGTTCAGATCCAAATGATTCAAGATAAAAGCTTATAAAACATAAAAATAGTAATACTTTGAAGCATACTAGCAAATAATCATGTCCTATCAAAATAGCATAGCCAAAGAAAGCTCATCCCTACAAAATCATATAGTTAGGCCATGCTTCGTCTCTATTACACAAAATACTCTCCTTATGCATAACCCGATGACGAGCCGAGCAATTGGTTCATACTTTTTAACGCGCTTCAGCCTTTTCAATTTCTTACGCAATACATGAGCGCAAGCCATGGACATAGCAATATGTGTGGTATATGATGGTGGTTATGAAGACAAAGAGGGAGAAGATAGTGTCACATCAACTAGGCGTATCAACGGGCTATGGAGATGCCCATTAATAGATATCAATGTGAGTGAGTAGGGATTACCATGCAACAGATGCACTAGAGCTATAAATATATGAAAGATCAACAAAAGAAACTAAGTGGGTGTGCATCCAACTTGCTTGCTCACGAAGACCTAGGGTGTTTTGAGGAAGCCCATCATTGGAATATACAAGCCAAGTTCTATAATGAAAAATTCCCACTAGTATATGAAAGTGACAACATAAGAGACTCACTATCATGAAGATCATGGTGCCACTTTGAAGCACAAGTGTGGTAAAAGGATAGTAGCATTGTCCCTTCTCTCTTTTTATCTCATTTTTTTATTTTGGTGGGCTTCTTTGGCCTCTTTTTTTTCATGGGCTTCTTTGGCCTCTTTTTTTCATGGGCTTCTTTGGCCTCTTTTATTTTTATAAAGTCCGAAGTCTCATCACGAGTTGTGGGGGAATCATAGTCTTCATCATCCTTTTCTCACTTGGGACAATGCTCTAATAATGAAGATCATCACACTTTTATTGATTTACAACTCAGGAATTACAACTCAATACTTAGAACAAAATATGACTCTATGTGGATGCCTCCGGCGGTGTACCGGTATATGCAATGAATCAAGAGTGACATGTATGAAAATTATGAAGGTGGCCTTGCCACAAATACGATGTCAACTACATGATCATGCAAAGAGCAATATGACAATGATGGAGCGTGTCATAATAAATGGAACGGTGGAAAGTTGCATGGCAATATATCTCGGAATGGCTATGGAAATGCCATAATAGGTAGGTATGGTGGCTATTTTTAGGAAGGTAAATAATGGGTTCATAATACCGGCGAAAGTTGCGTGGCATAATAGAGGCTAGCAAAGTGGAAGGGTAAGTGTGCGTATATCCATGGACTCACATTAGTCATCAAGAACTCATATACTTATTGCAAAAATTTATTAGCCCTTGAAGCAAAGTACTACTACGCATGCCCCTAGAGGGATAGATTGGTAGGAGAAGATCATCGCTCGTCCCCGACTGCCACTCATAAGGAAAGCACTCAAAGAGAACCCCATGCAACAAATTTGTCACACAACTTTTACCATACGTGCATGCTACGAGACTTGCCAACTTCAACACAAGTATTTCTCAATTTCATAATTACCCAAATAGCATGACTCTAACATTACTACCTTTATATCTCAAAACAATTATCAAGCATCAAATTGATCATAGTTTTTAATGCACTTTCTATGATAATTTTTATTATACCCAACTTGGATGCTCATCATTCTAGGACCAAATTTATAACCATAGCAAATACCATGCTATTCTAAAAGACTCTCAAATAATATAAGTGAAGCATGAGAGATCAACAATTTCTTCAAAATAAATCCACCGCCGTGCTCTAAAAAATATAAGTGAAGCACATAGAGCAAAACTATCAAGCTCAAAAGATATAAGTGAAGCACATAGAGTATTCTAGTAAATTCTAGATCATGTGGGTTTCTCCCAAAAGGTGTGTACAACAAGGATGATTGTGGTAAACTAAAAAGCAAAGACTCATATCATACAAGACGCTCCAAGCAAAACACATATCATGTGGTAAATAAAAATATAGCTCCAAGAAAAGTTACCGATAAACGAAGACGAAAGAGGGGATGCCTTCCGGGGCATCCCCAAGCTTAGGCTTTTGGTTGTCCTTGAAATCTTGGGGTGCCGTGGTCATCCCCAAGCTTAGGCTTTTGCCACTCCTTATTCCATAGTCCATCAAATCTTTACCCAAAACTTGAAAACTTCACAACACAAAACTCAATAGGAAATCTTATAAGCTCCGTTAGTGCAAGAAAGAAAAACCACCACATAAGCTACTGTAATGAACTCATTCTTTATTTATATTGGTGTTAAACCTACTGTATTCCAACTTCTCTATGGTTCATACCCCCTGATATCCGCCAGGCTATCATGCCAGCCGGCAGACATCCCGCGCTGGTTGTCTGCCTCCACGCGCGCCTCAACCATCGATATCTGCCAGCTGCTCCTATTCATTACACACTTGTTGTACTACTACTAGCTAATCTTAACTCCATACCACATCTAGCTAGCTTTCATAGTCTGCTTTCCTTGCTCTAGCACTCGGCCAAGACACTTTTGTTTCTTCTTTTGGCCAATTTGTGTACGTGCCATCTCGGGTATACTCGCTAGTAACCGGCTTGAAAAAAAAGAAAAAAGAAAGGAAAAAAAAGAAAAAAAGAAAGGAAAAAAGAAAGAAAAAAAGAGAAAAAAAGGGGAAAAGGAAAAAAAAAGTTAAAAGAAAAAGTTGCAAAAAATCAGGCCGGCTAGCATCTGTTTTGGGCTGATATTTTCTTCTCTAGACATTCTTTTGCTGTTACAGTGTTCATTGCCGCGTCATTTATCATCTGTTTTCGAGTTTTATTATACACGGTGTTTATGCCTCACTTATATCTAGCTACTTAGAGCTATCATATTTTCATCGATTTTCCTTCATTTGATTTAGTATTCGGGCTTAGATTGTTTTCTCTCTTGCTAGTCGACTGCCAACACTAGTTAGGAGTTTGAGCAATTATTCAACTTGCATCGCTATTTGCTATATTGTGCCACCAATATTGTGAGTTGAGAAGCCTTTTCCAAGCTACACTTTTTCTACCAACAAGTACAAGTTCCGGCTCTACTGATTCCTGGTTATCGCTCCATCCAATCTTCATCGATAGTTTGAAGCCAACACCAACGTGCCGATCACCACCTATTGCATTGGTAAGAACACGTAAGAATTTGATACTAAGTTTGAGTGTGAGCGAATTTTGTCCACCACATCCTGTTAGTTGATAGGGATTATATATTGTGTTTTTTCTCTTTCACTAACAATGGCACAGGATCAACCCACACTCGAGGGCCTTACCGCAGATGTGAAAGTCACCAGCGAGCGTCTCGCCCAACTTGAGGGTGCTCAGATTGTGGCCGAAGAGAGGCTCAAGGCCATTGAGGATGCACAGGGTGTTGCGAACACACAACTACAAGACATCTTGTTACGGGACGAGCTGCGGACTGCACTCCCTGTCGACAACAACGCTGTTCCTCTCAATTCCACGGTTGTTGCCGCTACTTCGCAAGCTCGACGTGTGCCCATGGGTCATCCACAACACCCAGCTACTACCACTGATCATGCAACCATTCCTCCCGCGTCGCCGAGGAACATGGGGACAATTACGAGGATTATGCTGGTGACACCGAGGACGACCGCCACAATGACCATGCTCATCAACAACTATGTTTCAACCGTCAAGGTATGGCACGAGGTCTACCCAGGTATGACATCCGAGATTATGACCACTCTAGTGCTAAAATTAAATTTACTATGCCTGCTTTCAATGGTAAATATAATCCAGATGTTTATCTTGATCGGGAACTTTCAGTTGAACAAAAATTTGCATGTCATGATATTCCTGAGAACCAAAGAGTTAGGGCAACCACTAGTGAATTTACAAACTTTGCTTCCATGTGGTGGAGTGAATATTGCCGTATTAATGCAAATAATATACCTACTACTTGGGATGCTTTAAAACGAGCTATGCGACAACGTTATGTTCCTTCATATTATGCTCATGACAAACTAAATGAATTGCAACGTTTAAAACAAGGTAGTAGTTCTGTAGAGGATTGTTATCAAGAATTGCAAATTGGCTTAGTGCGATGTGGATTAGTTGAAACTGAAGATGCTATGATGGCTAGATTTTTAGGTGGTTTGAATCGTGATATTCAGGATATATTGGACTATAAGGAGTACAATTCTATTACTCGTTTGTTTCATTTTGCTTGTAAAGCTAAAAGGGAAGTACAGGGACGACACAACAAGGGACAAGGTAACTTTTCTGCAGGTCGTCACTCATCATGGACACACACTCCAACTATCCCACCCACTACCGAGGCAACACCACATATCTCAAACAATGGTGCATTCCCAACAAGTTCAAAATCAGCTCCACAATCCTCTGCGGCTTCGAAAGCAATATCTCTAGCACCCACCACCTCTTCTGGACGCACAAGAGACATGAAGTGTCATATATGCAAAGGTGGTGGGCCCTTGGCGAGGGATTGCCCAAATAAACGTACATTCATTGTGCGACAAGATGGTGAGTACTCCTCCGCTAGTGATTTGGATGAAGAGACACATGCCATGCTTGCTGCTAATCATGCAGGTGAAACGGAGGAGCATGAGGAGATACACATTAATGATGATATGGCGGATAAATACCCAAGCCTTGTAACCATGCGAGTACTTAATGCCCAGGTGGGACAGAATGAGATGCCTCAATGCCATAATCCTTTTCAAACTAAGTTTGTTGTCAAAGGACATTCAGTTCGTGTGATCATTGATGGGGGAAGCTGCAATAATTTGGTGAGTACAGAGATGGTCGAGAAACTTTGCCTCACCACTACAAGGCACCCTCATCCATATTACATCCAATGGTTCAACGATTGTGGTAAGTTGAAGGTAACACGTTGTGTGAGAGTTCATTTTACACTTGGTTCATATCATGATTATGTTGATTGTGATGTTGTACCTATGCAAGCTTGTTCTTTATTGTTAGGTCGACCTTGGCAATATGAAAATAGTGTCACCCATCATGGTAGAACAAATTCGTATACTCTCGTGTTTGAAGGAAAAACCATTAACTTGGTTCCCATGACTCCCGATGAAATAATAATTGATGAGAAAGCAAAATCAACGGATCATACTACGCACACTATGATTGCTATAAATTATGAAATGTTTCTGTTGAGTGTCCCAACTTGTGATCTGGATATACAGTGTGCCCATATAGTTAGTTTGCATCCCCATAATTCATACATAGACTCTGTGTGGGATAAAACTTTTCATGATTTTCCTAATGGTGATATTACAAATTTATCACACCCTCGTGAGCTAACGCCTTTCGAATGGCCTATATATGTTGCATCTATTTTTTCATTGCTCTATGATGTGTTCGACATAGATGAAAGCCGAGGACGGCTTTATTTTCAAGAAAGGGAGGATGATGTTGACATACTCACCATAGATACATATACAGATATTATGCGACATATTTGTCAGGTGATTTCTAATAATAAATATTCAATTATTATTTTTATTATTATACATAGAAATACTACATATTTTTATGCTTTATGCAGAATTATTGAAAACACATATACACTACGGATTAGAAGGCGAGATTATACTAAAGATTTCAAAGCATATGAGTATACAAATTCTAAAAGTCAATGCATGTGGTCAAGCCAAGGAAGAGGGGCTCATGTACGTGCATGCAGGAAACCAATACTAGTCAATACATCATACAAGGGAGCTCCAGTACGTGCATGTTTGCATTACGTGCACCTGCACATGCATGACACAAGTTTGCCCCTGAGTATGTGCACGCACGGGCTGGCCCATAAGCATCAACGTCCAACGCACAAAGGCCGAGGCATGTCAACCTTTCGTCAGCGCGAAGGAAACCCAAGATAACATGAGATAGCCACGGCTGAGGGTCCTCTAAAGCTAGTCGTGTTTAGGGTTTATGTTCAGGTTTTGTTTAGAGAAGTTTAGCTCTATTGATACTTTTATTTGTCTTCGTTCGTAGCGGCTAGTGCGACCGTCAAGACATCCTATGGGAACCCCATCTTGTGAGATTAATCCCATCTAGCATATTCGCAATTTCAGATTGCTTGGCTATTATTTTCTTGCATGTTCTTCGATTTGCTTGCAGGAAAAATCCTTCGTGGATAGGTCGATCGCGCCGTTGGCTCGGTCTAACGCCGTGGAGTTGGTTCAGCGATTGTCGTGGATATCAGTCGTGTACGGTTCTCCCTGTACGGTTGGTAGCCGGATCGTGAGGGTCAAGTCCCACCCAAAATCGTAGTTATCTCCCTCCCATCGAAAGATCGGGCCCCAGTTCACATCACGATACTAGCCATAGATGCATCAAAATAAGCAAACAACACACGAAAAACAGAATCTGTCAAAAACAAAACAGTCTGTAGCAATATGTAACTTTCGAATAATTCTGGAACTCCAAAACTCCTACCAAAATAGGAGGTCCTAGGTAATTTGTCTATTGATCTACAGCGAAAAGAATCAACGCAAAATCACGTTTCTGTGATTTATTGAATTTTTTCTCGTGCACGCAAAGTTTCTATTTTTTAGCAGAATCAAATTAACTTTCACCCAAGGTTATCCTATAGGTTCTACTTGGCACAAACACTAATTAAAACATAAAAACACATCTAACCAGAGACTAAATAAATTATTTGTTACTAAACAGGAACAAAAAGCAAGCAACAAAAATAAAATTGGGATGCCTCCCAACAAGCGCTATCGTTTAACGCCCCTAGCTAGGCATAAAAGCGAGAATAGATCTAAGTATTGCCATCTTTGGCATTCAATTCATAAGTGGCTCACATAATAGATTCATAAGGTAATTTAACTTTCTTTCTAGGGAAGTGTTCCATGCCTTTCCTCAACGGAAATTGGAATCTAATATTCCCTTCCTTCCTATCAATAATTGCACCAATCGTTCTAAGAAAAGGCCTACCAAGAATAATAGGACACAAAAGATTGTAATCAATATCAAGAACGATAAAATCTATGGGCACATAATTCCTATCTGCAACAATCATTAATCCTGCCCATAGGTTTCTTAATGGTGGAATCCGCAAGGTGCAAATTTAAAGAGCAATCATCAAATTCATGGAAGCCTAGCACATCACATAAAGTTTTCAGAATCATGGAAACACTAGCACCCAAATCAGATAAAGAATATCATTCATGATCTTTTATTTTAATTTTTATTGTGGGTTCCCACTCATCATAGAGTTTTATAGGTATAGAAACTTCCAAATTAAATTTTTCCTCATAAGATTGCATCAAAGCATCAACGATATGTTTAGTAAAAGCTTTATTTTGGCTATAAGCATGAGGAGAATTCAACACGGATTGCAACAAGGAAATACAATCTATTAAAGAGCAATTATCATAATTAAATTCCTTGAAATTCAAAGTAGTGGGTTCATTACTATGTAAAGTTTTAATTTCTCCAATCCCACTTTTACCAATTTTAGCATCAAGATCAAAATACTCCAAATCATCAGAACACTTTTTAACTTAAGTTGATTTACTTCCAGTCCCATAATTATCAAGATTCATATTGCAAACAAAAATTTAATAGGGGACACATCAATAACTTTTAGATCTTCATCATTATTTTCATGATAACTAGAAGAACACGCTCTAACAAAGCAATCTTTCTTAGCACGCAACCTAGCGGTTCTTTCTTTGCACTCATCAATGGAAATTCTCATTGCTTTGAGAGACTCATTGATATCATGCTTATGAGGAATAGCCATGATAACGAGATAAATAACTAACACACGAGCACACAAAAAGGCAAGCGAAAGAAAGAGGAGAAAGGGAAAGAGAGGGCGAATAAAACGGCAAAGGTGAAGTGGGGGAGAGGAAAACGAGAGGCAAATGGCAAATAATGTAATGCGAGGGAGATGACTTTGTCATGGGTAGTTGGTATGTCTTGACTTGAGCGAAGACCTCCCTGGCAACGGCGCCAGAAATCCTTCTTGCTACCTCTTGAGCATGCTTTGGTTTTTCCCTTGAAGAGGAAAGGGTGATGCAGCAAAGTAGCATAAGTATTTCCCTCAGTTTTGAGAACCAAGGTATCAATCCAGTAGGAGGCTCCTCAAAAGTCCCACGCACCTACACAAATAAACAAGAACCTCGCAACCAACGCGATAAAGGGGTTGCCAATCCCTTCACGGTAACTTGCAAAAGTGAGATCTGATAGAGATAATATGATAAGATAAATATTTTTGGTATTTTTATGATATAGATTGGAAAGTAAACGATGCAAATAAAATTAGATGGAAAACTTATATGATAAAAGATAGACCTGGGGGCCATAGGTTTCACTAGTGGCTTCTCTCAAGATAGCATAATTATTACGGTGGGTGAACATATTACTGTTGAGCAATTGATAGAAAAGTGCATAGTTATGAGATTATCTAGGCATGATCATGTATATAGGCACCACGTCCGCAACAAGTAGACCGACTCCTGCCTGCATCTACTACTATTACTCCACACATCGACCGACTCCTGCCCGCATCTAGAGTATTAAGTTCATAAGAACAGAGTAACACATTAAGCAAGATGACACGATGTAGAGGGATAAACTCATACAATATGGTATAAACCCCATATTTTTATCCTCGATGGCAACAATACAATATGTGCCTTTTTGCCCCTACTGTCACTGGGAAAGGACACCGCAAGATTGAACCCAAAGCTAAGCACTTCTCCCATTGCAAGAAAGATCAATCTAGTAGGCCAAACCAAACTGATAATTCGAAGAGACTTGCAAAGATAACCAATCATACATAAAAGAATTCACAGGAGATTCAAATATTTCTCATAGATAAACTTGATCATAAACCCACAATTCATCGGATCTCGACAAACACACCGCAAAAAGAGTTACATCGAATAGATCTCCAAGAAGAGGAAGGAGAACTTTGTATTGAGATTCAAAGAGAGAGAAGAAGCCATCTAGCTAATAACTATGGACCCGAAGGTCTGTGGTAAACTACTCACAACTCATCGGAGAGGCCTTGGTGGTGATGGAGAGGCCCTCCACGGTCGATTCCCCCTCCGGCGGAGTGCCGGCGAAGGCTCCAAGATGGGATCTCGCGGATACAGAAGGTTGCGACGGTGGAAATAATTTCTTGTGGTGCTCCTGGATGTTTTTGGGGTACGTAGATATATATAGGCGAAGGAAGTCGGTGAGGGGAGCCACGAGGGGCCCACAAGGTAGGGGGGCGCGCCCACCCTTACTGGGCGCGCCGACCACCCTCGTGGCCGCCTCGGCGCTTCTTGACGTCCGCTCTAAGTCTCCTGGATAGCGTTTGTTCCAAAAAGATCGCTCCCGAAGGTTTCATTCCGTTTGGACTCCGTTTGATATTCCTTTTCTTTGATTTACTGAAATAGGCAAAAAAACAACAATTAGGGTTGGGCCTCCGATTAGTAGGTTAGTCCCAAAAATGATATAAAAGTGTAATGTAAAGCCCATAAACATCCAAAACATGTAATATAATAGCATGGAACAATAAAAAATTATAGATACGTTGGAGACGTATCAGCCAGTTGCCGATAACTTTGTTACAAAATATGATCATATCATACAACAATTTATATCACATCATGCCTTGACCATATCACATCACAGCAAGCTTTGCGAAAACAAGTTAGACGTCCTCTACTTTGTTGTTGCAAGTTTTACGTGGCTGCTATAGGCTACTAGCAACAACCTTTCTTACCTACGCATCAAAACCACAACGATTTTTCATCAAGTGTGTTGTTTTAACCTTCAATAAGGACCGGGCGTAGCCACACTCGATTCAACTAAAGTTGGACAAACAGACACTCACCAGCCACCTATGTGCGAAGACGTCGATAGAACTAGTCTCGCGTAAGCGTACACGTAATGTCGGTCTGAGCCGCTTCATCGAACAATACCACCGAATCAAAGTATGACATGCTGGTAAGCAGTATGACTATTATCGCCCACAACTCTTTGTGTTCTACTTGTGCATATAACATCTATGCATAGACCTGGCTCGGATGCCACTGTTGTGGAACGCGGTAATTTCAAAAAAAATCCTACGATCATGCAAGATCTATCTAGGTGATGCATAGCAACGAGAGGGGAGAGTGTTGTCCACGTACCCTTATAGACTGAAAGCGGAAGCGTTATGATAACGCGGTTGATGTAGTTGTATGTCTTCACGATCCGACCGATCCTAGCACCGAAGGTACGTCACCTCCGTGATCTGCACACGTTTAGCTCGGTGACGTCCCACAAACTCTAGGCCTAGCTGAGGTCGAGGGACAGTTTCATCAGCACGACGGTGTGGTGACGATGATGATGAAGTTACCATCGCAGGGCTTCGCCTAAGCACTACGACGACATGACCGAAGTGGAAATCTGTGGAGGGGGGCACCGCACACGGCTAAACAATCAATTTGTGTGTCTTTGGGGTGCCCCCTCCTCCGCATATAAAGGAGGGAGGGAGGAGGAGGCCGGCCAGGGGAGGAGGCATGCAAAGGGGGGGAAATCCTACTCCAAGTAGGTTTGCCCCCCTTTCCTATTCCAACAAGGAGAAGGGAGAAGGAGGAGGTGGAGAGAAGGAAGGAGAGGGGGCCCACCGCCCCTTCCCCTTGTCTAATTCGAACTAGGGCAAGGGGGCCATGCGCCACCTCCTGGCTGCCCTCTCTCTTCTTCACTAAGGACCATGAGTCCTAATAGCTTCCCCCCCGGGGGGGGGGGGGTCCGGTAACCCCCGGTACTCCATTTTTATCTGAAACTTATTCGGAACACTTCTGGTGTCTGAATATAGTCGTCCAATATATCAATCTTTACGTCTCGACCATTTCGAGACTCATCGTCATGTACGTGATCACATCCGGGACTTTGAACAATATTCGATACATCATATCACATAAACTCATAATACCAATCGTCATCAAACATTAAGCGTGCGGACCCTACGAGTTCGAGAACTATCTAGACATGACTAAGACACGTCTCCGGTCAATAACCAATAGCGAAACCTGGATGCTCATATTGGTTCCTACATATTATACGAAGATCTTTATCTGTCAAACCGCACAACAACATACGTTGTTCCCTTTGTCATCGGTATGTTACTTGCCCAAGATTCGATCGTCGGTATCATCATACCTAGCTCAATCTCGTTACCGACAAGTCTCTTTACTCGTTCCGTAATACTTCATCCCGCAACTAACTCATTAGTCACAATGCTTGCAAGGCTTATAGTGATGAGTATTACCGAGAGGGCCTAGAGATACCTCTCCGAAACACTGAGTGACAAATCCTGATCTCGATCTATGCCAACCCAACAGACACCTTCGGAGACACCTATAGAGCACCTTTATAATCACCCTTTTACGTTGTGACGTTTGGTAGCACACAAAGTGTTCCTCTGGTATTTGGGAGTTGCATAATCTCATAGTCTGAGGAACATGTATAAGTCATGAAGAAAGCAATAGCAATGAAACTGTAACGATCATGATGCTAAGCTAACGGATGGGTCTTGTCCATCACATCATTCTCCTAATGATGTGATCCCATTCATAAAATGAAAACACATGTCTCTGGTTGGAAAACATAACTATCTTTGATTAACGAGCTAGTCAAGTAGAGGCATACTAGGGACACTATGTTTTGTCCATGTATTCACACATGTACTAAGTTTCCGGTTAATACAATTCTAGCATGAATAATAAACATTTGTCATGAAATAAGGAAATAAATAATAACTTTATTATTGCCTCTAGGGCATATTTCCTTCACATACCCATTCAACTCAGTTTCCCAACTTCGTCTCTCTCTCTCTCTCCTGCCCAAGAACGACGCCGGAGGACCTCGCCGGATCTCCGTCTCCGACCGCTCTCCTCGCATTCCGACCGGTGGGATCGATCCCCACCTCGCCCTCGTGCCATGGAACGAGGTTTGTCCCTAAATACCTCTCTCTTTGCCTCATAGTTTTGCTTCTAGGTTTTATGGAGATGCATGTTGTTCTTTAGATTTTAGGCCAAATCTTTGCAAGAGAAGGATGTAGGAGAGTAGTAGTGCAGTGGAGATGCTATTTGGTATGTTGCCACACGGTATTTTTGATCAACCATCGTACTGATCCAAAGTTGTGGATGTGCCTAGGTCCATTTCGTGCCGGATTTGATTCCGAACGATATTACCGCACCTCCCGTGCGGTACTACCACTCTGGCCGCATTCGCCTCGCGCGGTACTACTGCTCCTCTGGAGCGGTACTACTGCTCGGGGCGCGGAAGTAAAATTTTACTTCCGCTCCAGGCGCGGTACTATCGTGCCATCCGGTTGTGGTACTACCGCAGCTAGAGCAGAAGTAAACTTTTACTTCCGCTTAGTGATGAGGTATTACCATTGACTTCGAAGCTACCTTGTTGCAACTATCCAATCTTATGTCTACGTGTTTCGTTTGTTTTGGCTGTGGTCTTTGCATTGATCCTTCTCATTTCTCTTGTGTGTTCTTGTGTGTCATAGGTGGTGGCTCCAATGTCCGTCGCTCGAACCCAAGCCGCGACATGAGCTCAAGCGTCTGCGCAATCAAGAAGCACCGGAGGGCTCCAACGCCCAACCTCGCAGTGTCAAGAAGACCGCCAACAGGTACAAGGAGCTAGTTCTTGGCATGGATGAGCTGCTTCTCTCTAAGTTCATCATTCTAAGGAGGATCAATCC
This sequence comes from Triticum dicoccoides, assembly GCF_002162155.2. NCBI lineage: Eukaryota > Viridiplantae > Streptophyta > Magnoliopsida > Poales > Poaceae > Triticum > Triticum dicoccoides. The sequence goes on along the minus strand of NC_041385.1, from coordinate 577,535,378 downwards.
TTATGTGAACCCTCGTGAGAATGTCAGAGGAATGAGTTGTTCTGGACCAAGCAGCAGAATCTCATTTACATCGATGTGATCAAGTCCAAGCACAACTGAGGGAGTCCTGGATAAAGGGGTATCCGGATAGCCGGACTATATACATCATCCGGACTATAGAAGCGTCAAGACTCAAGACTTTGGCTTGTGTCCGGATGGGACTCTCCTTTGCATGGAAGACAAGCTTGGCGATCCGGATATTATGTTTCCTTCCTTGTATCCGACTCCATGTAAACCCTAGCTCTCCGGTGTCTATATAAACCGGAGAGGATGGTCCTTAGAAGGCCGATCACAATTACAATCATACCATCATAGGCTAGCTCTTAGGGTTTAGCCTCTACGATCTCGTGGTAGATCTACTCTTGTACTACTCATATCTTCAATATTAATCAAGCAGGAAGTAGGGTTTTACCTCCATCGAGAGGGCTCGAACCTAGGTAAACATTGTGTCCCTTGCTTCCTGTTACCATCAGCCTAAGACGCACAGATCGGGACCCCCTACCCGACATCCGCTGGTTTTGACACCGACATTGGTGCTTTCATTGAGAGTTCCTCTGTGTCGTCACTTCAAGGCTTGATGGCGTCTTCAATTGTCAACAACACAGTCCAGGGGGAGACTTTTCTCCTCGGACAGATCTTTGTGTTCGGCGGCTTCGCACTGCGGGCCAATTCGCTTGGTCATCTGGAGCAGATCGACAGCTATGCCCCTGGCCACCAGATCAGGTTCGGAAACTTGAACTACACGGCAGATATTCGCGGAGACTTGATCTTCGATGGATTCGGCCCTGTCCGGGAGCGCCGGACAGTCACGACGAGCACGGCCTAGACCTGCTGTCGGAAAATTCTTGGAACATCATCCCTGAAATAGCCCCGGATCTAAATCTGGAACAGGTTGCGTTGCCCGAGGATGGAGGGATGGACCCCGCCCCGCAGGCCGCACGCTCATCGGCGGTGGAGCCGAACATAGGTCATATCTCTATGGAGGCCTATAACCCTGGGCCCCTGGACTCATATTCGATTGTTGGCTCACGTCCGCACACTCTGGAGCCAGCCGAGCCAGGTTGGGCTCCGGTAATGGAGTTTACCGCTGCGGACATCTTTCAGCACTCGCCTTTTGGCGACATGCTAAACTCATTAAAGTCTCTCTCTTTGTCAGGAGGCTCTGGGCCGAACTATGTCCGGCTTGAGTGGGAAGTAGGCGACGAAGGAATTCGCTGCCCACCCACCACCCACTTTGTCACCACGATCGATGATTTAACCGACGTGCTCGACTTCAACTTCGAAGACATCGACGGTATGGACGACGATGCAGGAGACGTACAGGAGCCACCACTCACAGGACGATGGACAACCACCTCTTCATACGATATATACATGGTGGACACTCCAAAAGAAACCAATGGTGATGAGGCAACGGAGGATAGCCCCTCCAAGAAGAAAGCAAAGCATGGGCGTCGCCCGCGCCGCTCCATGCCCCGCCAAGGCAATACCGGCACCGGAGACGAAGATAATCCGGACGGTGCCGACAATGAATACAACCCCGAACAGCTCGCCTTCGAGCAGGCCGAACAGGAAGATGGGCATGACTGCCCAGATGAACAAGCGACGGACGGGAATCCGGAGGAGGACAACTACATGCACCTCTACGAAGACGAGATTAGCCTCGGCGACGACGAGTTCGGCGTACCCGAAGACCCTGCAGAGCAGGAGCGCTTCAAGCGCCGGCTTATTGCCACTACGAGAAGCCTGAAGAAGAAGTATCAACAGCTTCAAGCTGATCAAGATTTGCTCACAGATAGATGGACAGAAGTCCTGGCAGCCGAGGAATATGGACTCGAGCGCCACACGGCTGACCGGCCGCCTCGAGGTCGGGATAAATTGGCATATCAGCCCGAATACCAGCCCCACCCCCGCGTCGGTTTACCATGGCCCGGGGCAATACTCAGGACCTGCACGATAAATTGGATAACGCTGTAGGACAACCAAGATCGATCTACGGATCACGGGGGCGCGCCGCAGCACATGACGATGACCATCACACCGGATACACTAACAGCAAATCCGGCCGAGCCGAATATAACCAGTCAGACGCAGCCGGATTGCGTCATAGCTCGGCATAGAGGCACCGCACACCCCCTCTGCTTCGCCGATGAAGTAATGGACCATGAATTTCCAGAAGAGTTCAAACCCATAAACATCGAATCATACGATGGCACAACAGACCCCGCGGTATGGATCGAAGATTTCCTTCTCCACATTCACATGGCCCGCGGAGATGATCTACATGCCATCAAGTATCTTCCCCTTAAGCTCAAAGGACCCGCCCGACACTGGCTAAACAGCTTGCCCGCAAATTCCATTGGTAGTTGGGAAAACATGGAAGACGCATTTCTTGACAACTTCCAAGGCACATATGTGCGACCTCCGGATGCCGATGACTTGAGCCACATTACTCAAGAGCCCGGAGAATGAGCCAGGAAGTTATGGACTCAGTTCCTAACTAAAAAGAACCAAATAGTCGACTGTCCGAACGCCGAAGCCCTGGCGGCCTTCAAGCATAGTATCCGTGATGAGTGGCTCGCCCGATACCTCGGCTAGGAGAAACCCAAGTCTATGGCAGCTCTCACGATACTAATGACCCGCTTTTGCACGGGCGAAGACAGTTGGTTGGCTCGCAGCAGCACTATGCCGCATTCTGGCACGTCAGATGTCCGTGACAATAACAGCAAGCTACGGCACAACAGACACAAGCGACGGAACAACGGCGACAACACCGAAGACACGGCGGTCAATGCCGCATTCAGCGGATCCAAATCCGGTCAGTGGAGGAAGCCATTCAAGAGAAACAATCAGGGACCGTCCAATCTAGACCGCATACTGGAGTGCTCGTGCCAAATTCATGGCACCCCGGACAAGCCATCCAACCACACCAATAGAGATTGCTGGGTATTTAAACAAGCCGACAAAGTAAACGCCGAAAACAAGGACAAGGGGCTGCACAACAACGATGACGAGGAGCCCCGGCGTTCGAACATGAGGGGACAAAAGAAATCCCCCCAGGTGAAAATGGTCAACATGATCTACGCCACCCACATCCCCAAGCGGGAACGGAAGTGAGCACTACGGGACGTCTACGCGATGGAGCCAGTCGTCCCCAAATTTAACCCATGGTCAGCTTGTCCGATCACCTTTGATCGTAGGGATCATCCTACTAGCATCCGTCATGGCGGCTCAGCCGCATTGGTTCTAGATCCAATCATAGACGAATTTCACCTCACAAGAGTCCTTATGGACGGAGGCAGCAACCTGAACCTGCTTTACCAGGATACAGTGCACAAAATGGACATCGATCCTTCAAGGATTAAGCCCACCAAAACCACCTTCAAAGGTGTGATTCCTGGAGTAGAGGCCCGTTGTACGGGCTCTATAACATTGGAAGCAGTCTTCGAATCTCCGGATAACTTCCGAAGCGAAGAGCTAATCTTTGATATCGTCCCTTTCCGTAGTGGTTACCACACACTGCTCGTACGAACCGCATTCGCTAGATTCAATGCGGTACCACACTATGCATACCTCAAGCTCAAGATGCCAGGCCCGCGCGGGGTCATAACAGTCAACGGAAACATGGACCGCTCTCTCTGTACAGAAGAACATACTGCAGCCCTTGCGGTAGAAGTACAATGCGGCCTCCTCCGACAAACCACCAATCCGGCGACGACAACTTCAAGCTCCGTCAAGCGAGGGCGGAACACCCCGCAACAGGATCAGCAAGCACGACAAGAGCACGACTAGCAGTCTGGCCTCCGCTCAAGTCCCATCAAAGCAGCACTCGCGCCACGCGTACACAATTACGCACTCAAAATACCATGGGCATAGGCGGAGGTGTAGCAGTGGCTCAGTCAACAGTACAGTATCGCTTCGTAACCTTTCCATTTACCCTTAAGGACATTGCTTTAGTGAGGCTTCTCCAGAAGAGCCGGATTGTCGGACTTACATAAGAGAAGAAACCCATGAGGCAACAGGCTTTGGGCACAGCAGGAAACACCCAGGTGGAATCTATTTACGATCGTTGTTCCTTCTTTATCTATCAGTACGTAGCCTGCCCCTGGATAGGATATGTCAAATAATCCTATTTATCTCCGCTTAATGCATTCATTGTAAACATACGCCTAAATGTATTATTTATCAATGGGAGACAATATATAGCGTCAGCTTATTATTCTTATTTGAGCATTTTCTTTACAAATGTCTATTTGATTTTGCATCAGTACACTTTGGTACGCTTAGTTTGCCAGGGGCTTCTTATGGCGCCCCATAATACGGCAAGACAAGTCCAAACACTTTCAACAGTGCGGCACACCGAACTTCTAGCATTATATGCATCAACTCCGAATCATGTCTTGGGTCTACAGTTGGGATAGCCCGGCTCCCTTGTTTTGGTGCCTTACATTCCGTTAATTCGGCTAAGGTAGCGCAAGGAGAACTACTGTGATTGTGCCCTGGTTCTGCCGGATGAGCAACTCAGTAGAGAAAGCACAAAACTGACCGGCATGATGTGGCGAGAGCTGGTCGCTGTTCGAGGTCTTAAAATCCTTAAAGATTTTTCCGCTTTAGGCAATAATTTGGCTTTGTCCGATATAGGCGTGTATAGCGCCCCAATTCGACCTTCCAGATTCTAGGGGCTTCGCCGAAATTTAAAATTGTAGACTTCTATGGCTAAGTGAAGGTTATAAAGCCGCATAGTCCGATTGCCTTGTTCGCTGCGCTGGACACCTCCTTAAGGGACCAAACATTTGGATAAAGAGTGTCCGGGTTTTCCACAAACACCCCAGTACTAGTTACACGGGGGCGGAAGCCGACGACTGGCCTACTTTTAGAATTTGATAAACAGCCGCAGAAAAGGTAATATTTTAAATAACAAAAGCGCTACATAGCGCAAGTAACTTCGTCTTTAAATTACAAACATGACAGAGGTGAATTCATTCAAAAATTATGTCTTTGGTACATTCATCGGCCACGAGGCAAGCACCCTTCATAACGCCATCATAATACTTCTCGGGGACGCGATGCGGCTTGCCCTCTGGCGGCCCGTCCTTCACCAGCTTCTCCGCATCCAGCTTGCCCCAATGCACCTTTGCATGGGCAAGGGCCCGGCGGGCACCCTCAATGCAAACGGATCGCTTGATGACTTCCAGTCGCGGACAGGCATCCACCATCCGCTTGATCAGGCCGAAGTAGCTGGTGGGAAGAAGCTCACCAGGCCATATCCGGACTATGAGATCCTTCATAACCACTTCGGCCGCCTTGTGGAGTTCGACCTACTGCTTCAGTTGGTCACTCAGAGGCGTTGGATGTTCGGCCCCAGCATACTGGGACCAGAACAGCTTCTCCATTGAGCTCCCCTCCTGGGCACGGTAGAACTCTGCGGCATCTGATACGCTGCGTGGCAGATTTGCGAATGCCCCTGGAGAGCTCCGGACTCGGGTAAGTAAAAGAAACACCTCCTCCACATGTTTGCCTTGCATAAAGAATTTCTTACCCGCCGTTATCTTTTTGGCCTCCTGGATCTCCTGCTATGCCCTATTGGCTTCGGCCTTGTCGTCTTTTATATTTGAAAGGGCCTTCACAAGCTCGGCCTCTTTTGCTTTAAGCTCACGCTATGTGGACTCGAGCTTCTTGCCGAGCTCCTGGAGCTCTTCTTGTACTTCTCCCACTCGGGCTTCTTGCTTTTTGCGCTCTTTACGTTCCGAGGCCGCTTTGTGTTCAGCCTCGGACAACGCCTTCTTGAGAGACGCCACTTCGGTGGTGGCCTCTATTATCAAATCACGACGCTTCGTCGTTAGCATAATCAAAATTTACTTACCATTTATTATATGAGAGAGGGGAATCATTCACCTTTGCTCTCCTCGAGCTGCCTCCTCATGAGGCCGAGCTCTCCCTGTGCCCGCTCCAAGTCCTGCGTTAGGCCGGAGATTTCGGCCGTGCGAGCAGCAGCGGCCAGCAGCACAGCCTGTTTATTTACATTCAAACTTATTGTTAGACTCCTGCAGATTATAACTGACCCTCCGTTTGGTTTTTCCTTCCGAACACCAAACAGAGTATCAAGGGCTACTACTTATCGGGTGGTAATTTCACACATTTTTACTTACCTCAAAGCCTGTCAGGAGGCTGGTGCAGGCTTCGGTTAGTCCGCTTTTGGCGGACAAAACCTTCTGAATCACCGCACTCATAAGAGTACGGTGCTCTTCATCTAGGGAAGCGCCGCGAAGCGCTTACACCAGACAATCCGGTGCCTCAGGCGCAACGGAAGTCCTTATACAGATGGCCCTCCCTCCCTAAAGGGGCTGCCCGCCTAAGTCTGGAACCACCGACGGCTCCGGAACAGTGTTCGGCTGAGAGCCCGGCTTACCGTGGCTCTCATCAACACGATCCGCGGGGATCTTGAACCCCGCGAGTCCGACATCTGGGACGTTGCCTTGAGGCGCCTCCAGGGCCACCTCCCCCATCTCTGGGAGCCTTTGGGACAACACCTCCGTGTCATCTGTAGGCCTAGGAGAAGTGGCCGTCGGGAGTGAGTTCATTGCTGACTCACTCAAGGACCCGTCCGAACACGACACTTCCGGATGGGCCCTGGCCGGACTACATACAAGTTCGGTGTTATAACAAAACTATGAAGCAAAATTATGATGGAGTGCAGATACTTACGATCGCGCTAGGGGCTTCTTCCAGGGCAGCCACCCTTCCTCGCTATCGGCAGTGGTGGCGGAGTAGTCCGGAAGGGACACTTTTCCCCTCGTGGACGTCCCAGTCTCTCCCACCAGGGCGGCCTTCCTCTTTTTCTCCCCCCAGTACGGGGAGGTGGAGTTTCTTCTTGTTTCCCCCCCGCTTCCGCGGGAGGAATCTGCCTCGTCATCATCAGACGACAAGGGTATGACGGCCTTGCGCCGGGGGCCTCTCCTGGTCCCCTGGTCCACCGTCTCCGCCCCCATCCTTTCCAGACGGGGCGGCCTCTTATTCTTCTTCTTCCCCTTCGGGGGAGGAGTGTGCCTCATCGTCTTCGGACGAGGCTTGCGCAACCTTACTTCGGAGACCCTTTCGGGTCCCAGGGGCCTTCTTATCGGCCTTCTTCTCCGGCCCCTTATAGGGTGCCGGGACCAGCATCTTCGTCAGAAGATCATTGGCTAGGCTTTCTGGCAACGGAGCCGGACTGTCAATCCGCTCCGCTGTCTCTACATACTCCTGAACAAATATACACAATCACTTAAGGATTCCCCATGAATACATTGGGAAGAACTGAACCCGGTGGCAGCCTGAGAACTCACCTGGGTAGGGTGCCGTGCGACGTGGAGCCCACGGTCCTCGGATATGAGAAGAGGTACTTCGGTGGCCTTGAACAACGCCTTCCACGCGTTCTTGTGCTTCATGCCGTAGAGCCTCTGGAGCGTCTGGTGTTTGGCCGGGATGAACTCCCACAGATTGAGTGCCCGCCTTTGGCATGGAAGAATCCGGCGAATGAGCATGACTTGGATCATGTTGACAAGCTTGATGTTCTTGTCCTTCATGCCCTTGATGCAGTTTATGAGTCCGGTCAGCTCTGTAGATTCGCCCCATAGTAGGCCCTTCTGTTCCCAGGAGGTGAGCCGCATAGGGGTTCCAGATCGGAACTCGGGGGCCGCCGCCAGTTAGCGTCGCGCGGCTCGGTGATGTAGAACCACCCCGATTGCCAACCCTTCACGGTTTCCGCAAAGGAGCCGTCGAGCTAGCTGACGTTAGGCATTTTGCCCACCATGGCTCCTCCGCACTCCGCTTGCTGGCCGCTCACGATCTTCGGCTTCACGCAGAAGGTTTGGAGCCACAAGCCGAAATGAGGCTTGATGCGGAGGAAAGCCTCGCACATGACGATGAACGCCGAGATGTTGAGGACGAAGTTCGGGCTAGATCATGGAAATCTAGCCCGTAGTAGAACATGAGCCCGCGGACGAAGGGGTGGAGTGGAAACCCCAGTCCACGAATGAAGTGAGCAAGAAACACGACCCTCTCGTGGGGTCCTGGGGTTGGAATGACCTGCCCGCCGTCTGGTAGCCGGTGCGCTATGTCTGCGGCCAAGTATCCGGCCGCCCAAAGACTTGCAATGTTCTTCTCCTTCATGGTGGAAGCCACCCATTTGCCTCCTGCTCCGGACATGTTTAGCTGTGCGGAGAAGGCTTGAACTAGGGCGCTGGAGCTCGAGGGGGTGAGAATGGGCAGAGGAGGAAGAAGGCGTGGGTAAGAATGGGGAACTCTTATCTCTTTATAGAGGCGATGAAAGCGGTGCTCCTCCCCACTAGCCTATTGAGAATCGCTTACTTCCCAAGCGCCACGATTGATGGCACGGGGGGATTACCCATACCCATATTGATGAGAATCCTGTGATAAGGGGACATGATCTCTGCTTTGGTAAGACGTGTCAAGGAAACCGCCTCGCAATGCGCGCTGTGGCTGGTTGTGAAAAAACGGTTTGAATAATGACCTGGCTGTAATGGCATGTCACGTCGTCTAAAAATTGTCAGCTGAAGTATCATTCTCTCTACGGTGGTATGTGAAGATCATTTTGCAGATCCGGACACGACCTACGTGTTCGATAATAACCTTGGAGTATTCGGAAGGAGGAACCCACCTTGCAATGCCGAAGACAAGACTGCGCGCCGGACTCATCGTCATTGAAGCCTGGTTCAGGGGCTACTGAGGGAGTCCTGGATAAGGGGGTATCCGGACAGCCGGACTATATACATCATCCGGACTATAGAAGTGTCAAGACTCAAGACTTTGGCTCGTGTCCGGATGGGACTCTCCTTTGCGTGGAAGACAAGCTTGGCGATCCGGATATTATGTTTCCTTCCTTGTAACCGACTCCATGTAAACCCTAGCTCTCCGGTGTCTATATAAACCGGAGAGGATGGTCCTTAGAAGGCTGATCACAATTACAATCATACCATCATAGGCTAGCTCTTAGGGTTTAGCCTCTACGATCTCGTGGTAGATCTACTCTTGTACTACTCATATCTTCAATATTAATCAAGCAGGAAGTAGGGTTTTACCTCCATCGAGAGGGCTCGAACCTGGGTAAACATTGTGTCCCTTGCTTCCTGTTACCATCAGCCTAAGACGCACAGATCGGGACTCCCTACCCGAGATCCGCCGGTTTTGACACCGACAACAACCTCTGTGTTCAAATGCAGTGGATTGATATGAATCATCTAAGAAGGACCGAAACTACTTTGGTGAGGCACTGGACTTGGTGGAGCAGTTTGGCATTGAAGACTTCATCACGTTCCATATGGACTTTGACCCGGAGCTCGTGGCGCAGTTCTTTGCCTCCGTCCACTTCCACACAGATGGGGAGCGGACTATGTATTGGATGACCAATGGGAAGAAGTTGTCTGCTACTTGGAAGGAATTCATGACGCTGCTGAATGTCCGCAATGAGGGGCCTGATGTGCCCGTTGGCGCCCACCCTCACGGCAACACCGAGTCAGCCAACAAGGACAAGCTTATGTCGTTTCTTGTGGAGAAGAAGCTACCCAATGGCACTTAGTCTTGGGTGCTCAACCCCTTCCTCGATGTCATGCACCGAATCTTCCGCAACACTCTCTTTCCACGCGTCGGTGACAAAGATAAGGTGCATGCTTATCTCATGGATATGATGCTTCTGCGTGAGGAGGCGTGTCAGCATGCTGCCCAGCCTCTGGACATTTCTCATATCATGTGGAATGAGCTCAGGTTTGCGGTCTACAATCGCAAAGTTCCCATCTATGGTCCGTACCCGCACCTTCTGATCTCGAAGACTTGGGACAATATGTTTCTGGAGGAAGACTTTTCTGCTCCAAACTGGGTTTGCCACGAGCCTATCAAGCTGCGTCAGAAGAACAAGTGGGCCAATACCACTACCAGGGCTGAGGCCGAGACTGCTAGGATGAATGTGGATGATGACGAGGTTGAGGAGGAGGAGGAGGCTGAGGACAGTTCTGATGGGTATGCTCCTCCATCTACTGAGCCCTCTTGGGCTAAGAAGCTGAAGGCAAAGATGAATACCCTGTTCTGTATGCAAGCTAAGGGGTAGTACATGACCCATGTTGCTTCCAAGGAGAGTCGCCAGCGCGACAAGAGGATGTTGAGGACTTTCGACGAGATTGTGGAGAGAGGATCAGAGGTGAACATCACTCCAGAGGCTGAATGGATAGCTAAGCAGGGCTATTAGTGGACCGAGTCAGAGGAGGAGACCATCCCAGATGCAGAGTCCGATGAGGAGCGTGCTGAGTGATCTCGGCACATGATGTTACCACCTGTGTCATAGGTGTCCTCTCTGCCTTTTTGGTGTCTCGATGCCAAAGGGGGAGAGAGCGTAGGATTTGTGTTCGTGTCTCTTTGTTTTCGTTTCGTTGGACCTTCGTTTGTGTTGCTTTGGTTTGGTTTGTGCTCGTGAGACCTGGTACCTTAAAATATGGTGTAAGACATATGCACTCTAGCTTATCTTATTGTCTTCCATGTTTAGTAGTTCGTGAGCCTATGCTATCTTGTGCCCTTTACTTTATGCTCATAATCATTGCCTTGCCTCCATGCTTAGTGTTAGTTATATTGTTGCAAGGTATGCCTCGTCTATAAAATATAGGGGGAGTGTTGATCCTAGTATGTGTGTCGTGTAGTCCAAAGCATTTATACAGAGTGCACACATCTAGGGGGAGCCTGCCTACATTTTGTAGATGGTGGGTTTGCTTATATTCATTTGTGTACTCTTATGTGCAAATCTCGTATTGTCATCAATCCACCAAAAAGGGGGAGATTGTAAGGGCATATTTCACCCCATGTGGTTTTGGTGATTGATGACAATGCATTTGCGGACTAATCGTGTGCATTGAGCATTTTAGTTATCTCATGTTTAGGCACAAGACGATTCGTTGCCCCTCGGAGTCTAGTGAAGACGGAATTTTCTCTATGTTTCTTTTCGATGGATTTGAGTCGTAGAGAAGCCGTACTATTAAGAGGGGGTCCGCTTTGGAAAGGTTTGGGGTGGAATCATCACGTACACGTCCATTACTTTGCACCACCTTTCCTTTGCCTCTTTGGAGCGACCACTGTTTATCCGTGTCTTTGCAAAATGAAGGACTCCTAGTGTTGTTGTGCTGTGGCATGCGGTAGTACTGCTCAAGGGAGTAGTAGTACCACAAATGCCCACGGTAGTACCGGCCAGGGACGCAGTAGTACCATAGGCACTTGTGGTAGTACCGCTCCCCGGGCATGGTAGTACCGTGGCCTCTAGCCCAGCACAGCAGCACGAGCGGAAGTAGGGGCGGCTGTAATTTTTTACATCCGCGTCCTACGCGGTAGTACCGCTCCCTGTATGCAGTAGTACCGTGTCGGATTTTTGCACAGATCGAAACTCAGCGGAAGTAGCCATGGATGTATTTTTATTCGTCCTTGCCTTCCCAGCCCAGGCAAACCCTGCCTTGCGGTAGTACTGCAAGGGCGAGCGGTAGTACCGTCCGGCGGTTCTACCGCTCTTTGCTTCAACGCAACAGGACTGGTCTGGCTCCTGCCGTGCAAGCGATAGTACCGAAGTGCCTTGCCGTAGTACCGCAGGCCCTTGTGGTAGTACCACATGGCTGGTGCGGTAGTACCGCATGTCGCGGGCTCGATAAGTGGGTAACGGTTGGATTTGTCCTATCACTATATAAGGGGAGTCTTCTTGTCCAAGTTGACCACCTCTTCCATCTCTAAGCTCCATTTTCGCTCTAAGCTCCATTTTCGCCCGATCTCTCTCCCTAGCCAATCAAACTAGTTGATTCTCTAGGGATTGGTTGAGAAGGCCTCGATCTACACTTCCACCAAGAGAAATTTGATTCGCCCCACTAATCCCTTGCGGATCTTGTTACTCTTGGGTGTTTGAGCATCCTAGATGGTTGAACTCACCGCGGAGCCATAGTCCATTGTGGTGAAGCTTCACAGTGTCGTTGGGATCCTGCAATTAAGTTGTGGAGATTGCCCCAACCTTGTTTGTAAAGGTTCGATTGCCACCTCCAAGGGCACCAATAGTGGAATCATGTCATCTCACATTATGTGAGGGCATGAGGAGAATACAGTGACCCTAGTGGCTTCTTGGGAGCATTGGGCCTCCACACTGCTCCAACAGAGACGTACTTCCCCTCAAAGGGAAGGAACTTCGGTAACACATCCTTGTCTCCCTCGACTCCACTTTTGGTTATCTCTCACCTTTACTTGTGCAAGCTTATATTGTGTTCTATCCCTTGCTTGCTTGTGTGCTTGTTGTTGTTGCATCATATAGGTTGATCACCTAGTTGCATATCTAGACAACCTACTTTGATGCAAAGTTTAATTTGGTAAATAATAGCTAAAAATTGTTAGTTGCCTATTCACCCCCCTCTAGTCAACTATATCGATCTTTTCAGAGAGGAAAGCTTAGACATGAATAATGTTTACGATGATCATTTCATACCCCCACACACACTGCACACGCTTAAGTAGATGACTGTTACAAGCCACATGGGCTCAACCGAGATAGCTAGAACTAACCCGTGGGCCAGGCCTAGGTCATTGCATACCCATCCTCTTAAAGAATAGCTTGCCCTCGACTATTCATCATCACGCTCTTGTCATTGTAGTCATACACTATACCATTACTAGTTAGCCATTAACAGAGGTAATCCACTCCATGCAATCTTCAACGACATGCGTGTGTTGCCTCCTACTTGAACCAGGCGAGACTGGAGCACTTGAGCTGGCTTGGACGTCTTGTCACCAAAGGGGAGCAAATAACCCGACAGGTCTGAACCAGGGGTCGATGGATCTACAGGTTTGAATAAAGAAACGTGTATCACATGATGAATTTTGCTTGATGTCGATAACGCCAAGCCATAGGCCACCTCACCCCCACAAGTCGTGATCCGGGAAGGTCCAAAATACTTGAATCCCAACTTGTGATTGGAATGGTGAACTACCGATTGTTGAACGTATGGTTGGAGCTTCAGAAATGCCCAATCTCCCACCTAAAATTGCATGTCTGGACGATGGTTATCTTCATGAGATTTCATATGTTGTTGAGCTCGCAACAGGTGTTCCTGAATCAGTCCCTGCATCGGACTTCGTTCTGCCAGCCAACAAGATAAGTTAGAGGAGAAGGAACATTGTAGGTTTGTAATGCCCAAGTGGCGGGGCTGATAACCATATAGAACCTGGAATGGTGTTCCGCCCAAATTTGAATGGTAGTTTGTATTGTACCAGCACTCAGCCTAGAATATCCAATAAGTCCATTTTCTTGGGGTGGAGTAAACAAAACACAGTAGAAATGTTTCCAGGCACTGATTAGTTCTTCAGTCTAGTCATATGTTTGTGGACGATTTGCTGAGCTCAAATTCATTTTTGATCAGCGAGCTAGCATAACTCTTGTCACAACATACCGGTGAAAATAGGATCTCCGTCTGTCACCAGAACCAATTGAAATCCATGCAGTCTATAGATGTTGTCCACATATAACCGAGCCACTTGGAGAGCAGTAAAAAGGATGAGATAGCGGTATAAAATGACCATATGACCTGAAGTTGTAAAAAACAACTAGGATGGTGTCAAAGTTCTTACTCTTGGGCAACCCTCCAATGAATTCCATGCTAACCAAATTTCAGGCACTAGAAGTGGACTAAGTAGCTGAAAGTGCATTAAGTTGACTAGAGGGAGGGTGAATTGGCGATTTTTACAAATTCATCACTGAGGAATTTTAGGGTGCGAAATTCCCAAATCACGAACAACTAGCAGCGGAATAAGTACTTAGGTATAATCATAACAGAGCAATAGCATAATAATCATGATAAATGAAAGGCAAACACAGAGTACATGAAGCGCAAACACATAATAAGCAAGTTGAAGACAATGTGACTGAAGAAATCGGATTGAGGAAATTGAGAAAGTCTTCAGAAAAAGTCTTCAAACAGTAATGATCAGGTTCATCAACAAGTGAATGAGGAAATGAAAGGGTTGAGGGAATAGAACCAGTAGGCTTGGTGAAGACAATGATTTGGTAGACTAGTTCCAACTGCTGTGACAGTTGTACATCTGGTTGGAGCGGCTGAGTATTTAAACTCGAGGACACACAGTCCCGAACACACAGTCCTCACCGTATTCTCCTTGAGCTAAGATCACATAGACCTCGCCCAACACTCGTGGTAAGTCTTCACAGGTGACTTCCAAACCTTCACAGACTTGGTCACTCAGCGATCCACAATTCCTCTTGGATGCTCAGACCATGACGCCTAACCGTCTGGAGGATACACAGTCCTCAAAGGTAACAAGCATCGGTTCCACACAGGAACAATCTCTTCAGTGATGCTCAATCACTTTGGGTTTGTAGGTTTGGGTTTTCCTCACTTGATGATTTTTGCTCAAAGTCCTCGGAGAATGGGATGCTCTCAAATGACAAGTGTTAGTTTCTCTCGGAGCAACCAACCAGCTAGTGGTTGTAGGGGGCGGCTATTTATAGCCTAGGGGGAAGCCCGACATGATAAGACATAAATGCCCTTCAATGATATGACCGCTAGGTGGTAGGATATTTTGGACAGCTGGCGCGTAGCACAACAACGGTCAGATTTTAGGTTCGAATTCCTCAGGGCTATCGTGTTCCTCACTGTGTAGGCAATCCGCACTGGCGAATTCCTAACTCCTCAGTCAGGACAAACTCCTCAGAGACCAAAAGATCTTTGTGTCTGTCACTGAAGAAATTGACTGAACTGATATGAGATTTCCAATGGCTTCACTCGAAAGGATTGGGTAGGTGTAGGATTTTGAGATGAGCATCACTTGGAAATCAGTTTCCTCAGTATTACCTTGACCCCCTTTAACAGTATGGTGTTTCCTATGACTCAAGAAAGAGAAAATGAAACTATGAAAACAAAAGTCTTCACGCTTCATAATCCTCGCATGAATATCCAAGTCTTCAAGGTCACACCAATTTCTTCACTTTCAAAGTCTTGAGGAGAACCAAAGTCTTCAGTTGAAGACATTCATTTTTAGGGGTCGACATTCACAGTTAATATCAAACTCCTCATCGACTTATAGAGCCTGTGTACACTCATAAACATATTAGTCCCTTAACCTATAAGTCTTCAATACACCAAAATCATTAAGGGGCACTAGATGCACTTACAATCTCCCCCTTTTTGGTGATTGATGACAATATAGGTTAAGTTTTCAACGGGGATAAACATATGAGTTGAAAGTGCTCAAAATTGAGGAATTTGATTGCAAGATATAGAAGAACTCCCCCTAAATATGTGCATAGTGAGGAATTTGCTTTTTAAGCAATGCACATTTGAAGAGTGGAATCATGGAGATCTCCCCCTATATATTGTAATTCATACACACATTTAACATATCGAATGAAGAATTGGAAATGCATGATGAAATATGGCGACTGATGTAATTCAACATGCGTGCATAGCATATATTAGGAAATAGCATGCAGAAAGACAACAAAAGTATCAGGCCACCATCGGACTTAAGTTTACAACCCAATCAACAAACACTTTAGAAGAGCGAGAGTTGCAACTTAAAAAACGCCCATATAGATAGACCCGCTTGAAGACTAACTCAAATTTCTCCCCCTTTGTCATCAAAGGACCAAAAGGGACAAAAAATGAGGACTAACACCCCTGAAGAATTTCATCACAATGTTGATGGAGGAGCGTCGGCGTTATTGGGGTCGGTTGTTGGAGTAGGGCCTGTCGCAATGTCGTCCAAGTCTTCATTTTCATCGATCTCGCACGATGAAGAATATGAGTTGGGCACCAAGGAAGGAACTTCGACTTTCTTGAATTTCTTCGCCGGAGGCTTAGACCAGCTAAAGTCCTGCTTGAAGCCCATCTCCTTGAGATCCTCATCATCGTAGAGATGAGTCAGAACAGCCCAGGTGCGATCAAAAACTTCATTGAGTTAGTAATGGTTCTTCTTCACTGAATTATAGGTAGCCGTCATGTTGTGAAGAATTGAACCAAACTGACGCTTGACCCATTTATGGTTGCGATCGACCTTCTGATGAAGACTGAGGAGAAGCTCATGATCAGTCATCACCCTTGGAGCTGTGGCTTGAGGACTATGCTTTGAGGCATTGGCGGCAGAATCATGAGTGGTAGAGTCATCATTGGTGGGGTATGAGGCAGCTTTGCGGAACTGTCCATCCAATGGACGAATGCCCTCATCAACAATTGCAGTGGCCTTGCCCTTTGCATCAGCTGAGGAAAATGTCCGCTTGAGGACTTCAATAGGGGGCAAGTAACTTCCATGGTTGAGTGTGTCAGCCTTGTAGTTGATTGAAGACCTTGATTTTAGGAATCTCATGATCCAGGGAGCGTAAGGCTTCAATTCAAAGGGAGACAGTGCAACGTTTGCCATAGTCCACATGAAGAAGTCATGGTAGTTGATTGGGATACCATGCATGATATTGAACAACAGATTCTTCATGATGCCAATGACTTCTTCATCATTTGAGTCGTGGCCTTTGATAGGACTCAATGTCTTGGTCAAAATGCGATAGACAGTCCGTGGCACATAGAGCAATTCCTTCACGAGGAATTTGGTCCTTGGGGCTTGACCAGGCTTCATCGGTTTCATCCACACTTGCATGTAGTGATCAGACATGTAAGTGCATCTAGTGCCCCTTAGTGATTTTGGTGTATTGAAGACTTATAGGTTAAGAGACTGATGCGTTTGTGAGTGTACATAGGTCTATAAGTCTATGAGGAGTTTGATATTTACATAGAATGTCGACCCCTAAAAATGAAGTTCTTCAACCGAAGACTTTGGATATCAGAAGACTTTCTGAAGACTTTGAAAGTGAAGAAATTGGTGTGACCTTGAAGACTTGGCAATCATTCGAGGAACATGAAGCGTGAAGACTCTGTATTTCATAGTTTCATTTTCTCTTTCTTGAGTCATAGGAAACACCGTACTGTTAAAGGGGGTCGAGGAAATACTAAGGAAAATTTTCCAAGTGATGCTCAACTCAAAATCCTACACCTACCAATCCCTTCGAGTGAAGCCATTGGAAATCTCACACAGTTCAGTCATATTCTTTAGTGACAGAGACGAAGTTCTTCTGGTCTCTGAGGAATTTGTTCTGACTGAGGAGTTAGGAATTCGCCAGTGCGGATTGCCTACATAGTGAGGAACATGATAGCCCTGAGGAATTTGAGAGTCAAATATTCCGACCGTTGTTGTGCTATGCGCCAGCTGTCCAAAAATATCTACCCACCTAACGGTCATATCAAACAAGGGCATTTATGTCTTATCATGTCGGGTTGCTCCCTAGGCTATAAATAGCTGCCCCCTACAACCATTAGTTGGTTGGCTGCTCCGAGAGAAACTGACACTTGTCATTTGAGAGCATCCCATCCTCCGAGGACTTTGAGTGAAAATCATCAAGTGAGGAAAACCCAAACCCAAACCTACAAAACCCCAAAGTGATTGAGCATCACTGAAGAGATTGATCCTGCGTGGATCCGACACTTGTTTCCTTTGAAGACTGTGCTTCTTCCAGACGGTTAGGCGCCAAGGTCTAGAGCATCCAAGAGGAATTGTGGATCGCCAAGTGACCGAGTTTGTGAAGGTCCGGAAGTCACCTGAAGACTTACCACGAGTGATTGGGCGAGGTCTGTGTGACTTTAGCTCAAGGAGAATACGGTGAGGACTGTGTGTCCGGGACTGGGTGTCCGCGAGTTTAAATACTCAGCCACTCCAACCAGATGTACAACTGAGGCAGTAGTTGGAACTGGTCTACCAAATCATTGTCTTCACCGAGCTTACTGGTTCTATTTCCTCAACTCATTCATTTCCTCATTTCTGTTGCTGTGTGCTTGTTCATATCTGTTTGAAGACTTTGACTGAAGACTTTCTCAATTTCCTCAGTTCAATTTCTTTAGTCTGTCCGTCTTCATCTTGTGTTATCCTATGTTTACACTTTCTGTACTCCGTGCTTGTCTTCATTTCATCATGATGACTATGCATGTGTTCTGCTATGTTTACTTTTGAGTACATATTCCGCTGCAAGTAGTTCTTCACTTTGGAATTTCCTCACCTACAAATTCCTTAGTGAAGAATTCATAAAAATCGCCTATTCACCCCCCTCTAGTCGATATAACGCACTTTCAATTGGTATCAGAGCAAGGTACTCCCTTGTTCTGTGTGATTTTGGTTTAACCACCTGGAGTTTTAGTTATGTCGACTGCAGGAATGAGGAACATTTCCTGCCCCATCTTTGACGGTCACGAGTATCCTCGATGGAAGGCCATGATGAAAAAGTGACTCATGGCTATGGACAGCGAACTATGGACCGTCACTGAGATTGGTCTTACTAATCTATGCAAGATGGCGGAGGCTGATGACATTCACAAGTACACTCTACTTAACCTCACAGCGAAGGATGTCATCTGCTCCAGTCTGTCCCGAAATCAGTTCATGAACGTCATGCATCTCAATCACGCGAAGCTAATCTGGGACCGTCTCTCTGAGGTCTATGAAGGTCATCGAACCCATCATGATCCTTGGTTTGAGGATTACAAGGACTCTCTCAATGCGATGACATTCGAACCAGAATCATCATCTTCTACACCCTGCCTCATGGCAAACAGTGCTAAGGTAACCGAATGCTACCTATCCGAGTCCAGTGATGATGAATCTAGAGATGAATTTGGACCTAGATATGTCAAACTTGCTTCCCTTGCCACTAAACAACAAAGAGATTTGGAAAAAGTTCAATACATGCTAAATAAGAGCGATGATATGTTGGGTGAAGAACTGGATCAGTCAAAAGCTTTGGCTGAAAGTCTTCAGAGACTTCATTCCAAGTTTGACGACCTTCAAGGTCATCATAACACTCTCTTATATGATCACGAGAAGCTTTCTCTTGAATTTCTTCAAAGAAAGCAAGATCTTGAGAAGCTAAGAGTGAGTTATGAAGATCTTTGGAAGGAGCGCGATTCATTGCTTGCTCAACAAATCAGCGCTACTCAGGAAGAATTTGTTCCTCCATGTATGAAATGCATTGAACGTGAATTTGCTAATTCATCACCTGAATGTTCAAATGCTTCTAATGTTACAAACTCTTCACTTGTCTCTGGTATCACTAATTCCTCATCTGAGGACATTGCTAGTACCACTGATGATGCATGGCTGAAGGAATTGTACACGACAGGCATGTACAAAAGCCTCAAAGGGCATCATATTCTGTGTGATGTGCTTAAAAAGCAGATCCTCAACATGAACCCTAGGAAAGAGGTTATTGCCTTTGAGAGAAAACTCAATGCTGATGGAACATATTGGAAGCCTGAGCAGTACCCCAAAACCTCAGGGTTGCTACAAAGGGACCTCCAGTTGATCCATCCAATTTATCTGGCTTTGCATGTGAATCTCCTCATTCTTCTGATGAGTCATTTGACTCCAACTATAAACTGTTCAAAAATCAGAATGGTGAAGTATTTGCTAGATATGTTGGCACTAACTACAGGCACGGTTCCCCTATGAAGAAAATCTGGGTTCCGAAAAGTTGTCTTGAAAGTCTTCAAGTGAATGTCCTCATGACACCACCTGTGAAGAATAGGAACCCCAGATCAAATTCTTATATGAACCAAATTCTTCATATGGATCCAAGTCCTCATACGGACCAAATTCCTCACGTGGATCAAATTCCTCAACAGGATCAAAATCCTCACATGATCATCATCGTGCTAACCCCTTTGTTTCGTAGGGTAGAGCTAAGGGCTATGAATATGAGTATTATTCTTCAAATCATTATGTTCATAAGTCCTTGAATAATTTCTTTGCTTATTCATATGCTTACCCTAACCCCTCTCATGTGAAACGAAGCAGACTGGCTTCTATGCCACCTTTCTCATATGGTGCTCGCAGAGTGATGAATTCTTTGCCACCCCTTCAGATGTGGGTGGTGAAGAAAAAGAACTAATCTCTTATGCAGGGTCAGGTCTCCAGACGTGCTCAAAACATCTGAAGAATTTGCTGGAGACCTGAATTTTTGGAAATATGCCCTACAGGCAATAATAAAATGATTATTATTATATTTCCTTGTTCATGATAATTGTCTATTATTCATGCTATAATTGTGTTATCCGGAAATCGTAATACATGTGTGAATACATAGACCACAACATGTCCCTAGTGAGCCTCTAGTTGACTAGCTCGTTGATCAACAGATAGTCATGGTTTCCTGGCTATGGACATTGGATGTCATTGATAACGGGATCACATCATTAGGAGAATGATGTGATGGACAAGACCCAATCCTAAGCATAGCACAAGATCATGTAGTTCGTTTGCTAGACCTTTTCCAATGTCAAGTATCATTTCCTTAGACCATGAGATCGTGTAACTCCCGGATGTCTTAGGAGTGCTTTGGGTGTGCCAAACGTCACAACGTAACTGGGTGACTATAAAGGTATACTACAGGTATCCCCTAAAGTATCTGTTGGGTTGACACGGATCGAGACTGGGATTTGTCATTCCGTATTGACGGAGAGGTATCTCTGGGCCCACTCGGTAATGCATCATCATAATGAGCTCAATGTGACCAAGTGTTTGGTCACGGGATCATGCATTATGGTACAAGTAAAGTGACTTGCCGGTAACGAGATTGAACGAGGTATTGGGATACCGACGATCGAATCTTGGGCAAGTAACGTACCGATTGACAAAGGGAATTGTATACGGGATTACTTGAATCCTCGACGTCGTGGTTCATTCAATGAGATCATCATGGAACATGTGGGAGCCAACATGGGTATCCAGATCCCGCTGTTGGTTATTGGCCGGAGAGCTGTCTCGGTCATGTCTGCGTGATTCCCGAACCCGTAGGGTCTACACACTTAAGGTTTGATGACACTAGGGTTATAGAGATATTAGTATGTGGTAACCCGAAAGTTGTTCGGAGTCTCGGATGAGATCTTGGACGTCACGAGGAGTTCCGGAATGGTCCGGAGGTGAAGAATTGTATATAGGAAGTCCAGTTTCGGCCACCGGGAAAGTTTCGGGGGTCACCGGTATTGTACCGGGATCACCAGAAGGGTCCCGGGGGTCCACCGGGTGGGGCGCCACCTATCCCGGAGAGCCCCGTGGGCTGAAGAGGGAAGGGAACCAGCCCCTGGTGGGCTGGTGCGCCCCCCTTGGGCCTCCCCTGCGCCTAGGGTTGGAAACCCTAGGGGTGGGGGGGGGGCGCCCCACTTGACTTGGTGGGCAAGTCCCCTCCTAGGCCGCCGCCCCCCCTTGAGATGGGATCTCTAGGGGCCGGCGCACCCCCTAGGCCCCCTATATAAAGAGGGGGGAGGGAGGGCAGCTGCACCCGAGTCCCTGGCGCCTCCCTCTCCCCACGTACCACCTCTCCCTCTCGCTGAGCTTGGCGAAGCCCTGCCAAGATCGCCGCTACTTCCACCACCACGCCGTTGTGCTGCTGGATCTCCATCAACCTCTCCTTCCCCCTTGCTAGATCAAGAAGGAGGAGACGTCTTACCCAACCGTACGTGTGTTGAACGCGGAGGTGCCATCCGTTCGGCACTAGGATCTTCAGTGATTTGGATCACGACGAGGACAACTCCCTCAACCACGTTCTCTTGAACGCTTCCGCTCACGATCTACAAGGGTATGTAGATGCACTCCTCTCTCTCGTTGCTAGATGACTCCATAGATTGATCTTGGTGAAGCATAGAAATTTTTTATTTTCTGCAACATTCTCCAACAGTGGCATCATGAGCTAGGTCTATGCGTAGTTTCTTTGCACGAGTAGAACACAAATTTGTTGTGGGCGTAGATGTTGTCAATTTTCTTGCCACTACTAGTCTTATCTTGTTTCGGCGGCATCGTGGGATGAAGCGGCCCGTACCGACCTTACACGTACGCTTACGTGAGACAGGTTCCACCGACTGACATGCACTAGTTGCATAAGGTGGCTAGCGGGTGTCTATCTCTCCCACTTTAGTCGAATCAGATTCGATAAAAAGGGTCCTTATGAAGGGTAAATAGAAATTGGCATATCACATTGTGGCTTTCACGTAGGTAAGAAACGTTCTTGCTAGAACCCTATTGCAGCCACGTAAAACATGCAACAACAATTAGAGGACGTCTAACTTGTTTTTGCAGCATATGCCTTGTGATGTGATATGGCCAAAAGGTTGTGATGAATGATATATATATATATATGTGATCTATGAGATCATGTTCTTGTAATAGGAATCACGACTTGCATGTCGATGAGTATGACAACCGGCAGGAGCCATAGGAGTTGTCTTAATTATTGTATGACCTACGTGTCAATGAATAAACGCCATGTAATTACTTTACTTTGTTGCTAAACCGTTAGCCATAGTAGTAGAAGTAATAGTTGGCGAACAACTTCATGGAGACACAATGATGGAGATCATGGTGTCATGCTGGTGACGAAGATGATCATGGCGCCCCGAAGATGGAGATCGAAGGAGCAATATGATGTTGGCCATATCATGTCACTATTTGATTGCATGTGATGTTTATCATGTTTTTGCATCTTATTTGCTTAGAACGACGGTAGTAAATAAGATGATCCCTCATAATAATTTCAAGAAAGTGTCCCCCCTAACTGTGCGCCATTGCGAAATTTCGTTGTTTTGAAGCACCACATGATGATCGGGTGTGATAGATTCCAACGTCCACATACAACGGGTGTAAGACAGATTTACACATGCAAAACACTTAGGTTAACTTGACGAGCCTAGCATGTACAGACATGGCCTCGGAACACAAGAGACCAAAAGGTCGAACATGAGTCGTATGGAAGATACGATCAACATGGAGATGTTCACCGATGATGACTAGTCCGTCTCACGTGATGATCGGACACAGTCTGGTTGAGTCGGATCATGTATCACTTAGATGACTAGAGGGATGTCTAATCTGAGTGGGAGTTCATTAAATAATTTGATTAGATGAACTTAATTATCATGAACTTAGTCAAAAAAAACCTTTGCAAAATGTCTTGTAGATCAAATGGCCAATGCTCATGTCAACCTCAACTTCAACGCGTTCCTAGAGAAAACCAAGCTGAAAGATGATGGCAGCAACTATACGGACTGGGTCCGGAACCTGAGGATCATCCTCATAGCTGCCAAGAAAGCATATGTCCTAGAAGCACCGCTAGGTGAAGCACCCATCCCAGAGAACCAAGACGTTATGAACACTTGGCAGTCACGTGCTGATGATTACTCCCTCGTTCAGTGCGGCATGCTTTACAGCTTAGAATCAGGGCTCAAAAAGCATTTTGAGCAACAGGGAGCATATGAGATGTTTGAAGAGCTGAAAATGGTTTTCCAAGCTCATGCCCGGGTCGAGAGATATGAAGTCTCCGACAAGTTCTACAGTTGTAAGATGGAGGAAAATAGTTCTGTCAATGAGCACATACTCAAAATGTCTAGGTTGCACAACTGCTTGTCCCAGCTGGACATTAACCTCCCGGATGAGGCGGTCATTGACAGAATCCTTCAGTCGCTCCCACCTAGCTAGAAGAGCTTTGTGATGAACTACAATATGCAGGGGATGGTGAAAACTATTCCTGAAGTATTTTCAATCCTGAAATCAGCGGAGGTGGAAATCAAAAAGGAGCATCAAGTGTTGATGGTCAATAAAACCACTAGTTTCAAGAAAGGCAAGGGTAAGAAGAACTTCAAGAAGGACGACAAGGGAGTTTCCGCGCCCGGTAAGCCAGTTGCCGGGAAGAAGCCAAAGAATGGACCCAAGCCTGAGACTGAGTGCTTTTATTGCAAAGGGAAGGGTCACTCGAAGCGGAACTGCCCCAAATACTTAGCGGACAAGAAGGCCGGCAATACTAAAGGTATATGTGATATACATGTAATTGATGTGTACCTTACCAATACTCGTAGTAGCTCCTGGGTATTTGATACCGGTGTGGTTGCTCATATTTGTAACTCAAAACAGGAGCTGCGGAATAAGCGGAGACTGGCGAAGGACGAGGTGACGATGCACGTCGGGAATGGTTCCAAGGTCGATGTGATCGCCGTCGGCACGCTACCTCTACATTTACCTACGGGATTAGTTTTAAACCTCAATAATTGTTATTTAGTGCCAGCTTTGAGCATGAACATTGTACCTGGATCTCGTTTAATACGAGATGGCTACTCATTTAAATCCGAGAATAATGGTCGTTCTATTTATATGAGAGATATGTTTTATGGTCATGCCCCGCTGGTCAATGGTTTATTCTTAATGAATCTCGAACGTGATGTTACACATATTCATAATGTGAATACCAAAAGATGTAAGATTGATAATGATAGTCCCACATATCTGTGGCACTGCCGCCTTTGTCACATTGGCGTCAAACGCATGAAGAAGCTCCATACAGATGGACTTTTGGAGTCTCTTGATTTCGAATCATTTGACACGTGCGAACCATGCCTCATGGGTAAAATGACCAAGACTCCGTTCTCCGGAACAATGGAGCGAGCAACCAACTTATTGGAAATTATACATACTGATGTGTGCGGTCCAATGAGCGTTGAGGCTCGTGGTGGCTATCATTATGTTCTCACTCTCACTGATGACTTAAGTAGATATGGATATGTCTACTTGATGAAACACAAGTCCGAGACCTTTGAACAGTTCAAGGAATTTCAGAATGAGGTAGAGAATCAACGTGACCAAAAAATAATGTTCTTACGATCAGATCATGGAGGAGAATATTTAAGTCACGAATTTGGTACGCACTTAAGGAAATGTGGAATCGTTTCACAACTCACGCCGCCTGGAACACCTCAGCATAACGGTGTGTCCGAACGTCATAATCACACTTTATTGGATATGGTGCGGTCTATGATGTCTCTTACCGATTTACCGCTATCATTTTGGGGATACACTTTAGAGACAGCCACATTCACTTTAAATAGGGCACCGTCTAAATCTGTTGAGATGACACCGTATGAATTATGGTTTGGGAAGAAACCTAAGCTGTCGTTTCTAGAAGTTTGGGGATGCGATGCTTATGTCAAGAAACTTCAACCTGAAAAGCTCGAACCCAAGTCGGAAAAATGCGTCTTCATAGGATACCCTAAGGAAACCATTGGGTATACCTTCTACCTTAGATCCGAAGGCAAGATCTTTGTTGCCAAGAACATGTCCTTTCTGGAGAAAGAGTTTCTCTCGAAAGAAGTAAGTGGGAGGAAAGTAGAACTCGATGAAGTACTACCTCTTGAACCGGAAAGTAGTACAACTCAGGAAGATGTTCCTGTGGTGCCTACACCGACTGGAGAGGAAATTAATGATGATGATCAAGGTACTTCAGATCAAGTTGCTACTAAACTTCGTAGGTCCACAAGGACACGTTCCACACCAGAGTGGTATGCCAACCCTGTCCTGGAAATCATGTTGTTAGACAACCGTGAACCTTCGAACTATGAAGAAGCAATGGCGGGCCCAGATTCCAACAAATGGCTTGAAGCCATGCAATCCAAGATTGGATCCATGTATGAAAACAAAGTATTGACTTTGACAGACTTGCCCGATGATCGGCGAGCGATAGAAAACAAATGGATCTTTATGAAGAAGACGGACACGGATGGTAATGTTACCATCTATAAAGCTCAACTTGTTGCTAAGGGTTATCGACAAGTTCAAGGAGTTGACTACGATGAGACTTTCTCTCCCGTAGCAAAGCTGAAGTTCGTCCGAATCATGTTAACAATTGTCGCATACTATGATTATGAGATATGGCAAATGGACGTCAAAACGGCATTCCTTTACAGCTATCTTAAGGAAGAACTGTATATGATGCAGCCGGAAGGTTTTGTCGATCCTGAGAATGCTAACAAGGTATGCAAACTCTAGCGATCCATTTATGGGCTGGTGCAAGCATCTCGGAGTTGGAACATTCGCTTTGATGAGATGATCAAAGCGTTTGGATTTATGCAGACTTATGGAGAAGCCTGTGTTTACAAGAAAGTGAGTGGGAGCTCTGTAGCATTTCTCATATTATATGTAGATGCCATACTTTTGATGGGAAATGATATAGAACTATTGGATAGCATTAAGGCCTACTTGAATAAGTGTTTTTCAATGGAGGACCTCGAAGAAGCTGCTTACATATTAGGAATCAAGATCTATAGGGATAGATCAAGACGCCTCATAGGTCTTTCACAAAGCACATACCTTGATAAGATATTGAAGAAGTTCAATATGGATCAGTCCAAGAAGGGGTTCTTGCCTGTGTTGCAAGGTGTGAAATTGAGCTCGGCTCAATGCCCAACCATGGCAGAAGATAGAGAAAAGATGAGTGGCATCCCCTATGCCTCGGCTATAGGGTCTATTATGTATGCCATGCTGTGTACCCGACCTGATGTAAACCTTAGTTTGGTAGGAAGGTACCAAAGTAATCCTGGCATGGAACACTGGATAGCGGTCAAGAATATCCTGAAGTACCTGAAAAGGACTAAGGACATGTTTCTCGTTTATGGAGGTGACGAAGAGCTCGTCGTAAAGGGTTACGTCGACGCTAGCTTCGACACAGATCTGGATGACTGTAAGTCACAAACCGGATACGTGTATATTTTAAATGGTGGGGCAGTAAGCTGGTGCAGTTGCAAGTAGAGCGTCGTGGCGGGATCTACATGTGAAGCAGAGTACATGGCAGCCTCGGAGGCAGTGCATGAAGCAATATGGATGAAGGAGTTCATCACTGACCTAGGAGTCATACCCAATGCGTCGGGGCCGATCACTCTCTTCTATGACAACACTGGAATTATTGCCCTTGCCAAGGAGCCCAGGTTTCACAAGAAGACCAGGCACATCTAGCGTCGCTTCAACTCCATTCGTGAAAATGTTCAAGATGGAGACATAGATATTTGCAAAGTGCATACGGATCTGAATGTCGCAGATCCGTTGACTAAACCTCTTCCGCGAGCAAAACATGATCAACACCAGAACTCTATGGGTGTTCGATTCATCACAATGTAACTATACTATTGACTCTAGTGCAAGTGGGAGACTGTTGGAAATATGCCCTAGAGGCAATAATAAAATGATTATTATTATATTTCCTTGTTCATGATAATTGTCTATTATTCATGCTATAATTGTGTTATCTAGAAATCGTAATACATGTGTGAATACATAGACCACAACATGTCCCTAGTGAGCCTCTAGTTGACTAGCTCGTTGATCAACAGATAGTCATGGTTTCCTGGCTATGGACATTGGATGTCATTGATAACGGGATCACATCATTTGGAGAATGATGTGATGGACAAGACCCAATCCTAAGCATAGCACAAGATCGTGTAGTTCGTTTGCTAGAGATTTTCCAATGTCAAGTATCATTTCCTTAGACCATGAGATCGTGTAACTCCCGGATGCCGTAGGAGTGCTTTGGGTGTGCCAAACATCACAAGGTAACCGGGTGACTATAAAGGTATACTACAGGTATCCCCGAAAGTATCTGTTGGGTTGACACGAATCAAGACTGGGATTTGTCACTCCGTATGACGGAGAGGTATCTCTAGGCCCACTCGGTAATGCATCATCATAATGAGCTCAATGTGACCAAGTGTTTGGTCACGGGATCATGCATTACGGTACGAGTAAAGTGACTTTCCGGCAACGAGATTGAACGAGGTATTGGGATACCGACGATCGAATCTCGGGCAAGTAACGTACCGATTGACAAAGGGAATTGTATACAGGATTACTTGAATCCTCGACGTCATGGTTCATTCGATGAGATCATCGTGGAACATGTGGGAGCCAACATGGGTATCCAGATCCCGCTGTTGGTTATTGGATGGAGAGTTGTCTCAGTCATGTCTGCGTGATTCCCGAACCCGTAGGGTCTACACACTTAAGGTTCGGTGACGCTAGGGTTGTAGAGATATTAGTATGCGGTAATCCAAAAGTTGTTTGGAGTCCCGGATGAGATCCCAGACGTCACGAGGAGTTCCGGAATGGTTCGGAGGTGAAGAATTGTATATAGGAAGTCCAGTTTCGGGCACCGGGAAAGTTTCCGTGGTCACCGGTATTGTACCGGGACCACCGAAAGGGTCCCGGGGGTCCACCGGGTGGGGCGCCACCTATCCCGGAGGGCCTCGTGGGCTGAAGAGGGAAGGGAACCAGCCCCTGGTGGGCTGGTGCGCCCCCTTGGGCCTCCCCTGCGCCTAGGTTTGGAAACCCTAGGGGTGGGGGGGGGGCGCCCCACTTGACTTGGGGGGCAAGTCCCCCCCTAGGCCGCCGCCCCCCTTGAGATGGGACTTCTAGGGGCCGGCGCACCCCCTAGGCCCCCTATATAAAGAGGGGGGGAGGGAGGGCAGCCGCACCCGAGTCCCTGGCGCCTCCCTCTCCCCACGTACCACCTCTCCCTCTCGCTGAGCTTGGCGAAGCCCTGCCGAGATCGCCGCTACTTCCACCACCACGCTGTTGTGCTGCTGGATCTCCATCAACGTCTCCTTCCCCCTTGCTGGATCAAGAAGGAGGAGACGTCTTCCCCAATCGTACATGTGTTGAACGCGAAGGTGCCCTCCGTTCGGCACTAGGATCTTCGGTGATTTGGATCACGACGAGTACGACTCCCTCAACTCCGTTCTCTTGAACGCTTCCGCTCGCGATCTACAAGGGTATGTAGATGCACTCCTCTCTCTCGTTGCTAGATGACTCCATAGATTGATCTTGGTGAAGCGTAGAATTTTTTTATTTTCTGCAACGTTCTCCAACAGAATTTGCCTGAAAGGACACATGCTAATCATGAAGAAATGAACTTTCATTTCTCACGTCCTCGTACTGATTTATCTGTGCTATTGCTTGATGAAATTGATCTGATGATATTGATGTCATATTCTTCACTGATGAAGTATATGAGTTCGTAAGTTGCACTAATTCATCTGCAGGATGATCAACCCAAAGCCAATGAGTGGGTCCTCGATAGTGGATGTACGAATCACATGACTGGTGACAAGAATATACTGATGGATGCTCCCTTATCACCATCACATCTGAAGCATATCATCTTCGCTGACAAAGGCAAAAGTCAGGTATTGGGTCTAGGTAAGGTTGCGATCTCAAAGGATCGACACATGGACAAAGTCATGCTTGTCGAGTCCTTAAGATACAACCTCATGTCTGTCTCAATGCTTTGTGATCTTGATATGGTTGTTGGCTTTGGAAAATATCGTTGTGTTGTGATCATGGAAGCTGACCATTCCAAAGTCTTCGAAGGCTTTAGGAGAGGAGACTTGTATATCGTTGATTTCTCTACAGGACCACAACCAGCCGTATGCTTACTTACAAAAGCCTCAGAAGGCTGGCTATGGCATCGACGACTTGGTCATGCTGGCATGAGGAATCTGCACACGCTTGCGAAGAAGAAGCATGTCATTGGCATTGAGAATGTCAAATTCCTCAAGGATCACTTATGCGGAGCCTGTGAAGCTGGAAAGATGACAAAGGCCAAGCATCCAGCGAAGACTATCATGACCACCACTCGACCATTTGAATTGCTTCACATGGATCTCTTTGGTCCTAATTATTATTATGCAATTCTAAATGATGCAACTCAATATGGCTTTGTTATTGTTGATGATTATTCTCGTTATACATGGGTGCACATTGTCACTTACAAACATGAAGTGCAGGAAGTAAAACGATTTTCCTCGAGGGCTTCAACCAACTTTGGTGTGAAGATCAAGCACATCAGAACTGACAATGGGACCGAGTTCAAGAATTCTAGTCTTGATGGCTATCTTGATGGACTTGGTATTACTCATGAGTTATCTGCTCCTTATACTCCTCAGCAGAATGGCGTCGTGGAGCGCAAGAACAGAACCCTTGCAGAAATGGCTCGCACTATGCTTGATGAATACAAAACACCTCGTCGTTTCTGGATTGATGCAATTGATACTGCGTGCCACGTCATCAACATGGTATATCTTCACAAATTCTTCAAGAAAACTGCTTATGAACTGCTCACTGACAAAAAGCCCAATGTGAGTTATTTCAAAGTCTTCGCTGCTAAATGTTGGATTAGAGATCCTCATCATACTTCCAAATTCTCACCGAAAGCACATGAAGGTTTTATGCTTGGTTACGGAAAGGACTCGCACACCTACAGAGTCTTCAACAGTGTTCTTCACAAAGTTGTTGAAACTGTAGATGTGCGGTTCGATGAAACTAATGGCTCGCAAAGAGAGCACCTACCTTCTGTGATAGATGAACCAGCACCTGAGGATTCTATTAAGTTCAAAGCTACTGAGGATGTTATTCCTACCAAAGAATCTAATGAAGAATTCATTCCAGATCGTGATGAACGCCGGGCTGGTGCACCTGAAGAAAATGGTGCTGAAGAAAATGCTCCTGAAGGGAATGCGGATCAAATTCCTCGAAGACAACCTGAGGGAGTTCCGGACTAGGGGGTGTCCGGATAGCCGAACTATCATCATCGGCCGGACTCCAAGACTATGAAGATACAACATTGAAGACTTCGTCCCGTGTCCGGATGGGACTTTCCTTGGCGTGGAAGGCAAGCTTGGCGATACGGATATGTAGATCTCCTACCATTGTAACCGACTCTGTGTAACCCTAGCCCTCTCCGGTGTCTATATAAACCGGATGGCTTTAGTCCATAGGACGAACAACAATCATACCATAGGCTAGCTTCTAGGGTTTAGCCTCCTTGATCTCGTGGTAGATCTACTCTTGTAACACACATCATCAATATTAATCAAGTAGGACGTAGGGTTTTACCTCCATCAAGAGGGCCCGAACCTGGGTAAAACATCGTGTCCCTTGTCTCCTGTTACCATCCGCCTAGACGCACAGTTCGGGACCCCCTACCCGAGATCCACCAGTTTTGACACTGACATTGGTGCTTTCATTGAGAGTTCCTCTGTGTCGTCACCGATAGGCTTGATGGCTTCTTCGACCATCATCAACGACGTAGTCCAGGGTGAGACCTTTCTCCCCGGACAGATCTTCGTATTCGGCAGCTTTGCACTGCGGGCCAATTCGCTTGGCCATCTGGAGCAGATCGAAAGCTACGCCCCTGGCCGTCAGGTCAGATTTGGAAGTTTGAACTTCACGGCCGACATCCGTGGGGACTTGATCCTCGATGGATTCGAGCCACAGCCGAGCGTGTCGCACTGTCACGACAGGCATGATTTAGCTCTGCTGCCGGACAGTACCCTGGAGGCCGCACTCGGCTCGCTCCGATCTTCAATCCGGAGCCAGCTGCGCAGATCGAGGACGGATGGCTAGACATCACCTCGGGGGCTGCAACCTCTACGGCGATAGAGCTAAACACTAATCTTGTCCCTCACATAGCTCATGACTCCGAGGTGCCGGACTCCTTGCCGGACTCCGAACCTCCCGCGCCCTCACCAATCGAATTCGGTTGGGCGCCGATCATAGAGTTTACTGCCTCGGACATCTCTCAACACTCACCTTTCGGTGACATCTTGAGTTCGCTAAAGTGCCTCTCATTATCAGGAGAGCCCTGGCCGGATTGCGGCCAGGACGGTTGGGATACGGATGACGAAGAAATTCAAAGCCCACCCACCACCCAATTAATAGCCACTGTCGATGATCTAACAGACATGCTAAACTATGACTCCAAAGACATTGACGGTATGGACGACGATGCCGGAGACGACCAAGAACCAGCGCCTACCGGGCAAGGGAAAACCACCCCAACTCATGACGTATACATGGTGGATACACCAAAGGGAAGCGATAATGAGGAAAAACGGGAAGTGGCGAAGGACAACTCCCCCAACAAACATCCAAAACAGCGACGCAAGCGCCGGCCAAAGACCGGCCTCGATAAAAAACGGCACCCATACGGGCCCGGCCTTAGAGCAGGGCAAAGCAGTGGACGACGCACATGCCACCAAGCAGTCATCCGAACATGATGAACTGGACAGGCGACCCATCCCTGGCGAAGATGATCTCACATCACCAGAGCATACGAATCTTCATAAAAGGCTCATCGCCACGACAAGAAGTTTGAAGAAGCAAAAGCGGAAGCTCAAAACAGCGGAGGACGCACTCAGAATGAGATGGAGCAAAGTACTCAACAGCGCAGATAAACATGGCGCTAGTCACCAGACAAAGAGCTACCCGAAGTGCAAGCTATTGCCCGAATTCGACGAGGAGGCCTTAGAGCCCCCGCAGTCAAAAAAGAAAGAAGCCGCCTGGCCGGATAGACGACCAGATGACAGGCCAAGAGCAACAAGGGGCGCCGCACATAAACCGGCACATGATCAGCATAAAGATCCTCGGAAAAAGGACGACCCAGTCAGATCCATTTATGGGCCAAAAAAGAAGACTCCAGGAAGCAACATAACCCGCAGAGCATTTGAAGACAACGGCACACCCAAATACAGGGGCACCACACACCCACTATGTTTCACCGACGAGGTACTGGATCATGAATTTCCAGCGGGATTCAAAGCCGTAAACATAGAGGCATATGATGGAACGACAGACCCCGGAGTCTGGATTGAGGATTATATCCTACACATACATATGGTGAGAGGAGACGATCTCCATGCCATAAAATACCTACCCCTCATGCTCAAAGGGCCAGCTCGGCATTGGCTTAAAAGCCTCCCAGAAAATACCATTGGAAGTTGGGAGGAGCTTGAAGATGCGTTTCGAGCAAATTTTCAAGGGACTTATGTCCGCCCTCGATTTAAGTCACATAACTCAACAGCCCGGAGAGTCAGCACACAAATTCTGGAACAAGTTCCTCACTAAAAAGAACCAAATAGTCGACTGTCCGGAGGCTGAAGCCTTAGCAGCCTTTAAACACAATGTCCGAGACGAATGGCTCGCCAGACACCTCGGACAGGAAAAACCAAGAACAATGGCCACACTAACAAGCCTCATGACCCGCTTTTGCGCGGGGGAAGATAGCTGGCTGGCTAGATGCAGCACCAGCGACCCGAGTACATCCGAAGTCAGGGATGGAAATGGGAAATCTCGACGCAGAAAGGACCAGCGCCGGAATAAGGAAAATGGCCCAAATAGTACGGCAGTCAATGCTGGATTCAAAAACTCGCGGCCGAACAACAAAACGCTGTCCCTCAAGGACAACAGTGACGAGCTATCCAACCTAAACAAGATTCTAGACAGGCTATGTCAAATACATGGTACCTCCAGAAAGCCTGCAAACCATACCCACAGAGATTGTCGGGTCTTCAAGCAGTCCGGCCGACTTAACGCCGAACACAAGGGGCTTGATACACCAAGCGAAAGTGACGAACCCCAAAAGCAGCACTCTGGAAAACAGAAGACTTTCCCACTAGAAGTCAAAACAGTGAACTCACTTCATGTGATAACACGACAACACAGCGCGGCTCCTGCCATATCAGGACACTGTCCGCAGAATGGGGATAGACCCTACCAACATGCGCCGTAACAGCGCTCCCTTTAAAGGAGCAACGCCAGGCCTTTAAGCCAATTATACGGGCTCTGTACCACCAAAGGTTGTGTTCGGTTCATCCGACAACCGCCGTCGCGAAAGGCTCACCCTTCATCGCGCCCCATTATACAGTGGCCATCAACCACTGTTGGGAGGCAAAGCTTTCGCCCACTTTAACGCCATACCACACTGCACGTCTCCTATACTTACAATGCCCGGTCCACGCGGCATAATCTCATTAAAGAGTGAATACGAGTGTTCCTCGACCATGGAGAGCGTGGGGCCCCTAAACACATGTCATTCAGACCCCGGACACGGTTAGGCGAGTCCGGCGTAAATAAACAAGGGGCTTCCCAGCCGCATACCCCCTTTATAAGGGGCCGCGCATTTCAGCGATGAGAGCCAATAAAGCTCAACTTTCTTTATCTACCAAAGTATACTTTATTTTAACACAACTTTTGCACGATATTTCTTAGAAACTAAGTCCTTCTCTTTTACAGATGAAGCACGTGCTACACCCGTCCAGGACACAGCACAACGGAGACACAGGCGCAGACGTGCAGCAGGGACCCGTTGCAAGGATTCTTTTCAGATTAAGACCCTGCGTAAACCTTTCTTACTGTCTCTTGTTGATACACATCCCCCGGTTTCCTACCATAGCCGAGGAGGAGGCTGGCGTTTTGGCATCGGCCGCGTCAGAAGTTCCCGTCTGTACCTGGACACTAGGGGCTTAGGGCATTGTTCTGCCCAGTATCATAAAGACCGAACACCTCAGGGAGTGTTCGGCGTCTCGAGTTAGGCCTTATATGCATCAGCTCTGAATCATGTCTTTGGTCAAATGTTGGGTTTGCCCAGCTCCTGTTTTTTGCTGCCTTATGTTCCGTATCATCGGCTAACACGGCACCAGGAGAACTACTGCGATTGTGCCCCGGTTCGTCCGGGCGAGCACCTCAGTAGAGAAAGCCGAAAACTAACTGTCATGATATAGCGAGAGACTGGTCAACCACTGGAATGTTTAGAATTCCTCCGCTATGATGAAGGACCGCTTCCCGGTCAGGCACATACGCGCCCCGAAGTTTGGAGAGGAGCGGTGCCGCTAGGGGCTATATAGTAGCCCCACATTCGAGCTCCTATGGCTAAGTGAAAGTAATAAAGCATTATAGTCCGGTTGCCTAGTTTGCTACGCTATCACCTCCCTACAAGGACCAAGACGTTGGATTAAGTGTGAAAAAGCGCTTTTCTTTTTGCAAACACCCTCGCACCATGTGCGTGGGGGCTGAAGCTGAAGACTGCAACTTTCAGGTTATTCATACATATACGGCCGCACAGGAGATAGTTCAATACTTGAACACACAAGTATAAAAAGTTATTGCATTATAAACATGATCTCAGAAATCATACATATCATTCAAACATAACATCTTTCGAGCACTGTGACTCTATTATACGAGCGCCCTGCAGGACTTCCTCAAAATAGTGCTCGGTGGGAAATCGGCTTTTGTCCGAACCCCGGGATGCAACAGCGGTGGCATCCATCTCAGCCCAGTATGTCTTACCACGGGCGAGAGCTATCCGTGCACCTTCTATGCATGCTGACCGCTTCATCGCCCCAATACGCGGCATCGCCCCAAGGAATTGCTGCAACAAGCCAAAATAACTCTTCGGCTTGGGCCTTTTCGGCCACAGATGAGCAACCACATTCGTCATGGCAAGTCCGGACAATCTATTCAGCTCAGCCCACTCAACAAGCCGATCACTCAACGGAAGTGGATGCTCTGGACTATGGAATTGAGACCAGAAAAGCTCTTCCATTTTGTGATCCTCCTGGTTTCGAAAGTGCATGACGGTGTCCGCCGCACTCGCCGCCAAGTCCAGATAAGGATCCTCCGCACCGTACAACCGGCCCAGCTGAGCATACTTTGGATCCGTGAACTTCCTACGCAGGATAAAGGGCTTTCCAGCCAACCTAACGCAGTTCCTCCTTCATAGCCCGCATCGCACTACGGGCATCCTTGGCTTCGGCGTCGGCCTTCTTCAGGTCCTCTTGCTCCGCTCGGCGTTCTCCTTCAAGAACCTCTAGGCGGTCGGTAGCAACTTTTAATTTCGTGGCCATTCCGGCCACCTCCTCCCTGCTTCGGCAGTGAGCAGCCTTCTCGGCTTCTAGCTCTTCCGCTGCCTTCGAGGCAGCCGCCTCTGCTCGAAGGTCTTCCACAGCAGCGACACCATCTGCATCAAGCATACAAATTGTAAGGCATGGGCGTCAGCTCCTTTACTAGGCGACCGCGGAGCAACCACGTACCTTGTGACTCATCAAGTCGTTTATTGACCAGCGAGATGTCCGCATCTGCAACGTCGAGTTGCCTTCTCAGCTCAGCAAATCCATCAGTCCGACTGGCCACCGGACGATCTGCCACCTGCATAGGAAAGGCGACATTCTATAACTAAGATTATGATCCTTGGCACGCTATCGCTTTCGACAGCATACCAAGTCTCAGGGGCTACTATCTATACAGGGCGCACTTCATGTGCAAAACTGTCAAAAGGTATGTCATTTTTTGCATACCTCAAAGCCCGTCAGAAAGCTTCCGACGGCCTCATACAACCCGCTCTCGGCGGACGAGATCCTTTCAATAACCGTACTCATTAATGTGCGGTGATCTTCCGAGATGGACGCCCTCTTAAGTAAATCCTGCAGCTCCACCGGCCGTATTCCAATGGGTGCCGAACTCTCTGGCCCCGCCGGACTCGGGGAGACCCTCCGCGACGACACCTCAGGGTCGTCCGCCCCGCACGATGGGGCGGCAAATGGAGGCGTTTCACTCTCCATCATCTCCGGACGAAGGTCTCCCGAAGATGAGCTGTGCTGAGACGGGCTGAGATCCGAACTACAAGATGAAAACTTCGATTACCCTTAAAAATTAAGCAGGGGTATCCACTATTACAAAATTCCTCCTTTTCTACTTACGGCTCGCTGGAGGGCTGATTCCTCCAAGGAGACAGTGCGGTCGGGACTCTTCTCGGCGCAGGACCTTCCGGTACAGATTTCTTTCCCCGCTTCGAGGCCTTGGCCTCCGGGTCTTCGGAAGCTGTCCTCTCTCCCCCTGGAAGGAGGGACTCTTGATTCCTCCCTTACTGAAAGCCTCCTTGGCAGAGGTGGTAGTTTCCCTGTGCCCCCCTTCGCTCTCCTCCGAGGGCGCAACCTCCAACATTTTAATTAGCACGGGATCCTGTGTGGTCTCGGGGAGGGGGGCGGACACCGTATCAGTTTTGCTAGCGCTATCCACTCCTGTCCAAGGGATAGCTGGTTAAAAGGCAAATCCACGATAAATAAGTGGACAGAGTGTCCGGACACAGGGCTACTTACTTGAGTATCCGGGCGATTGCAGCTTAGGCCAGCGTCCTCGGTCAAGACCGGACGCATCTCTTGCGATCCGAAGAACAATTTGTACATCTCCATGGGTGTCAAACCCATGAAGTGTTGAAGAGCTCGTGGCCCCTCCGGATTAAATTCCCACAGGCGGAGGGGGTGACGTTTGTAGGGCAGTAGGCGCCGGATCAGCATAACCTGCGCTACTGCAACCAGATTGATCTCCCTTTCTTGGAGGCCTCGAATCCGGTCCAGCAAAAGGGGTACGTCTTTGGGCGGCCCCCAGTCATGCCCCTTGTTGACCCATGACGTCAACTGTTGTGGAGGGCCCGAGCGGAAGACGGGCGGCGGCCTCTGCCTGCTGCCCCTGGGAGCGGTGATATAGAACCACTCCTGTTGCCACACGCCAAGCTCCTCTTGAAAAGAGCCCTCGGGCCATGGAGCATCGACCCTCTTGCCTATAATCGTCCCTCCGCACTCTGCCTGACGCCCCTCGATCATCTTCGGCTCCACATTGAAGATTTTGAGCCATAAGCCGAAGTGAGGGGTAGTGCGGAGGAAAGCCTCGCAAACGACAATGAACGATGAGATGTGGAGGATGGACTCCGGAGCCAAGTCATGGAATTCCAGCCCATAGTAAAACATGAGCCCCCTCACGAAGGGGTCCATCGGGAAGCCTAAGCCCCTACGGAGGTGAGACACGAACACAACGCTCTCGCCGGGCTCGGGAGTAGGAATAACTTGCCCTCGGGCAGGCAGCCTATGCGAAATCTCGTAGGTTAAGTACCTGGCGTCTCTTAGCTTTAGCACGTCCTCTTCCGTGACGGAGGAGGGCATCCACTGGCCTCGTAGGTCGGGGCCGGACATTGTCGAAGATCGAAGGTACCCGGATATGGAGCCTTGGGTGTTGGAACTCGGGGCGAGGGGCGGATTCGATAGAGGATTGAAGTAAAAGAACGGGCCTTGGTCTCATTATAAAGAGGGAGAATACCAAGAGCCGTCCCCGTGACCGTTTGGAACCCGCCTTCGATGGAGGGGGCGTGGTAACGGGCGCGGTTGGGTTACCCATGTCCGTATTGATGGGAATCCCGGAATAAGGGGAACATGATCTCTGCTTCGACAAGACGTGCCAAGGAAACCGCCTCGCTAAACGCGCTGAGGTGATACAATAAAAACAATTCGAGTAAAGGCTTGGTAGTGGTGTGACATCACGCCACAAGATACGTCAGCAGATTGAACTTGTGTAATATTATTCTCTCTACGGTGGTACGTGGAATTTATTTTTGCAGAGCCGGACACTATCCTGGTGTTCACAATCCTCTATAAATTATTCGGAGGAAGAACCCGCCTTGCAATGCCGAAGACAACATGCGCGCCAGACTCGTCGTCATTGAAGCCTGGTTCAGGGGCTACCGAGGGAGTTCCAGACTAGGGGGTGTCCGGATAGCCGAACTATCATCATCAGCTGGACTCCAAGACTATGAAGATACAAGATTGAAGACTTCGTCCCGTGTCTGGATGGGACTTTCCTTGGCGTGGAAGGCAAGCTTGGCGATACGGATATGTAGATCCCTACCATTGTAACCGACTCTGTGTAACCCTAGCCCTCTCTGGTGTCTATATAAACTAGATGTCTTTAGTCCATAGGACAAACAACAATCATACCATAGGCTAGCTTCTAGGGTTTAGCCTCCTTGATCTCGTGGTAGATCTACTCTTGTAACACACATCATCAATATTAATCAAGCAGGACATAGGGTTTTACCTCCATCAAGAGGTCCCGAACCTAGGTAAAACATCGTGTCCCTTGTATCCTATTACCATCCGCCTAGACGCACAGTTCGGGACCCCCTACCCGAGATCCGCCGGTTTTGACACTAACACAACCCGCTCATCCTTGCATTGCAAACGAAGTGCAAATCCAGAAGATCATTGATGACATTGAAGCACCAGGTCCTCTCACTCGCTCAAAATCTTCACATTT
This sequence comes from Triticum dicoccoides, assembly GCF_002162155.2. Taxonomy (NCBI): domain Eukaryota; kingdom Viridiplantae; phylum Streptophyta; class Magnoliopsida; order Poales; family Poaceae; genus Triticum; species Triticum dicoccoides. The sequence goes on along the minus strand of NC_041385.1, from coordinate 577,496,504 downwards.
ATCTAACTTTTGTGGGCACTTTGCTTTTGTCTCTATCATAGAGCCCACTAAGGTAGATGAAACATTTATGGAGCCTAAGTGGATTCAAGCTATGCAAGAAGAATTACATCAGTTCGAGCTCAACAACATCTGGGAACTGGTCAATCGTCCAGATCCTTGCAAGCACAACATCATTGGCACAAAATGGATCTACCGCAACAAGCAAGATGAAAATGGCCTTGTGGTGAGGAATAAGGCACGGCTTGTAGCTCAAGGCTACACACATGTTGAAGGAATTGATTTTGATGAAACTTTTGCACCTGTTGCTAGACTTGAGGCTATTCGCATATTACTTGCTTACGCTAACCATCATAATAACACATTATATCAAATGGATGTGAAAAGTGCATTCCTCAATGGTAAGCTTAACGAAGAAGTATATCTTGCTCAACCACCAGGTTTTGAAGATCCAAAGCATCCTGACAAAATCTTCAGACTCAACAAGGCCCTGTATGGCCTCAAGCAAGCCCCTCAGGCGTGGTATGATACTTTGAAGGAATTCCTCATGAAGAAAGGCTTCAAACCCGGTTCACTCGACCCAACTCTTTTCACTAAATCTTGTGATGATGAATTGTTTGTGTGCCAAATATATGTTGATGATATTATCTTTGGCTGTACTGACCAGCGTTATAGTGATGAATTTGCCTATATGATGAGTGAAGAATTCAAATGTCTATGATGGGAGAATTGAAATTCTTTTTAGGTCTTGAAATTCGTCAACAGTGCAATGTCATATTCATATCTCAGGAGAAATACCTCAAAGATGTATTGAGGAAATTCAGCATGCAAGACTGCAAAGGGGTCAAAATTCCAATGCCCACAAGTGGCCAACTGTGCACTAATGAACATGGTATAGACTTCGATCAAAAGGTATATTTCTCCATGATTGGCTCTTTATTGTACTTATGTGCATCTAGGCCAGATATTATGCTTAGTGTTTGCATGTGTGCTTGATTTCAAGCTACACCGAAGGAATCACACCATAAGGCTGTGAAGCATATTCTTCGATATCTAGCTCACACACCAACACTTGTATTATGGTATCCCAAGGGCTCGACTTTTGATCTCGTTGGATATTCAGACTCTGACTATGCTGGTGACCGTGTGGACCGCAAGTAAACGTCAGGCACATGTCATTTCCTCGGACGATCTTTGGTCTGTTGGTCCTCGAAGAAACAGAACTATGTATCACTATCTATAGCTGAGGCTGAGTACATTGCTGCTGGTTCTTGCTGTGCTCAACTGCTATGGATGAAGCAAACTCTCAAGGACTATGGTATCAACATGAAGAATGTGCCTCTCAACTGCGACAATGAGAGTGCTATCAAGATTGCTCACAACCTAGTTCAGCACTCGAAGACAAAGCATATTCAGATTCATCATCTTTTTCTTCGCAATCATGTGTTGAAGGGCAACATCTCCATTGAGCATGTAAGGACTGAAGAACAGCTAGCCGATATCTTCACAAAGCCCTTGGATGAGAAGAGATTTAGCAAGTTGAGGTGTGAGCTAAATATCCTAGAATCTTTGAATGTTCTTTGAAAAAGGACATACATCCTAACACTTATGCTGACTTGATGACTTGGATGAGCAACACACAAAGTAACGTTTTTTTTCTTCAATCAATGAAGAATAACCCTCTAAGCGTGAAGAAATTAATGAAGAAATTGACTCTCAGAGCCCTACGACAATTTTACGCGGTGTCTGAAGTCAGCTTTCTTATACGGTGGATTATGCCACCACCAAAAGTTGAAAATCTTCAATTTGAGTTTTTCCTCAGTTTTGAAATTCCTCAGTTCTTTTCAAATTCTTCAACTTGCATTGTCTTCACTCGTTCTGTCGTTTTTCTTCATTGGCTTATATATATATATATATATATATATATATATATATATATATATATATATATATATATATATATATTTTTGAGTTTTTGTCCTCTACAACATTCACTTATTGCTAATTCTTCAAGCTGATGTTTCTGCTGAGTGAATGTGATCGGACCCTTCCCCCTCTATGCTAAACTCAACCTAGTCTGTTCACAAAAATTCTTCATGTGCGTTCTAATTGAAACTCGTTCAAAATCTTCACTATGTCCTTGACAACTGAAGAAATTGCGAACGAAACTTAAACTAATCTTATCTGAATTTTTGGCTTTGTCGCTCAAACCATTCCGCATCCCACGGCAATACTTATCTATTCACCCACGATCCTACACGATCGCCACCTCACAGTACGTGGGTGACACATGTCAAGCAAATGAGAAGGGCCAGGGGCACGTTCATCTGAATTCTTCGGGCGTTCAGTTTTTCACTTCCACTATAAATACCCCTGCTTCTTCTTCACTTCTTTTTTACTCCGCTCGCTCTCACTCCCGCTCGAGCTTCCCAAACCCTAGCGCTGCCGCTACTTCATCGTCGCCGGTGAGGAAGAGCTTCACTGCCTCGACCTCATTGCCGTCGTACTCGCGCCGGTTGCGGATTTCTTCACTCCGCCGCCGCCGTAGCCGTCTTCCTCTGCCGAGTTAGGGCATGGAATATTTGAACTGATGAACTTCACCTCTACACTTCCCAGTTCGTCGTGTTCTTCATCATGGGGTAATTAAAAGTTACTTTTACTGCCCTCTTTGATTCATGTGTTTTTCTTGAAAATCTTCAAAAGTGTTTATTCTTCAAATCTTCACACACTAAACACCTCACATGTTATCTACTCTTGATTCATTTCTCTAAGCGATGATTTTCTTCAAGATTCCTCAATTGTGTGGATTTTCAATCTATACAACTCTAGAACCTAAGATTAAGAACGCTTAGTGAAACTCTTCAAGACTCATCTGGTCAAATTCCTCAAACCTATTCTTTTTGAAAACCTTCTGAGAACGCATATGACCTCTCCAAATTCCTCGCAACTATACTCTGTTCACAGGTACTCATGTCTACCACTGAATCTCTAGGTTCTCATCAACTTAACTCATTTGCAGCGTTCCTCGAAGAAAAGTTGAACACCTCTTCAGAAACTTCAGTTGTTCATATTCCTCAACTGAAGAAAATGGCTAATAAGAAGCCACAGAAGGGAGGAAAGAGGCCTGAGGTCAATACTGCTTTCGAAATCCCTGAGGACATATACAAGGATTATTGCACTCCTGATGAGGCCAAATTTGGCAAGGAGGACAAAAATCAGCGCAAGGTGTGCATAAAAAGGATTGAGAGGAGATGGGCACGGGAATGGAGGGAGTACAGGTATGTTACTCCCAAGTACATGAAGAAATTCGCACTCAACCCTCCATGCCCAAGACCTCCATTGGCACCTGGCGAATTGGCAGACCCCACCAGCCTCAAGCGTGGTGAGGATTATGCTGATGAATGGGCAAGGCGCCAGGCCAAACTGGCCAAACAAGCAAAGGAAGCAGTGAGGAAATTCAATGAAGACTCTGCTGCTGCTGCTACCACTGCTGAGGCCTCTGCTAGTAAGCCTAGGAAGGCAATGCCTAAGAAGCATGCGCATAAGTCAAGTGCTTCTTCTTCAATGCCCTCACGACCAAGCTCCTCAGCAATGCCATCAAGGCTAGACTCTTCAAAGCCCTCACAGCCAACTCCTTAGTCTGCTCCTCCTCCTCCAAAGTCTTCAGCTCCTCCGACAAAGTCTTTAGCTGCTCCGACCAAATGCTCGGCACCTATGCATCTCGCCACGTGCCAAAGGACAACTGGCATCTCAATTGCCTCTGGAGCATCTGCTAGTTCCACTGCTGCACCAAATTCTTCAGCTGGCCCCTCTCTGCTGAAGAAAAAGGCCACTGCTGCACGAGGCCTTCGACCAAGTCCTCACAATAAGCAGGTCGCCTTCCAAGTGCCCTCTGATGATGATGAGGCTGATGATGAAGAACTTGCCGAAATCATCAGAGACAGGCAAGCTAGGGCCTCTAGAACCAAAGGCAGCAATGTGCCACTCCTATTGGATCCAAAGTTGATCCTCGATTTCATTGATCTATGGCATAAAGACCCTAACACACCTTTGCCGGAGATGAATCTCACACCTGGTCAAAGTCATGTTCTTACTGCCTTCATTGAGGAAGAAAAGTGGAAATTTGAAGAAGGCAGAAGACTGAAGAAAGTGCAGTACAAGAAACAGCGCTTCCTTAAGGACAATGTCCTCACTCTTACTCCTGACCAACTCATTGCGTTGCAAACTAAAATCAAGCAACTGAGTGATGAATTCAATCGGTACTATGCTGATTGGAAGGGAGCCAAGGTTCGGTTCGTCCATTTGACGAAGAAACCCACTTCAACTGCTGCTGCACCTGTGCACATTGAAGTTCCTCGGGCTGAAGCATCTGCTGAGCCTACTAAAGAACATGCCAGCACCGCTGATGATAGTCAGGCTGCTAAAGAAAATGAGAGTACCAGGGCTGATGACCTCAATCTAGCCGCTAAAGAAATTGCCAGGTGTCACATCCCTGGTTCTAGTAATGCCTAGTGTTAGCTCTTAGTGATGCATCATGTTTACTTTTCACAAAAAATTGAAATGGGGATGACAGAAACCCCAAGCACCACCCAACTCAACTAGGGTTACTAAAATACTTTTTCAATGATCCCAAAATGCCTTCTAAAATGTACATCATCTTGGCATTGGTCTAGAACCTCTTCCAAAAATGGTGCACATTTTTCTAGACCATTCTAGATTTTTGAATTAAATCTTATAGTATTTGCATTTGGGCATTTAAATGCTACATAATATTTTAAATGCTCAAATTGTAAGTGCATCTAGTGCCACCCCTAGTTGGTTTTGGAGTATTGACGACAAAGTTGGTTGAGGGACTAATGCGTTTGTGAGTATTGCAGGATAACGCAGGAAGTGTCCCTCATTGATTCGGTTTACCTACCGGAGATGACCCCTAAAATGTATGAAGACATTGAAGACAATGGTGGTGTGTGAAGATATTCACACTGAAGTCTATGACATGAGAAGACATTGAGTGAAGACTATGGAGCGCGAAGACTGAGTTGTTTCGTTGTTTCCTTTTCTTCTTTGTTGAGTCATAGGAACCACCGTACTGTTAAGTGGGGTCCAAGTGAACAAAGTCAGAGTGACTGAAGTGATGCTCAACCCAAATCCTATGTCTTCGAGCGAAGACAATGAGAGCAAATCTTATGCAGAGCTGGATGAGTCAGCTTTGCTTGTAGCCCAAGTAAAGTTGTCGTGTGTGTTTGAAATCTGATCGTTGGAACACGTGTCAGTTCCTTAGTGACCCAGGGTCATTTCAGACATATCAGGTCGGGTTGCCTTGTGGCTATAAATAGCCCACCCCCTACACCATAAATTGGTGGCTGCTCAGAGTGAGTTTACGGCTTTTGTCGTTTTGAGAGCAACCCACCTCGAAGCCTTTGAGAGAGAAATCCTTCCGAGGACAAAGCCCAAACACCCAGAGCCAAAGAGTGTTAGGCATCACTGAAGTCTTTCTGTCTGTGTGACTTGAAGACTTATTACACTTGAGGACTGTGTATCCTCCAGCCGGTTAGGCATCGCGTTCTGAGCATCCAAGAGTCATTGTGGATTGCCGGTGAACGAAGTCTGTGAAGGTTCGGAAGTCTACCTTGAAGACTTACCAGAGTGATTGGGCGAGGACTGTGTGTCCTTAGCTCAAGGGGAATAAGGTGAAGACGCGGTCTTCTGAGTTGAATCTCAGCCTCCCTAACCATACGTACAGTTGTCACAGCAACTGGAACTGGTCCAACAAATCCTATGTCTTCAACAAGTGACTGGTTCTATCTCTTCCCTCCTTTACTTTGAGTTTGTCTTCGTGAAGTCATTGCTTATTTGTCTTATTTGTTTGACTTCATTGCTTGACTACTATTGTTGATTGGCTTCGTACTATCTTCCATCCTGATCCTTACTACCTAGCTGCTATTAGTCTTTGTACGTTCACATTATTGCATACTTGACTATGGCTTGCTTGTTGTAGTTTATCTTCCGCTGCATATCAATTAGGTCATTTCGATTGTTTGTCTTCGAAACTTCCACGTTTTGAAGACTTTGATAAAAATTGCCTATTCACCCCCCCTCTAGTCGATAACTAGCACTTTCACAAATAATCACAAACTGAAATGTTTGTTGTATTCCAAACAATGACATTGAGCAGTTTCATGATTTTTCGAAATGCCCTGGCATTTTTAATAAAGCCAAACACAATTACAGAAAATAGAATAATAGAAATAAGAAAGAGAGAGAGAGAGAGAGAGAGAGAGAAAGGAACTAACCTGGCAGCATCCCACCTACCTGTGAGGCCCAGCACCGTAGCTGGCCAGCCCAGCCAACTGGCCCAGCCCACCACCGCAACCCCTCTGTCGTCTTCCTCCCCGCGCCAGTAGGCAGGGAGTGTGGTCGCCGCGCGCGCGCCAACTCCTACTTCCACCGTGACGCCCCAACTCTTCTGAGAGCGCCACAGAGACACCTCAAAGCCCATGTCCCCTTTCCCTCACTCGCTGCTCTCTCTCCCCCTCCTCTGCCTCTCCTGCGCGCAGCCATCGAGCGAAGCCATCGCCGCCGTCCGCTGCCACCACGACCACAGCTGTCCCCGCGCCTCTCCGTGCTGTCCCCATCGTCTGCCTCGACACTGCGAAGCTTCCCCCTCAACAAGAGCAAGCCGCACGCCCTACACCGCCGACTACACCACCGTCCTCGTCCTCTGCATCCGACGACCGCCACCGTCGATTTGCCATCTCCGCTGCCTCCCCGATCCAACTGAGCTCTGCCTCGACCTCACGGTGAGCTTCACCGTTTTCCCCCAGCTCCCCGAGCTCGTCCTCGTCCACTAGCCATGCTAGCCACCGGAGCCGAGAGCTCCTCGCCGCCGACCATGAAGGCGCCGAGGCTAGAGCGTTGTTCGCGCCTAAGCGCACCATCGTGCTCACCACGTTCTCATGAGCCCGTAGACACCCACAACGCCTCCTCCCGTGCTCTGTAGCGCCACCCAAAGAATGCCCGAGCTGCTGCCACACCGGCCACTTTTCCGGCCACACCAGCACCTACCATCGCAACCACTCGACGTGCGCCTGCAAGAGCTCTCCAACGAGCCCAAGAACGGCCTCGTCCATGCCCTGTGGGTGTTCCGAGCTGCGCCGCCGTCTCGGGCCTCGCCGGCGTCGAGTCGCCGGCGGGTTTGACCCCGCTGACCAGGAGTTTGACCCTCCCTGGGTCACTGACATGTGGGCCCAGGCCCCAGCTAATCCTAGTTTAGTTTCTAATTAAGTTTAATTAACTCCACTGACATTTTTAGTTAGTAGTAGTTTAACACTAATTATTTTAGATTAGTTAGTTAGTCACTGACATGTGGACCCCACACGTCAGGTTTGACCTGGACCCGGTCTGTTGACCTGCTGACATCACACCGACATCATGCTAACGCACTAAAGCTTTTCTGGAGTTCAAAATAAATCAGAAATGATTTATTTATTTCAGAAAATGCCCAAAACTACTAAAAACCATATAAAATAATCTATAACTCAGAATTAAATAATTTATATATGAAAAATGATCAGAAAAATCCAATCTATCCATCTGTACCATTTTCATGCATGATAGAACAACTTATGACTACTGTTTAGGACAATTCAATTAAATGGCATTTAAATAACCACATGTGGAGTTTGAATTTGAATCTTGGATTCAAACCAACTTCATTTAATCTGGTTTTAGTTGCATTAGCACAAACCACAGCATATTGTCATGTCGCATTCATGCATCATATTGTGCATTGCATTGATTGTGTTCTTCCTTGTTTGCCGGTATTTGTCCCCTCTCACTAGACGACGTTCCGATGATGAGTTCGATGACACCGATGAAGAACTATATTATCTTCAAAAGTGCCAGGCAAGCAAAACCCCCTTGTTCATTTCGATACAATCCCACTCTCTCGCTCCTGCTCTCTTTTACTGCATTAGGACAACAACGTTTCAACTGTTACATGATGCGGTAGTTGAACCCCTTTCCTCTGCATGACCTGTCATTGCCACAGTAAATAGATGAAACCCACTAGCATGAGTAGGAGTTGTTTGAGCCCTGATGTGCCTACTCATTCATGCTTATTTGTCATGCCTGCTATTGCTTAGAGTTGTGTCAGGTCTGATTCATCAGGGATGAATTGGAGGTGTGTGAACATGTCTTACTGTGTGTGAGCTAAGTGTGTGAACACGATTTGGTAAAGGTAGCGGTGAGAGGCCATGTAGGAGTACATGGTGGCTTGTCTCATTGAAGCCGTCCTCAGGAACTGAGTTCTGTGTTTGTGATCCATGAACAGTTGCTACCACACATTGGGTTCCGGTAACTCGGCCCCTCTCGGCTTATTAATCAACCTGATCTCTGTCCAGGAGTTGCAACTAGTTTCTGGTGTTTGTAGGTAGTGCTAGTAGTCTACCAAGTGGCACCCGATACAGGTGGGCTTGGGACAGACTAGGTGCAGTGGCACGGTGTACCAAGTGGCACCCGAATGGTGGGCTTGGGAACCATGCGCACATCGTTTGGGGCCGTGAGCGACACCCCAGCCGGATCTCCTTGCGGATGGAACCCGAATAGGCGATAAACCTGGACGAGAGACTTGTGTGGTTAGTCAGGTCGTGGCCGACACCCTCGCTGGGCTTCCTCTTGAAGGTTGCCGAGTACATGTCGTGTAAACGGCGGTAAGTGGTGAGAGCGTGTGTGAAGAAGTACACCCCTGCAGGGTTAATATGATCTATTCGAATAGCCGTGTCTGTGGTAAAGGAACTCTGTGTTGCCTATACAGTTCATAGACAAGTGAAAGTGGATACTCTAAAATACACAAGATAAGCGTGAGTGCTATGGATGGCGTTCTCGTGGGGAGACGGGAGCGGATCCATAGTGGTGTATTGATATGGTGAATATGTGGACTCGTGTGCGCCACCTCAAAAGAGTTACTTGCATTCGTAGTTCAGGATAGCCACCGAGTCAAAGCTGGCTTGCTGCAGTCAAACTCCACCACCCCTTTTGTTGATACTGATGCATATGTAGTTAGTTCTGATGTAAGTCTTGCTGGGTACATTTGTACTCACGTTGCTTAATTTATGTTTTTGCAGAGAGACTTCAGTCTCGCTAGTAGTTCCACATGGACTTCAACGTTTAGCTTGTTACCTTAGCTACGATCTTGTGCCCTCGGTAGGATCTGGTAGATAGTTAGGCTTCTCAGCCTTTTTCATTTCTAGATGTTTGTACTCAGACATGTTAAGCTTCCGCTTGTGCTTGACTTGTGTGCTCTGAATGCTGGGTTATGAGACCCATGTTTGTAATATCTCGCTCCTCGGAGCCTATTGAATATAAATACTTTGAGTCGTAGAGTTATGTTGTGATGCCATGTTGTATTTGCACATATCGAGCATATTGTGTGTATGATTCGAAATGCTTGGTATGTGTGGGATCTGACAACCTAGTTGTTTATCATTGGTAGCCTCTCTTACCGGGAAATGTCTCCTAGTGCTTCCACCGAGCCCTGGTAGCTTGCTACTGCTCTGGAACACTTAGGCTGGCCGGCATGTGTCCTTCTTCCTTCCTGTGTCTGTCCCTTCAGGGAAATGTCACGTGGTGTCTACCGGAGTCCTGCAAGCCTAGCTGCTACAGCCTGGATTCACTCGCTGATGACCGACACATTCATTGCTGGGTCATGTATGCATGTCCCTGTAAGTTAGTGCCACTTTGGGTTTACGACTAGTCATGTCAGCTCGGGTTCTTTGTCATATGGATGCTAGCGACACTATCATATACGTGTGCCAAAAGGCGCAAACGGTCCCGGGTCTGGTAAGGCGACACCCGTGGGAATACCGTGCGTGAGGCCGCAAAGTGATATGAGGTATTACATGCTAGATCGGTGTGACATTGAGTCGGGGTCCTGACACCAGGGCATCCACTAGCGGTGCGCCTGAAGAAAATGAAGAAGTCAGGGCAATAACATCAGTTGCGCCTGAAGAAACTGAACCAAAGTCCTCTGCACCTCCTACACCTACACCCACTCTGATCCTTCCATCTGCATCAGATGCGAAGAAGACCAAGGCTGCAGAGCGTGCAGCAATGAAAAAGAGCAAGGCATCAGCTTCATCAGATTCTTCAGCTCCAAAGAAATTGAAGCCTTTGACAAGTTCAATTGACAATCCAATTGATGTCATTCCTATCTCTTACATGCCATCAAAGGACCTTGTTCCTTTTGGTGAAGATTATGTGATTCCCGATGAATCCGATGAAGAAACTCCTTCTGCTGCTTCAATAGAGTAGTTGGATGAAGAAATTGAAGTGGACAAAATCCCTTCAACCCCAGTTGTTTCCTCACCTATGCCTCAGTTCACCGCTGAAGAGGCAGGTGTTGAAGAAATGGAAGATGAGGACATGGACATTGGCTGTACCACACCTGTGCTGAATGATGACTTTTGGGAAAGTCAGCACTCCAACTCTCCGATGTTCACTCCACTTCAAGCAGTTCCTCAGTCCCCTGCTGCTACTGAAGTGCAAATGGGATCTGAAGAACCTCAAGCAACCCCGTCTGTCCATGAAGAGTTTCCAGCCACTAGTGCTGAAGAAATTGTAAATGAAGAATTGATGACCCAGGCTGCAACTGAAGAAGATCGATTTCCTCAGCATGAGGAACCTGAGATTGTGATTCCTGAGGTGGTGATGCAGTTAACCGACACTCCTCAACCCAAGCCAAAGGATCTCTTCTCAAAGAAGCAAAAATTCAAGGATGATGATTTCTTCGGCGAGCATGTGTTCTTCACTGAATTCAACCCATATGACAATGCTCGTCTTAGAAGGAAGCGTTTCTGGACTGCCAGCCAGACCAACTTCTATTCTTCAGTATCTTCAACAAGGACAAAGTCTTCGACCACCAGCATATTCCTCATGTGGACATGGAATCAATGCCTTGCTTCGCACCAGTCCTCAGTATGATTCACGATGCAAGACTGCTCAACTTTTGCACTGACATAGTGGATTGGAATGAAGAGCTTATTCTTCAGTTCTATGCAACGCTGCACATCACTAGTGAAGCTAATGACATCAACACTTGGGTGCTGGACTGGATGATCGAAAACACTCACTACAAGGCACTAGCCTCTGAATTGCTTCGTGCCTTGCCACTCAGTCCTCTACCTGAAGCTGCTCGTTGTCTGTACGATGAGCCTGAACTCACTGCTCATTACATGCAAGTGCTCATGAAGCCCCTGAAGCCTGGTCAAGCCCCAAGGACCAAATTCCTCGTGAAGGAATTGTTGTATGTGCCAATAACCATCTATCGCATTCTGACGAAGACTATGAGTCCCATCAAAGTTCATGACTCATCTGATGAAGAAATTATTGGGATGATGAAGAATATGCTATTCAATATAATGCATGGCATCCCTATCAGTTATCATGATTTCTTCATCAGGACTCTCGCAAATGTTGCACTTTCACCATTTGAGCTGAAGCCTTATGCTCCATGGATCATGAGATTCCTCAGAACAAGGTCGTCACTCAACTACAAGGCTGACACTCTCAACCATGGCAGCTACTTGCCCCCGATTGAAGTCCTCAAACGGACTTATTCTTCAGCTGAAGAAAAGGGCAAAGCACCGGCTATTATCGATGAAGGCATTCGTCCATTGGATGGTCAGTTTCGCAAAGCTGCATCTTACTCCACCAATGATGACTCTGCCACTCATGATTCCGATGCCAATGCTCCCAAGTCAAGTCCTCAAGCTACTGCTCCTCGTGTGATGACTGACCGTGAGCTACTTCTAAGTCTTCACCAGAAGGTGGATCGAAACCACAAATTGGTTAAGCATCAGTTTGGCTCTATTCTTCACAACATGACCTCTACACATAATGCAGTGAAGAAAAACCATTACTACCTCCATGAAGTCTTTGATCGCACCTGGGCTATTTTGTCACATCTATATGGTGAAGAAGATCTGAAGCAAATGGGCTTCAAAGAAGACTTTGACTGGTCTGCTCCTCCACCAAAGAAGCTCAAGAAGGTCAAGGTTCCTCCCTTGGTCGCCAGTTCATATTCTTCATCACATGACACAGATGAGTATGAAGACTTGGACGACACTACAACAGGCCCTACATCAACTCAAAACCCCAACGATGTTGGCGCTCCTCCATCTTCATGATATTCTTCAGGGGCGTTAGTCCTCATTTTCAACCCTTTTGGTCATTCGATGACAAAGGGGGAGAAATTTGAGTTAGTCTTCAAGCGGGTCTATCTTATACGGGCGTTTTTTCTAAGTTACAACTCTTGTTCTTTTGATGACTTTGCTGGATCGAGTTGTAATCTTAAACTCTATGGTGGCCTGATACTTTTGCTGAGTTATTCTGCATGCTTATTCCTCATTAATGTCAATGCACGCATGCTGAATTACATCAGTCACCATATTTCATCATGCATTTCAAATTATTCATATTATATGTCAAATGTGTGTATGAATTAAAAGATATAGGGGGAGATCTCCATGATTATACTCTTCAAGTGTGCATTGCTTCAAAAGCAAATTCCTCATTATGCACATCTTCAGGGGGAGTTCTTCTATATCTTGCAATCAAAATTCCTCAACATCAATACTTACACGTCATATATTTATCCCCGATGAAAACTTAACCTATATTGTCATCAATCACCAAAAAGGGGGAGATTGTAAGTGCATCTAGTGCCCCTTAGTGATTTTGGTGTATTGAACACTTATAGGTTAAGAGACTGATGTGTTTGTGAGTGTACACAGGTCTATAAGTCTATGAGGAGTTTGATATTTACAGAGAAAGTCAACCCCTAAAAATGAAGTTCTTCAACTGAAGACTTTGGATATCTGAAGACTTTGAAAGTGAAGAAATTAGTGCGACCTTGAAGATTTGGCAATCATTCGAGGAACATGAAGCGTGAAGACTCTGTATTTCATAGTTTCATTTTCTCTTTCTTGAATCATAGGAAACACCATACTGTTAAAGGGGGTCGAGGAAATACTAAGGAAATTTTTCCAAGTGATGCTCAACTCAAAATCCTACACCTACCAATCCCTTCGACTGAAGCCATTGGAAATCTCACACAGTTCAATCATATTCTTCAGTGACAGAGACGAAGTTCTTCTGGTCTCTAAGGAATTTGTTCTGACTGAGGAGTTAGGAATTTGCTAGTGCGAATTGCCTACATAGTGAGGAACATGATAGCCCTGAGAAATTTGAGAGTCAAATATTCCGACCATTGCTGTGTTATGCGCCAGCTGTCCAAAAATATCTACCCACCTAACGGTCATATCAGACAAGGGAATTTATGTCTTATCATGTCGGGCTGCTCCCTAGGCTATAAATAGCCGCCCCCTACAACCACTAGTTGGTTGGCTGCTCCTAGAGAAACTGACACTTGTCATTTGAGAGCATCCCATCCTCCGAGGACTTTGAGTGAAAATCATCAAGTGAGGAAAACCCAAACCCAAACCTACAAAACCCCAAAGTGATTGAGCATCACTGAAGAGATTGATCCTACGTGGATCCGACGCTTATTTCCTTTGAAGACTGGGCTTCTTCCATACGGTTAGGTGTCAAGGTCTAAAGCATCCAAGAGGAATTGTGGATCATCGAGTGACCGAGTTTGTGAAGGTCCGGAAGTCACTTGAAGACTTACCACGAGTGATTGGGCGAGGTCTGTGTGACTTTAGCTCAAGGAGAATACAATGAGGACTGTGTGTCCAGGACTGGGTGTCCTCGAGTTTAAATACTCAGCCGCTCCAACCAGATGTATAACAGAGACAATAGTTGGAACTGGTCTACCAAATCATTATCTTCACCGAGCTTACTGGTTCTATTTCCTCAACTCATTCATTTCCTCATTTCTGTTGCTGTGTGCTTGTTCATATCAATTTGAAGACTTTGACTGAAGACTTTCTCAATTTCCTTAGTTCAATTTCTTCAGTCTGTCCGTCTTCATCTTGTGTTATCATGTGTTTACACTTTCTGTACTCTGTGCTTATCTTCATTTCATCATGATGACTATGCGTGTGTTCTGCTATGTTTACTTTTGAGTACTTATTCCGCTACAAGTAGTTCTTCATTTAGGAATTTCCTCACCTGCAAATTCCTCAGTGAAGAATTCATAAAAATCGCCTATTCACCCCCCCTCTAGTCGATATAATGCACTTTCAAGACAGTTCAGGTTCACGATACATAAGACGCACACCTTCAAGGGGAGGACTGACACGGAGGGCATGAAGCATTTCAGAGGCCGGTGCTTTGAAGTGAGTGTTCTTTGTCATCTAGTCCAATACCCAAGAATTTACATCTTCAACATTGCCGGTGATGTGCAGTGTCGCGTAGAACTGAAGAATGAGTTCTTCATTCCAATCGCATATATCGGTGCAGAAGTTGAGCAGTCCAACATCATAAAGAACACTGAGGACTAGTGTGAAGCATGGTAGTGATTCCATATCCACGTGAGGAATATGTGCATGATCGAAGATTTTGTCCTTATCAAAAAGTAGTGAATAATACAAGTTTGTTTGGTTGGCAGTCCAGATACGCTTCCTTCTAAGACGAGCAGAGTCATAAGGGTTGTAGTCGGTGAAGAACACATGCTCATGGAAGAAGTAATCAGCCTTGAATTTTGGCATCTTTGAGAATGGTTTCTTCGGCTCCAGCTGAGGAGTGTCAGTCAATTGTAGCATAGCCTTAGGAATCTCAATCTCTAGAGCCGCAGGCTGAGGAATTTCAGCTTCTGCTTCAGTAGCAGCCCGGGTCTCCATTTCTTCAGCAGCTTTGTCATCGGCACTAGTGGCTGGAATTTCTTCACGAATGGAAGGGGCAATATGAATTTCATCAGATCCCATCTGAACTTCAGTAGTTACTGGGGACTGAGGAATTTGTTGCAGTGGTGTGAACAAAGGAGAGTTGGGGTGCTGACTTTCCCAAAAGTCATCATTCATCACGGGTGTGGTGCTCCCAATGTCCACATCTGTCACATCCCTAGCTTCTGGCAATGCACTAGTGCTAGTCTTTGGTGATGCATCATGTTTACTTTTATAGAAAACTTTAAATGGGGATGCTTAAACCCTAGCACCAAATGATTTCAACTAGGATCAAAATAAAATCTTTTTCATTGAACTCAAAATGCCCTCTAAAAATGTTCAACATTTCTGGTTTGAGGTGAAAGCATCTACCAAAAATGGTTTATATTTTTGCAGGACATATTGGGCTCTGAATTAAGTCATACCCTATTTGCATTTGGGCATTTAAATGCTATAAAATATTTTAAATGCTCAAATAATCATAAAAAAATGTTTACTGTTGGATATATTCTAAACAGTAGCCATGATTAGTTTCATCATTTTTGGTTCTGTTTAAGTATTTTTAATAAAGCCACACAGTTACAGAAAAATAGAAAACAGTAATTAAAATAGAAGTAGAGAGAGAGAGAAGGACTACCTGGCGCTTACCTACAGCCCAGATGCCCACTACTGTGCGGCCCAGCCCACCAGGCGCCCCCCCTGTCGCCTTCCTCCTCGTGCCAGTAGGCAGAGGAGGGACACCGCGACGCCGCCGAGCTCGCCGCGCCACCAGGCTGCCTGCCTGCGTCGCCTGGCCACCACGACGCCTCGCGTCATCTCCTCGGCGCCGCCCCGACCCCTGGACCCCCTCGCTCTCTCCCTCTCCCTCGTTCCCCTCCTCTGTCTCGCTCTCACACGCATGGCCGAACGCCGCCGCCGCCGTTCGGCATAGCCGTAGCTGCAGCCATCCCCGAGCCTCTCCGACACGCCCACGAGCTCCGCCTCGTCCCTCTCTTCCTCCACACCGAGCCGCCCGACGCCGGAAGCCCCTGGACGTCGCAAGCACCGCCCTTCCCCTCGTCGGCCACCGGAGATCGTCGCCGTTGATTTGCTGCCTCTGGTGCCTCCTCGAGCTCGCTGGCCCTCCCGTTTAACTCACCGTGAGCCCCTTTTCCTCTCCCCTCTTCTCTCAAGCTCGCGCTCGTCCCCTAGCTTCATTTTGCACCGCGGCCGCGAGCATCTCGCCGCCGGCCATGGCATAGCCATGGCCACAGCCGCGCAAGCTTGCAACTGAGCGTGCCACCGTGATCAGCACGTTCCCAGGAGTCGACCGCGACCACCCGCGGCTCCTGCCGTTCCCTGCATCGCCTAACCCGCCGTGGGCCGAGCTCCGGCCACCGCGGCCGAGCTCCTCGCCGTCGCTACCGGCCACCCCAGCCGCTGACTTCAGTCCCGTTGGATGCGGAAGAGCGCCAGCTACACGTAGAGCCTCTCCGCGGCTCTTTTGGCCACCGGAGACGCAAACCCGAGCCGTTCCGCCGTGTCTTGCCTCGCCAGCGTCGAGTCGCCGGCGGGTTTGACTCGTTTGACCGTGGTTGACCACTGGTTTGACCTTCCCTGACATGTGGGCCCAAGCCCCTAATTAGTTAACTCGAGATTAATTAGAGCTAACTAATTTAGTTAACTAAACTAGACACTGACATGTGGACCCCGCCCTGCTAACAGCCTGGTTAGGGTTAGTTTAGCACTAACTAACTCAGTTAGTCGACCGAGTCACTGACCAGTGGGTCCCCAGGTCAGGTTTGACCTGGACGGCACCTTTGACCTGCTGACGTCACCCCGATGTCAGGCTGACGCAATAATTTATTTTTTTGGATTTATTTTTATACAGGAAATTCCAGAAAATGCCCAAAACTTCTAAAATTCATAGAAATTTAACCGTAACTCCAAATGAAATAAATTATATATGAAAAATGATCAGAAAAATCCAATATTTCCATCTGTACTATTTTTATGCATGTTAGAACAACTTATAGCTGCTGTTTAGCACAATTCATATAAATGGCATTTGAATAATCACATATGGAGTTTGAATTTGAATCTTGTATTCAAACCAATTTCATTTAACCTGCTGCTAGTTGCATTAGCCCAAGACACATTCATATTGCCATGTCATAGCATGCATCATATTGTGCATTGCATTGATCGTGTTTCTTCTGTGTTTGCCGGTGTTGTTCCCCCTCGGTAGACGTTGTACCGACGATGTGATCGTTGACACTAATGAAGACTCAATGTTATCTTCAGAAGTGCCAGGCAAGCAAAACCCCCTTGTTCATTCCGATACAACCCTACTCTCTCGCCCTGCTCTCTTTTACTGCATTAGGACAACAACGAGTCAATTGTTACTTGCTGCGGTAGCTGAACCCCTTTATCCTCTGCATGACATGTCATTGCCACAATAAATAGATGAAACCCACTAGTATGAGTAGGAGTTGTTTGAGCCCCGTTGTGCCTACTCATTCATGTTTGTTTGTCATGCCTGCTACTGCTTAGAGTTGAGTCAGGTCTGATTCATCGGGAATGAGTCAGAGGTGTGTGAACATGTCCTGCTGTGTGTGAACACGATTTGGTAAAGGTAGCGGTGAGAGGCCATGTAGGAGTACATGGTGGGTTGTCTCATTGAAGCCGTCCTTAGGAACTGAGTTCTGTGTTTGTGATCCATGATTCAGCTACTACCATACATTGGGCCCTGAAATATGACCCCGCTCGACTTCTTATTCACCCTTGTCCTTTGTCCAGGAGTTGCAAGTAGTTTCTGGTGTTTGTCGTATGCTGGAGGCCGTGGGCAGCGCTGACCCGAGGGGTGGGCTGTGATGTGGTAGGCACGTGGCCGGGTATACCGGGCGCCCGTTTGGTGTCACGGAACCCTGTTCACATCATTTGGGGCTGTGAGCGAAACCTCGGCCGGACCTCGTCATGGATGGAACCCGAATAGGTGATAAACCTGGACTAGAGACTTAGGTGTTTAGGTAGGTCGTGTTCTACACCCACGTCGGCTTTCGCTTGAAGTCTGCCGAGCACATGTCGTGTGCAGACGCTAAGTGGTGGAAACATGTATGAAGAAGTACACCCCTACAGGGTTAACATCATCTATTCGAATAGCCGTGTCCGCGGTAAAGGACTTCTGGGTTGCTTATATCAGTTCATAGACAAGTGAAAGTGGATACCCTAAAATACGCAAGATAAGCGTGAGTGCTATGGATGGCGTTCTCGTAGGGAGACGGGAGCGGATCCATAGTGGTGTATTGATATGGTGAATATGTGGACTCGTGTGCGCCACCTCAAAAGAGTTACTTGCAGTCGTAGTTCAGGATAGCCACCGAGTCAAAGCTGGCTTGCTGCAGTTAAACCCCACCATCCCCTTTGTTGATGATGATGCATATGTAGTTAGTTCTGATGTAAGTCTTGCTGGGTACATTTGTACTCACGTTTGCCTATTTTATGTTTTTGCAGAGAGACTTCAGTCTCACTAGTAGTTTCGCGTGGACTTCGACGTTTAGTTTGTTACCTCAGCTACGATCTTGTGCCCTCGGCAGAATCTGGTAGATAGTCAGGCTTCTCAGCCTTTTTCATTTATAGATGTCTGTACCCAGACATGTTAAGCTTCCGCTTGTGATTTGATTTGTATGCTCTGAATGTTGGGTCATGAGACCCCTGTTTGTAATATCTCGCTCCTCGGAGCCTAATGAATACATACCTGAGTCGTAGAGTCATGTTGTGATGCCATGTTGTATTTGCACATATCGAGCATATTGTGTGTATGTTATTGAAATGCTTGGTATGTGTGGGATCTGACTATCTAGTTGCTTATCCTTAGTAGCCCCTCTTACCAGGAAATGTCTCCTAGTGTTTCCACCGAGCCAGGGTAGCTTGCTACTGCTCCGGAACACTTAGGCTGGCCGGCATGTGTCCTTCTTCGTTCCTGTGTCTGTCCCTTCGGGGAAATGTCACGCGATGAATACCGGAGTCCTGTTAGCCCGCTACAGCCCGGTTCACCGGAGTCCTGCTAGCCCAGTGCTACAGCCTGGATTCACTCGCTGATGACCGACACGTTCGATGCTGGGTCATGGATGCCTGTCCCTGTAAGTTTGTGCCACTTTGGGTTTACGACTAGCCATGTCAGCCCGGGCTCCTTATCATATGGATGCTAGCGACACTATCATATACATGTGCCAAAAGGCGCAAACGGTCCCGGGCAAAGGTAAGGCGACACCCGTGGGAATACCGTGCGTGAGGCCGCAAAGTGATATGAGGTGTTACATGCTAGATCGATGTGGCATTGAGTCTGGGTCCTGACAGCTTTGGTATCAGAGCCTGACTGCCTGTAGGATTACCAAGCCAAACTGGTCGAAGTTGAGTCTAGAAATTCTTTAGTTATGTAGGGGAATTGATTGTGGGATGGAACGTAAGGCTCTTTTTACTCCTTATACCTCATGACCTTCTGATCTGAGTCAAACTCTTCTCTTCTACGGGGGTTAAGAACTAGGCTTCTCGTCTATCTATCAGGATCACGTGTTACCAATCCATAGACTCATAAGATTGGTGGATTCAAGCCTCAGTTCAAGTTCCTACTGTCTCCGTGTATTGATAGTTGATCTCAAAACCTTGATATTATGATGATCGAGTGGTTATGCCACCATTTTTCTAGTTTGTCTCAAATACTTTTGAGCATTTACAGCCGTTATGCTGTCCGAGTCATCCCAGGTTTCTAAACAATCTGATGCACTTGCAAATCCTTTCCCTCTAGTTTTTATGTTCCTTTGGGCCAGGTTAATCACACTAATTGCTGAGTTCAGGTATTCTATTGCCTCGACATATATGTTGGAATTATCATTATGACCCTAGGTGTCCTAGGGGATCATCTAGTAATCTAGCCATGATTTGTGTCCCAGTGTGATGATTCTGGCCTTTATTCTCGAAAGCATCCCGTGATGCTACTTAGTAGTAGATATTCTATTCCTGGGTTCTTGAACCCGAGATTCACCCTACTTACTTCATGTTGATAGTGCTTGCTAGTTCCTATAGGTTATTAGTAACCTTGCGATAGTCCTCGAGGTCCGTGGTATTTCCTTCTTCCAAATACCATGAACCATTCAGGCAGAAGTTATTTGAACCAAAAGATCACAATTAGAGTACTCTTGAGGAGTTCTCCATTCATAAATCGTGACTCTGCCAGTTCTACCTTTCTGCATGGGTTATCCGGAAGAAATGTTGAGCTTTGCCCGACATTCTAATCCATGCGTCCACAACTCAGAAAATCATATGTTCTTTGAGTTGTCCCTCTTAGTTGTCTTCTGACCCTCGTCTATCAATTGATAGTCAAGAGTAGTTGTGCACTCGAGCTCATCGATGCCTATTACTCTTGTGGTCCATCAAGCCATTCTAGTTCAGAGTGACTAGGAGAAACAAACTCCAGTACCTTGTCCATTTCCAGGATTGGGTCAAAGCAGTCGTACTCCGCAGATCAAATTGCTAATCTAGCTTTTGCTCTGTTCTACCTTGGAGTATTACCATCTTTATATCAAGAATGTCATGGGAATTGCACACCATCCTATGAACTCTTGACATAGTGATACTTCCTGCCATCACTATTCATTCCTCGGTTCCGTGTTATAGTAACCGGAACACCGACAAGTGAATCGTGATGTGTGAAATCTATACCCCTAGCAACTCTGTTGCTTGGTAGTTAAATGGACAATAACCTCATTCTTAGCGTGTTGATTATTGAATCATCATCCTAAGGTTGATCGTGCTACCTAATCCTTATTTTCGGTGCACTCTCGATCAATGAGCTAGGATTGTGACAATCCCTCGCTCATTTGATCATATCGTCTTGCCCTGAAAAGCAAGATTGTTCTCGAGCTTAGTAACATATCGGGGGTTCGTGATTTTCTGAATATCTTCTCAGAAGTATCACCAGGTCGTCACTTGACCGCTATGTTGAGTTCGTGATCAAGTTGGTTTATTCCTGTAAACCACCCCTTCTCCAAGAATCTGTGTTGCATACCCCTGAGCTGTTTGGTCAAGCTAAACAACAACTTGGAGAGTTGGAAGATGGAAGCTTGTCTGATTTAGTTCATCTTAAGGGATATCTTGTGTGTGTGTTGAATAAAGATGATATCTTCATTGATTGATCCTCGTGACCAGTTGTTGGACCTATTGTCTTGCCAAAACTTTGATTTGAGTATGGGTTATCCTCAAATCAAATCAGAACCAACGATGTTTGTAATGTTGTCTTACTCGTGGGTGATCCCTCGAGCATTCACCATTATATCTTTTGGGTCTGACCAATAATATCACTTGTTCTCATAATTATGAAGTTCCATTTTATGGAAACCAGGATGAATTGTTGTTGAGCCCATCGACAACATCCTTGTCTTCTCCATAATTTTGCTTAACATTAAGCTAGTATTGGAAACTTTTGAAAGCATTTCTTCATGCTAGCTCATGAAGCATATGTTCGGATGTAAGAAGTGACTTCCTCCAGTTCATGTGCATTTGATGCAAGTTGCCGCCGTGATTCGAGAAAGTCAATGTTGCTTCCTTTGGAATCATCCCAAATCGGTCATGCATACGTGCGAAGTATTCTGTGGTTCGGAGACTTGCAACCTTCATTCTATATGTATTCCTAGCACACCAAGCCACTGATTGATTTGCTCAAGGAGAAGAAGTTCCTTCTTAAGAGCAAGACTTATGCAAGGACTTCGATAACCTTGTCGATGGTTCCCCACCTGAACTCGGTAGTGTTTTATTATAAGACTACCACGTGGTCATGCTTGTCTGAGACAGCGTGTTCACATGTTTGTAGCAGAACCAGCTCATTTTTTGGAGCGTACTACCGTAGTCCATTCCTCGAGAATCTCGCAATGCCATCTCGTCGATTTGTGTTACAAACTTTAATTTTCTTTCTAGACTTGATGAGTCTGGAATATTTTGATACCAACCAGATCTGAATCTCAGGTAGATATGATGGTTGGGATATTTCCCAAGAACTATAATATTGGTCTCTCGATAACCGGTAAAATGGATGTCATAGCCAACACATCTAGCCGGAAGACCCATTATTGTAGGCTCTTGATTGAGAAAGTTGGCTACCTCCCCATAAGGATTTCGTAGGACTTACCTCCTAGTTGTTCCTTATAGATTTTTGTGTTTCCGAAGTCCGACCTTTTACTTGATGTTCTAGATATCAAATCATATATATGAATGGGATACGCTAGCACACCGAGGAGAACATTAGAAGCGGAGTGCTAAATGTCTCTCGGTCGATCATCCAGATTTTGATCCCTTGGCCTCGCTAAGGTGAAATCTGAGAAGGTGTTATCTTTCTTTGCAACTGCATCGTCCATCGTTGTTCATCATGGTAGTAAGTTGTGTTGCCAAGATCCTTGACACGGATGTTGGTAAAACCTTGATGATTATGGAAATGCTCAAGTTCTTGAGAGCACGCACAAGCACTAGGTGTTATCATCGGCACTAACTGGATTGCTCTCAGTTTCCTCGATTATGCTATAACTTTTCAAATACCGGACTCACTCTCTACTGATGGGGTTCCTCCCTAGTTACCAGAATCATTCCCAGCATTTGCATTTTGTTCCCAGCTTGCACCGCCAATGTGCCATTCTACCATGGGTCCCTTCCATTTTTGGTGATAAGCAAATCATCCATGACATTGTCTTCAACAAGGTAATCCACATCATCCATTATAATCTGGATATGCCATTCTACCGAACCCCTCCAAATGGTCACTCGAGAACTGCCTTAGGATGGTATAAAGAGTTTCAATGATCTTTGAATCAAAGGTAAATCTTTTTGCCACTTAAGGGGATATTTCTATGAGTCACCTTCCCTAAAGTGCATCGTTATAGTATCATGGCAATTCAACTCCTCGCTACGTTGACAACCGTTCACCACCTTCTTAAGCGTGAACTTGATGTCTACCTAGTGACCCTCGTCATCTGTTTCACTCCATCCCTCTAGATGTGTGCCTCGTGACTCAGCTCGAGAGATGTTGCTATGTCTCATTCCAGGAGTTGATCCTGAGTTGTTCGATCTCCAAGGAGATCGATCTTTCTAGAGTTTTCCCTTCCCTCCCTTTGTCATGTTGGTTAAAGTTCGTGGAGCAATACATCGAGACAATGATGGTGATCGAAGCAACGTTCCTTTGAAGTGCAACCTGGATCGTGAAGATCGTGTTAGCTTGTGTCCTTGTGTCTTCTTACCCTATGCTTGAATCTCGGGACGAGATTCTTGTTTAGTGGGGGTGAGTTGTCACATCCCTAGCTTCTGGCAATGCACTAGTGCTAGTCTTTGGTGATGCATCATGTTTACTTTTATAGAAAACTTTAAATGGGGATGCTTAAACCCTAGCACCAAATGATTTCAACTAGGATCAAAATAAAATCTTTTTCATTGAACTCAGAATGCCCTCTAAAAATGTTCAACATTTCTGGTTTGAGGTGAAAGCATCTACCAAAAATGGTTTATATTTTTGCAGGACATATTGGGCTCTGAATTAAGTCATACCCTATTTGCATTTGGCCATTTAAATGCTATAAAATATTTTAAATGCTCAAATAATCATAAACAAAAATGTTTACTGTTGGATATATTCTAAACAGTAGCCATGATTAGTTTCATGATTTTTGGATCTCTTTAAGTATTTTTAATAAAGCCACACAGTTACAGAAAAATAGAAAACAGTAATTAAAATAGAAGTAGAGAGAGAGAGAAGGACTACCTGGCGCTTACCTACAGCCCAGATGCCCACTACTGTGCGGCCCAGCCCACCAGACGCCCCCCCTGTCGCCTTCCTCCTCGTGCCAGTAGGCAGAGGAGGGACACCGCGACGCCGCCGAGCTCGCCATGCCACCAGGCTGCCTGCCTGCGTCACCTGGCCACCGCGACGCCTCGCGTCATATCCTCGGCGCCGCCCCGACCCCTGGACCCCCTCGCTCTCTCCCTCTCCCTCGTTCCCCTCCTCTGTCTCGCTCTCACACGCACGGCCGAACGCCGCCGCCGCCGTTCGCCATAGCCGTAGCCGCAGCCATCCCCGAGCCTCTCCGACACGCGCACGAGCTCCGCCTCGTCCCTCTCTTCCTCCTCACCGAGCCGCCCGACGCCGGAAGCCCCTGGACGTCGCAAGCACCTCCCTTCCCCTCGTCGGCTACCGGAGATCGTCGCCGTCGATTTGCTGCCTCCGGTGCCTCCCCGAGCTCGCTGGCCCTCCCGTTTAACTCACTGTGAGCCCCTTTTCCTCTCCCCTCTTCTCTCAAGCTCGCGCTCGTCCCCTAGCTTCATTTTGCACCGCGGCCGCGAGCATCTCGCCGCCAGCCATGGCATAGCCGTTGCCACAGCCGCGCAAGCTCGCAACCGAGCGCGCCACCATGATCAACACGTTCCCAGAAGTCAACCGCGACCACCCGCGGCTCCTGCCGTTCCCTGCATCACCTAACCCGCCGTGGGCCGAGCTCCGGCCACCGCGGCCGAGCTCCTCGCCGTCGCTACCGGCCACCCCAGCCGCTGACTTCAGTCCCATTGGATGCGACAGAGCGCCAGCTACGCGTAGAGCCTCTCAGCTGCTCTTTTGGCCGCCGGAGACGCAAACCCGAGCCGTTCCGCCATGTCTGGCCTCGCCGGCGTCGAGTCGCCGGCGGGTTTGACTCGTTTGACCGCGGTTGACCACTGGTTTGACCTTCCCTGACATGTGGGCCCAAGCCCCTAATTAGTTAACTCGAGATTAATTAGACCTAACTAATTTAGTTAACTAAACTAGACACTGACATGTGGACCCCGCCCTGCTAACAGCCTGGTTAGGGTTAGTTTAGCACTAACTAACTCAGTTAGTCGACCGAGTCACTGACCAGTGGGTCCCCAGGTCAGGTTTGACCTGGATGGCACCTTTGACCTAACTGGCGTCACCCCGACGTCAGGCTGACGCAATAATTTATTTTTCTGGATTTATTTTTATACAGGAAATTCCAGAAAATGCCCAAAACTTCTAAAATTCATAGAAATTTAACCGTAACTCCAAATGAAATAAATTATATATGAAAAATGATCAGAAAAATCCAATATTTCCATCTGTACTATTTTTATGCATGTTAGAACAACTTATAGCTGCTGTTTAGCACAATTCATATAAATGGCATTTGAATAATCACATATGGAGTTTGAATTTGAATCTTGTATTCAAACCAACTTCATTTAACCTGCTGCTAGTTGCATTAGCCCAAAACACATTCATATTGCCATGTCATAGCATGCATCATATTGTGCATTGCATTGATTGTGTTTCTTCTGTGTTTGCCGGTGTTGTTCCCCCTCGGTAGACGTTGTACCGACGATGTGATCGTTGACACTAATGAAGACTCAATGTTATCTTCAGAAGTGCCAGGCAAGCAAAACCCCCTTGTTCATTCCGATACAACCCTACTCTCTCACCCTGCTCTCTTTTACTGCATTAGGACAACAACGAGTCATTTGTTACTTGCTGCGGTAGCTGAACCCCTTTATCCTCTGCATGACCTGTCATTGCCACAATAAATAGATGAAACCCACTAGTATGAGTAGGAGTTGTTTGAGCCCCGTTGTGCCTACTCATTCATGTTTGTTTGTCATGCCTGCTACTGCTTAGAGTTGAGTCAGGTCTGATTCATCGGGAATGAGTCAGAGGTGTGTGAACATGTCCTGCTGTGTGTGAACATGATTTGGTAAAGGTAGCGGTGAGAGGCCATGTAGGAGTACATGGTGGGTTGTCTCATTGAAGCCGTCCTTAGGAACTGAGTTCTGTGTTTGTGATCCATGATTCAGCTACTACCATACATTGGGCCCTAAAATATGACCCCGCTCGACTTCTTATTCACCCTTGTCCTCTGTCCAGGAGTTGCAAGTAGTTTCTGGTGTTTGTTGTATGCTAGAGGCCGTGGGCAGCGCTGACCCGAGGGGTGGGCTGTGATGCGGTAGGCACGTGGCCGGGTATACCGGGCGCCCGTTTGGTGTCACGGAACCCTGTTCACATCGTTGGGGGCTGTGAGCGAAACCCCGGCCGGACCTCGTCATGGATGGAACCCGAATAGGCGATAAACCTGGACTAGAGACTTAGGTGTTTAGGTAGGTCGTGGTCTACACCCATGCCGGCTTTCGCTTGAAGTCTGCCGAGCACATGTCGTGTGCAGACGCTAAGTGGTGGAAACATGTATGAAGAAGTACACCCCTACAGGGTTAACATCATCTATTCGAATAGCCGTGTCCGCGGTAAAGGACTTCTGGGTTGCTTATATCAGTTCATATACAAGTGAAAGTGGATACCCTAAAATACGCAAGATAAGCGTGAGTGCTATGGATGGCGTTCTCGTAGGGAGACGGGAGCGGATCCATAGTGGTGTATTGATATGGTGAATATGTGGACTCGTGTGCGCCACCTCAAAAGAGTTACTTGCAGTCGTAGTTCAGGATAGCCACCGAGTCAAAGCTGGCTTGCTGCAGTTAAACCCCACCATCCCCTTTGTTGATGATGATGCATATGTAGTTAGTTCTGATGTAAGTCTTGCTGGATACATTTGTACTCACGTTTGCCTATTTTATGTTTTTGCAGAGAGACTTCAGTCTCACTAGTAGTTTCGCATGGACTTCGACGTTTAGCTTGTTACCTCAGCTACGATCTTGTGCCCTCGGAAGAATCTGGTAGATAGTCAGGCTTCTCAGCCTTTTTCATTTATAGATGTCTGTACCCAGACATGTTAAGCTTCCGCTTGTGATTTGATTTGTATGCTCTGAATGTTGGGTCATGAGACCCCTGTTTGTAATATCTCCCTCCTCGGAGCCTAATGAATACATACCTGAGTCGTAGATTCATGTTGTGATGCCATGTTGTATTTGCACATATCGAGCATATTGTGTGTATGTTATTGAAATGCTTGGTATGTGTGGGATCTGACTATCTAGTTGTTTATCCTTAGTAGCCCCTCTTACCGGGAAATGTCTCCTAGTGTTTCCACCGAGCCAGGGTAGCTTGCTACTGCTCCGGAACACTTAGGCTGGCCGGCATGTGTCCTTCTTCGTTCCTGTGTCTGTCCCTTCGGGGAAATGTCACGCGATGAATACCGGAGTCCTGTTAGCCCGCTACAGCCCGGTTCATCGGAGTCCTGCTAGCCCAGTGCTACAGCCTGGATTCACTCGCTGATGACCGACACGTTCGATGCTGGGTCATGGATGCATGTCCCTGTAAGTTTGTGCCACTTTGGGTTTACGACTAGCCATGTCAGCCCGGCCTCCTTATCATATGGATGCTAGCGACACTATCATATACGTGTGCCAAAAGGCGCAAACGGTCCCGGGCAAAGTTAAGGCGACACCCGTGGGAATACCGTGCGTGAGGCCATAAAGTGATATGGTGTTACATGCTAGATCGATGTGGCATTGAGTCAGGGTCCTGACAACATCTTCATCTTCTTCCATTTCTTCCACGCCCGCCTCTTCAGCTCTGAACTAAGGCATTGGCGACGATACCAGGGGAGTTGAAGGGAAAGTGTCCACTTCAATTTCTTCATCCATCTGCTCTGTTGAAGTAGCAGAAAGATTTTCTTCATCAGATTCAGTTGGAATAACATAGTCTTCACCAAAAGGAATGACTTCCTTTGATGGCATGCTTGAGAGGGGAACAACATCAATTGGATTCTCAAGTGAGTTTGCCAAAACCTTCGCCTTCTTGGGTGTAGAAAATTCTGAGGAAGCATATGCTTTCCTTTTTTTCAGAGCAGCTCGCTCCGTAGCCTTGGTTTTCTTCACTTCCAGAGTAGAAGGAAGGACTGGGCTTGGTGTTGGTGCAGGAGGAGCAGAGGAAATTGGAGCAATTTCTTCAGGCACAACTGATGCAGTTGTCCTGTCTTGTTTAACTTCTTTAGGCGCAGCTTCAGATGCTTCAGCTGGCCTGACATGTTCTTAAGGCGCAACACTAGTGGTTTCCCTATCAGTTTCTTCAGCGGCTAGAATTTCATCAGCCCCGGTGTTTGCAGTTTCATCAGCAGCCTGATTTCATCAACGGTGCTGGCATGTTCTTCAGTTTGCTGAGCAGATGCTTCAGCCTGAGGAATTTCAGTGTGCGTTGGATCAGCAACATTGGAAGTGAATTTCTTCGCCATTTTGACAAATCTGACTTTGGCTCCCAGTCATTCTGCCTTGTAGGCGTCAAATTCATCACTGAGCTTCTGGATCTTAGATTGTAGATCGATGAGTTGATCAGGTGAAAGCCTTAGAACGTTGTCCTTCAAAAAGCGATGTTTCTTGTACTAGGCTTTCTTTGGAGTCCTGGCTTGATCATATTTCCATTTTTCTTCAGCAATGAATGTCGTCAACATGTGAATTTGTCCAGGAGTGAGGTCTAGCTCTGGCAAAGGAGTGTTTGGGTCTTTGTGCCAAAGATCAATGAAATCCATGATCTTCTTTGGATCCAAAAGAAGAGGCACATCACTGCACTTGGCTCTAGCGGCCCTTTGCTGTCTGTCTTTGATGATATTGGCTAATTCTTCATCATCAGCTTCATCATCATCAGATGGTACTTGGAAGGCAACTTTCTTCTTGTGAGGACTTGGTCTAGTGCCGCGTCCAGTAGTGGCCTTGGTCTTTAGCAAAGTGGGGCCTTTT
This sequence comes from Triticum dicoccoides, assembly GCF_002162155.2. Lineage (NCBI taxonomy): Eukaryota > Viridiplantae > Streptophyta > Magnoliopsida > Poales > Poaceae > Triticum > Triticum dicoccoides. Next base: position 577,467,981 of record NC_041385.1, on the reverse strand, counting down.
GAAGACAGAGGAGGAGTTGAAGAACTTGCAGAAGCTCCTGGGGCAATTGAGATGCATGTTGTCCTTTGGCACGTGGCGAGATGCACAGGTGCAGAGGACTTTGCTGGAGGAGCTGAGGGTTTTGCAGCCTGAGGAATTTGAGCAGCTTGAGGAATATGCCGTGAGGGCATAGATGAGCTTGGTCGTGAGGGCATAGATGGGCTTGGTCGTGAGGGCATAGATGAGCTTGGTCGTGAGGGCATTGCTGAACTTGGCCATGAGGGCATTGCTGAGAAAGGTGATTTGCGAGCAGGCTTCTTAGGCATAGCCTTCTTGCTAGAGGAGGCCACAGCAGCGACAGCAGCTGAGTCCTTGTTGAATTTCCTCACTGCTTCTTTGGCCTGTTTGGCCAACTTGGCTTGCCGCTTGGCCCATTCATCAGCATAATCCTCACCACGTTTGATGCTTGTGGGATCAGCTCTTTGGCTAGGTGCCAACGGAGGTCTTGGGCAAGGAGGGTTTAGAGCGAATTTCCTCATGTACTTTGGAGTAACATATCTGCACTCCCTCCATTCCCGTGCCCATCGTCGTTCAATTTTCTGTATGCGCACCTTGCGCTCATTCTTCGTCTTCTTTCCATTAGTTGCCTCATCAGGTGTGCAATACCCTGCATAGATGTCAGCAGGGATCTCAAAATCAGTGTTGACTTCCAATTTCTTCCCTCCCTTCTGAGGTTTTTTGCCATCTGCCATTTTTTCAGCTGAGGATTTTGAACTATTGAGTTCTCTGAAGAAGTATGCAGCTTTTCTTCGAGGAACACTACAAATGAGTTAAGTTGATGAGAACCTAGCGATTCAGCAACAGGCATGTGTACCTGTGAACAGAGTATAGGTGTGAAGAATTTGGAGAGGTCATATGCGTTCTTAGAATATTTTGCAAAACGGAACAAGTTTGAGGAAATTGACCATATATGTCTTGAAGAATTTCATTAAGCGTTTCTTTGACTTAGGTTCCAGAGTTGTATGGATTGTGAAATTCACACAATTGAGGAATCTTGAGGAAAAACATCACTTAGAGAAACAGATCAAGAACGGATGATTGTGTGAGGTGTTTAGTATGTGGAAGTTGAAGAATAAACACCTTTTGAAGATTTTATGAGAATCATCGGAATCAACAAAGGAAGTAAAAGTAACTTTTATTTACCCTTGACAAAGAACACGACGAACTGAGAGTGTAGATTGGAAGTTCATCAGTCCAGATCTTCCACGCCCTAACTTGGCATATGAAGACGTCTATGGCGGGGGAGTGAAGATTTCCGCGGTCGGCGCGAGTACGACGGCGATGAGGTCGAGGCAGTGAAGCTCTTCCTCACCGGCGATGATGAAGGTACGTAGCGGTGGCGCTAGGGCTTGATAGCTCGAGCAAGGGGAGTGAGATCGAGCGGGGTAAATGCAGTCTAAGGAGGGTGAGGGGTATTTATAGCCGCAGTGAAAACCGCTCGCCCAAGGAAAATGGACGAACGTGCCCCTGACCCTTCTCATCCCAGCGACATGTGTCACCCACGTATAATGTGGTGGAGATCGTGGGTGAGTAGATAACTCTTATCGTGGGATGTGTAACGGTTTGAGCAGCAAAATCCAAAGATTTAGGTAAGATTATTTTAAAGTTTCGTTCGCAATTTCTTCAGCTGACAAAGACATAGTGAAGATTTTGAACGAGTTTCAAATAGAACGCACATGAAGAATTTGTGAACAAACTGGGTTGAGTTTAGCATAGAGCGGGAAGGGTCCGATCACATTCACTTAGCAGAAAAATCAACTTGAAGAATTAGCAATAAGTGAATATTATAGAGGACATAAACTCAAGTATATATATATAGTCAATGAGGAATAATGACGGAAAGAGTGAAGACAATGCAAAGTTGAAGAATTTGAATTACTGAGGAATTTCAAAAATGAAGAAAAACTCAAATTGAAGATTTTCAACTTTGGTTGGTGTCGTAACCCACCGTATAAGAATGATGACTTCAGACACCGCATACAATTGTCCTAGGGTTCTGAGAGTCAAATTCTTCATTAATTTCTTTACACTTAGAGGGTTAGTCTTCATTGATTGAAGAAAAATGTTACTTCATGCGTTGCACATCTAAGTCATCAAGTTTGCATAAGTGTTAGGATGTGTGTCCTTTTCAAAGAACATTTCTAAGATATTTAGCTCACATCGCAACTTGCTAAATATCTTCTCATCCAAGGGCTTTGTGAAGATATCGGCCAGCTGGTCTTCAGTATTTGCGTGGTCGATGGAGATGTCGCCCTTCAACACATGGTCACGAAGAAAATGATGACGAATCTGGATGTGCTTTGTCTTCGAGTGCTGAACTGGGTTGTGAGCAATCTTGATAGCACTTTCATTGTCGCAGTAGAGTGGAACATTCTTCACATTGATGCCATAGTCCTTGAGGGTTTGCTTCATGCATAGCAACTGAGCACAACAAGATCCAACAACAATGTACTCAACTTCAGCAGTAGAGAGTGATACGTAGTTCTGATTCTTCGAGGACCAACATACCAAGGATCGTCCGAGGAAATGACATGTGCCTGACATTGACTTGTGGTCCACCCGATCACCAACATAGTCAGAGTCTGAATATCCAATGAGATCAAACGAAGAGCCCTTGGGATACTGTTGGTGTCAAAACCGGCGGATCTCGGATAGGGGGTCCCGAACTGTGCGTCTAGGCGGATGGTAACAGGAGACAAGGGACACGATGTTTTTACCTAGGTTCAGGCCCTCCTTGGAGTGGAAGGCAAGCTTGGTGATTCACACCACCTTCCCTCCGCGAGCATTCATCAGAGCGCTTTCGACAGAGATCCATTCCACCATGGCCGGTCGAGGCAGCTCCACCTCTCGCCTCTCCAGCCCTCGGCCCGGAGATTGGGAGCGGTGTTCCGTCCTGCATAGAGAGCTAGTAGCGCTTCAATTCAAGGGGCTACTCCCCCCAGCATATATGGTCCCAGTTCGAGCCGGGATTGCCACCTATAGCGGCGGAGAGCAGGCGGAGAGCGTCCCCAATCCCTCCCAAGGAGAGAGGGTATGCCTAGTCCCTTATATAATTAGAGGACTCGGATTTCCAATTCATCCGTTTCTCCGAGGGCTACTGGAGTTTTACGGCCTCCAGCTACACAACCTCACGCCTGCCTCCGTACTGCATATTGCGGGCTTCGTGGCCCTCTGCGAGCTGTTTTTGGGCATCGAGGCCCATTTCGCGCTGTGGAAGAGGTTGTTCTGCCTTGTGCCCCGCTCTCAGGAGGGGTCAATTTATCAAGTGGGCGGAGCCGAACTATGGCGCATCACAGGGACCGGATATCTATCCGGAACCCCAAAGAAGGCGTCCGAGGACTGGCCTTCCAAATGGTTTTATATGGACGACGTCCCCCTGCCGGACCCTGTACGGACCGGCCTCCCTGAGTTCAATAACGCTCCGCTGAAGAAACGCCTGAGCTGGCGCCCATGGAACCCTCAGAGGGAAACTGACAGGGACGTCCTTTACCTGATGAACCGGATACGGTTGCTGGCTCATTCCGGACTGACCATGATCGAGGTCATGGCCACATGCATTATGCGGGGGGTGCAGCTGCTTCAGTACAGAGGCCACCCCATGTGGGATTTCAACGGGGAGGACGACGCCATCCGGTGCGGTCGTAAGGGGCCGGATTCGACTGCCACTCTAACGAAGATCTTATCCGCTTTGTACAAGGGAAAAGAAGAGGAATTCCTCCGTGTCAACCCACGGGGCGGATTCTCCATGTACAGTCCTCCAAGCTGGGTGAGCGAACATTTTCACTTGCCTCCCTATTTTCAAATTCCCACAATTGAGTACTTAGTCTAGCGATTTTAACGCAGGAGCTGCGCCAGACTGTGAAGGAGATAAACAGCCCTCCTCCACAACCCGAGGACCCGGAACAGTCCCTCGATCCGGACTCCCAAGACGACCCAGACTTATGTGTGGAGCTAATTGATGGGGTGTTTCATCAATTGAGTAAGGACAATACCTTAGTGGCCATTACGACCGACTATCCCGGACTACTTCCGGCCTCAAAGGTAACCGAGACCAAAGTCCCAGTACTTTCAAGAGGATCCATACATGCCTTATTTTGATTGCTGTAAACCGATAGTGTTTCCTTTTGCAGGGGAAATCCTTGAGGCGGAGGGCCGAGCCCGTGGTGGGTAGCCAACAAGGGCCGTTGAAGCCAGGCGGGCTAAAAAGAAGTGCGGACCGGATCGAGATTCCGGCGCAACGGTACGGCGTGCAATTTTAACGCCTAGGGTTTATGCCCTCAAGTCACACTAACGCTCATGCTCTCCTCAGGAAGAAGAGCGTCCGCCGGACTATATCCACCGGCCAGGCTTCAAGGGCGGGTCCAGACACGGAGGAGAACACGGGGCACGCATCGGACGTTCCTCCGACAGAGGACGCGGACGGGCTATCTGAAACAAATTCAAAGGTGGAGAGTGCCATGAACCACAGGCGTCGCCGGACTGTTCTTCGTGAAGCATGTTTTTCCCAAGAGGCGTTGGACACCTTTAATACGGGAGATGCGTACCTCCGTGCCGCTTAAAATGGTCTAGCCAGAGCCATAGAGCACTATGTGAAAGACATACGGGTGAGTAAATCTGATGGTTATATATGTCAGTAGCCCCCGAGACTTGAAACAGTTAAGATAACTGATTTAAGGATCGTATGATATGCAGGATCTTACAAAAAAGAATACGCAACTGTCCCAGGAGCTGGAAGAGTGCAAAGCCCAACTTGAGGCCGCACTGGCCGCTTCAGAGAGTACCAAGGGGACTCCCTCAGGTAATATATGCTTCGAAAGGTAATTCTGTTGTGACGTGCGGCATGTGTGCAATTCTGACAATAACAGTGCAGATGGGGCCGGATTGAATGCGGACAAGCAAGAACTCCTGCGCCAGTTAAAGACCGGCGAGAGCGTGCTGACGAGGGTGAGGCAAGGGAAGAACAAGCTTCAAGACGCCAACACCCAGCTGGGCGAGGAACTGAAGGATGTTCGTGGTCAGCTGTCTGATTCCGTAAAGGAGAATCGGCGACTTGGATGCGGCATTTTTAGTAAGTGCTTAAACGAATCTTTGAAAAAGAGTTCGGCGAGGAAGTCGATTAACAGGGCTATGTCTGCAGATATGCTGACAGGTCAGCCCGCGGAGGAAATGCCCGGTTCTGCAGGGGATCTTCTCCCCGAGCTATTGCAACTGCACGAACGAGTTCGGCAGGCGATGCAAGGCGTCGTCCAGGCTTTGCGGCCATCCCTCTCCCTGCCCGAAGGCCTTGAAGAGCTTGCAGAGAAGCTGAAGGGAGTGCGGCAGTGCTTTCGGTTATGGAAGATATCGGCCTGCCGTCAAGGCGCCAGGGAGGCCTGGGCCATGGTGAAGACATGGTACATAAAGGCTGACCCAAACCACATGGCCGAAGTCCGCCCTTTGGGGCCCGACGGGAAGGAGATCCCTGTCAGTTTAGTGTATGGCCAGGTAGAGCTGGCCGCCAAGTATTCCCAACAGGACTGTAAATTAGACAGCCTGTTGGATGGTATTGAAGAAGAATATACCCAGTCAAATTGACTATGTAATTTAAAATGACATGTAAAATGCCTTCTAGCCGGATTGTAGATTGTTTGTCATTGCGGACCTTTTCGCTTCAACCTCTGGACCCGATAGTCCGGAGTGTGTCCGAATACCCTCTCGGTTATGTAAGAACCGGGGCATGCATGGAGACCAGGCGTAGGGGTCATAAGTGCTTTAGCAGACAAGTGCCCAACTAGTTATGTTATATTACATGGTTAGGAAGAAACATCTTCCAGGGAGAATAGTTCTGTTAGGGGTTCCTTTCCCTGGGAGGCATGCCCTAAAGTGCATGTCCGGACTATGAAAGCAGAAAAGCATCTGGGGGCAGATAAATAGACAAATGAAAAATCATCTTTTAGTTCACCGACCGAATATTCCCTTAAGAACGATAGCTTTCGGCTTGACCCAGTCTGAGGTACACATCCGGCTGACTCGGCAGTAACAATCGCAGAGGTGCTCCCTTTACCACCTAGCCGAACAAACGGGAACGTAGGGGTAAGCACAGGAGCCAGGCAACCCAGCTTGGCCAAAACTTAAGTCATATCGATGCATATAATGGTGCATAAAAGGTTCATGCGGAAGTGTCACACATGTTTTGGGCATGAGGCTTGTGTATATAAGCTTCTTGATAAAGAAGCCCCCAGGTATGATGAGCGCGGGTGGCGCGTCAAGTATGTGCGAACAATCCCGCAGGCAAGCCCCTAAAGGCTTGGGAGAAAGAAGGGAGGAGGGAGGAGAAAAATACTAGGCAACTAAATTAAAAAGGGGAAGGTTACAAAGGAAGGAGACGAACACAAAGTCCGATACTAGGCGTAGAATCTTCGTAGGCGTGCTGCGTTCCTTGGGTTCGGCTCGAGTCAGTTGTCCGATGCATTTCGCAGATGGTACACTCCACCAGTCAGGACTTGGTCTATTATGAAGGGACCCTCCCATTTGGGCTTGAGTTTGTCCTTTTTCTTGTCCGGCGGGCGTAGAACTAGTTCGCCAACATTGTAAGTTTTGGCCCGTACTTCTCTGCTTTGATATCTTCGAGCCTACTATTGATAGAATGCGAAACGGGCCTTTGCCACGTCGCGCTCCTCTTCCAAGGCGTCCAAGCTATCCTGCCGATCGAGCTCGGCTTCTCTTTCTTCGTACATGCGCACACAAGGTGAGTCATGAATTATGTCGTAGGGCAGGACTGCCTCTATGCCGTATACCATAAAAAATGGTGTGAATCTGGTAGTGCAATTCAGCATGGCCCACAGCCCCCAGAGTACGGAGTCAAACTCCTCTACCCAGTGCGTGTTAGATTCCTTGAGGGATCGCACTAATCTGGGTTTGATGCCGCTCATGATTAGACCGTTGGCTCGCTCGACTTGACCGTTAGTTTGTGGGTGATAGACTGAAGCGTAATCGAGCTTAATGCCCATGTTTTTGCACCAGAGTTTAACTTCATCGGCCGTAAAGTTTGTGCCGTTGTAAGTAATGATGCTGTGGGGGACGCCGTGACAGTGTACAACCCCGGATATGAAGTCTATCACCGGTCCGGATTCGGCCGTCTTAACAGGCTTGGCCTCTATCCATTTGGTGAATTTATCCACCATGACCAGTAGATATTTTTGCTTGTGGGTTCCTCCTTTAAGGGGTCCAACCATGTCAAGCCCCCAGATTGCAAAAGGCCAGGTGATGGGTATGGTTTGTAGGGCGGTAGGCGGCATGTGGCTTTGATTAGCGAATAATTGGCAACCGACGCATCGCTGGACTAAGTCCTGAGCGTCTGCCCGGGCCATTGGCCAATAAAATCCGGAACGGAAGGCCTTGCTCATAAGGGCTCGGGCTGCGGTGTGGTGCCCGCCGAGTCCGGCGTGAATTTCCGCCAGAAGGTTCCGCCCTTCCTCTTCGGAGATACACCTTTGAAGGACTCCGGTGGTGCTTTTCTTATAAAGCTCTCCTTCGTGGACTTTATAGGCTTTAGATCGCCGCACTATGCAGTGTGCCTCATTTTGGTCGACGGGGAGTTCCTGCCTAGTTAAGTAGGCTAAGAATGGTTCTGTCCACGGGGCAATTACTTCCATTATTACGTGGGCTGAGGGTGTGACTTCGTTAACAGAGTCTTCCGTTGTGTCAGGGTGTTCGGGGTCAGGTGATGCGGCCTGGTTCGGATTGTTAATTCCGGATTCCCCTTCCCATTGTATGGATGGCTTGAATAGCCTTTCCAGGAAAATGTTGGGGGGACTGCATCGCACTTTGCGCCGATGCGTGCCAGGACGTCTGCTGCCTGATTATTTTCCCGGGCTATATGGTGGAATTCCAGCCCTTTGGACCGAGCTGACATATTTAGGATGGTGTTGCGATAAGCTGCCATTTTCGGATCTTTGGCGTCAAAGTCTCCATTTATTTGGGATATCGCAAGGTTCGAATCCCCACGCACCTCTAGGCGTTGAATGCCCATGGAGACTGCCATCCGGAGGCCATGTAGAAGGGCCTCGTATTCGGCTGCATTGTTGGAGTCCGTATACATTATCTGGAGTACATATTGGACTGTATCTCCTGTTGGGGACGTCAGGACGATGCCAGCCCCCAGACCCGCCAGCATTTTGGAGCCGTCAAAGTGCATGGTCCAGTTGGAATATGTGTCGTACTCTTTAGGGAGTTCGGCTTCAGTCCATTCAGCGACAAAGTCGGCCAAGGCTTGCGACTTGATGGCTCGCCGTGGTTTATATGTTATGTCAAACGGGAGGAGCTCAATGGCCCATTTGGCAATCCGGCCCGTTGCGTCGCGGTTGTTTATGATATCGTTAAGAGGTACTTCGGAGGCTACTGTTATCGAACACTCTTGAAAGTAGTGTCGTAGCTTCCGGGATGCCATGAATACTGCGTATGCTATTTTTTGGTAATGCGGGTACCTGGACTTGCATGGAGTGAGGACAGTGGACACGTAGTACACTGGTTTTTGGACAGGGAATTTGTGTCCGTCTGTTTCTCCTTCGACGACGAGGACTGCGCTTACAACTTGGTGAGTTGCTGCGATGTATAACAACATTGGTTCGCCGATGTTTGGCGCGGCCAGGACAGGGTTTGTTGCCAGTATGGCTTTTATTTCTTCGAGTCCAACCGTGGCGGCATCCGTCCACTCGAAGTGTTCGGTGCACTGGAGGAGGCGGTAAAGGGGTAATGCATTTTCCCCCAAGCGGGAGATGAAGCGGCTCAGAGCCGCCATGCATCCAGTCAATTTTTGTATTTGCTTGAGATCTCTTGGAATATCCAATTGTGACAGAGCTCGGATTTTGGCTGGGTTTGCTTCAATTCCTCTACAGATACAATGAAGCCCAAGAGCTTTCCGGCTCGTACGCCGAAAACGCATTTTTCCGGGTTAAGCCTAATGTCATATGTTCGGAGGTTATCGAACGTGAACCTCAAGTCATCTATTAGAGTTTCGACGTGTTTGGTTTTGACGACCACGTCATCCACGTACGCTTCAACCGTTTTGCCGCTCTGGTTGGCTAGACATGTCTGAATCATGCGCTGATATGTTGCGCCGGCATTTTTGAGCCCGAAGGGCATTGTGTTGAAGCAGAATGGGCCGTATGGGGTGATGAATGCCGTTGCGGCTTGGTCTGACTCTGCCATCTTGATTTGGTGGTAGCCAGAGTATGCATCGAGGAAACAAATGAATCGTGTCCTGCAGTGGCGTCGATGATTTGATCAATGCGGGGGAGGGGGAAGGGATCCTTTGGGCAGGCCTTATTTAGGTCTTTGAAATCGACGCATAGGCGCCAGGATTTGTCCTTCTTTGGTACCATTAACAGGTTTGCTAGCCAGTCCGGATGTTTTATATCTCTGATGAATCCGGCTTCCAGTAGTTTGGCTAGCTCCTCTCCCATGGCTTGTCTCTTAGGTTCGGAGAAACGCCGAAGAGTCTGCTTAACGGGCTTGAATCCTTTTAGGATGTTCAGGCTGTGCTCGGCCAGCCTGCATGGGATTCCTGGCATGTCTGAAGGGTGCCAAGCAAAAATGTCCCAATTTTCTCATAGGAATTCTCTGAGTGCGGCGTCTACATCAGGGCTTAGCTGTGCCCCGATGGAGGCCGTTTTTGTAGTGTCCGTTGGATGGACTTGGAACTTCACTATTTCGTCTGCCGGCATGAAGGAGGTGGACTTGGATCTTTTGTTGAGTATCACGTCATCCCTGTCCACCTTGGAGCGCAACACAGTTAGTTCCTCGGCCGCCAGGGCTTTGGATAATGCCTCTAGGGCCAGTGGGGCTGTCTTGTTTTCGGCGCGGAGCGCTGTGTCCGGATCACTAGCAAGAGTGATGATTCCGTTGGGTCCGGGCATTTTTGAGCTTCATGTACCCGTAATGGGGTATAGCTTGAAAAATTGTGAATGCTTCTCGCCCTAACAGAGCGTGGTATCCGCTGCTGAACGGGGCCACTTGAAATGTGACCTCCTCGGATCTGTAATTATCCGGCGTGCCGAACACCACATCCAGTGTGATTTTCCCTGAACAGCATGCTTCCCGGCTGGGGATTATTCCTCTAAAGGTTGTGTTGCTTTGCTCAATGCGGCTCTAGTCTATTTCCATTTTTCGCAGGGTTTCCTCATAGATGAGGTTCAATCCGCTGCCACCGTCCATGAGTACCTTTGTAAGCCGGAAGCCGTCCACTATCGGACTGAGGACCAGTGCGGCTGGTGCTCGAGCTGTCCGAAATTTAGGTTCATCACTGGCATTAAAGGTAATAGCCGTGTCGCTCCATGGGTTTATTGTCGCTACTTGGTAGACTTCGGTAAGGCTGCAGAGCGTTCATTTCCTTGCATTGTTTGATGCAAAAGTCTCGAAGACTGTTGACACTGTGCTGGTGTTTCTGGGGTGGTGCTCTGCGGATTCTGGAGTTAGAAGCTCCTCGCCACTTCTGGCCACCTGCCGGAGTATCCAACATGCTCTAAGGCTATGAGTTGGTATGACTTCCTCTGTACTGTGAATTTTACAGGGTCCATTGAGCCATCCCTCCAGTACGGTTCCATACCCTATAGAGGGTTTTTGTTTTTTGCTGTGTGGCCCAGGTGCCTGGCAATAATGCGCCCTTTTGTTTCGGACTGTGATTGAATTCAGGGTCGGATTGTCCCAGAATTTTGTTTCGGTTTTTTGAACGCTTTCTGTCGCACAGTACTTTCGTACTATGGATGTCAAGTCGGCGAAGCGTGTAATTTTGCGGCGACTTATGGCGTTGAGGATTCCGATGTCCATGCAGTTGTTACAGAAGAATGAAATTGCATCCCTCTCGCGGCAGTGTTTTATCCTGTTCATAACCAGGAGGAATCTGGCCTAGTAATGGTGTACTGTTTCCCCGGGCTCTTGCCGAATTTGGGATAGATCCCTTATATTTGGGTGGGCGGGTGGTTTTAAATCCGGAACCTCGCCCGATCTAAGACTCGGGGGCCAAGAAATTTCCGAACTCGGAAGCTTGTTTTCTTGGACGTTATTCGATGAATCAGGCCTGCTGCCTGACTTTAGGTTCAGGGCTTGGGCGACGTCCTCCCCTCCGCGGATGTCCGGCTTGGAGGGATCAGGAATCCGGACATATCTGGTCCTTAGGATGGGCGGAGATTCGCCGCATTGTTCCTCCACCACTTCAACGTGGTGGGTGACCTGGGGAGAGTCAATCTCTCTCTGATCGGGTTTAAGCCCAATCTGGCCGTAATCTGTAGCGACTCCCAGGGCGGTGATGCGATCCAAGAGCTCATTTAAGGAAGAGAGCTCCATCGGATCTAACTCCTCGGCAAGTTCCAAGCTGATGTGGAGATCGCTTTTGATGACCCGAGAGGTCATCGTCGGCGCGGCGGCCGAACAGGCGGTCATCAAAAAACTGCCTAGCCGGAGAGTTTGGCCGACAGCCAAGGCTCCTTTAGCAACAGCGCCGTCTTTAAAGACGGGGTGCGGCATCCTTCCTGATGGTGACGACACAGAGGAACTCTCAATGAAAGCACCAATGTCGGTGTCAAAACCGGCGGATCTCGGGTAGGGGGTCCCGAACCGTGCGTCTATGCGGATGGTAACATGAGACAAGGGACACGATGTTTTTACCCAGGTTCGGGCCGTCTCAATGGAGGTAAAACCCTACTCCTGCTTGATTAATATTGATGATATGGGTAGTACAAGAGTTGATCTACCACGAGATCAGAGAGGCTAAACCCTACAAGCTAGCCTATGGTATGATTGTTCTTCGTCCTACGGACTAAAACTCTCCGGTTTATATAGACACCGGAGAGGTCTAGGGTTACACAGAGTCGGTTACAATGGGATGAGATCTTCATATCGTATCGCCAAGCTTGCCTTCCACGCCAAGGAAGGTCCTATCCGGACACGTGACAAAGTCTTCAATCTTGTATCTTCATAGTCCGGGAGTCCAGCCAAAGGTCATAGTCCGGCCATCCGGACACCCCCTAATCCAGGACTCCCTCAGATACCATAATCCAAGTGTTGGTGTGTGAGCTAGATATCAAAGAATATGCTTCATAGCCTTATGGTGTGATTCCTTTGGTGTAGCTTGAAATCGGGCACACATGCAAACACTAAGCATAATATCCGGCCTAGATGCACATAGATACAATAAAGAGCCAATCATGGAGCGGTATACATTTTAATCGAAGTTTTTACCATTTTCATCAGTGCATAGATGGCCATTTGTGGGCATAGGGATTTTGACGCCTTTGCAATCTTGCATGCCGAATTTCCTCAATACATCCTTGAGGTATTTCTCCCAAGATATGAATATGTCATTGTATTGTTAACAAATTTGAAGACCTAAGAAGAATTTCAATTCTCCCATCATAGACATTTGATATTCTTCACTCATCATATAGGCAAATTCATTGCTGTAACGTTGGTTAGTACAACCAAAGATAATATCATAAACATATATTTGGCACACGGATAATTCATCATCATATGCTTTGGTGAAAATAGTTGGATCAAGTGAACCGGGTTTGAAGACTTTCTTCATGAGGAATTCCTTCAGTGTGTGTTATACCACGCCCTAGGTGCTTGCTTGAGGCCATAGAGGGCCTTGTTGGATCCTCAAAACCTGGTGGTTGAGCACCATATACTTCTTCCTCAAGCTTACCATTGAGGAATGCACTTTTCACATCCATTTGATGTAAGATGATATTATGATGGTTAGCGTAAGCAAGCAATATGAAAATAGCCTCAAGTCTAGCAACAGGTGCACAAGTTTCATCGAAATCAATTCCTTCAACCTGTGTGTAACCTTGAGCTACAAGACGAGCCTTATTCCTCACCACAAAGGTCATTTTCATCTTGTTTGTTGCGGTAGATCCATTTGGTACCGATGATGTTGTGCTTGCGTGGGTCTGGTCGCTTGACAAGCTCCCACACATTGTTGAGCTCGAATTGATGCAATTCATCTTGCATGGCTTGAATCCACTCAGATTCCATGAATGCTTCATCAACTTTAGCGGGTTCTGTGATAGAGACAAATGCAAAATGCCCACAAAAGTTAGATAAATGTGAAGTATTTGAGCGTGTGAGAGGACCTGGTGCGTTGATGTCATCGATGATCTTCTCGATCTGCACTTCGTTTGCAACATGAGGATGTGCGGGTTGATGACTTTTCTTAGGCCGAGCAATTTCTCCAGGACCAGCTTCATCAGCAGCACCAGCGTGATTTTCTTCATGATCCGGAATAACTTCTTCAGTAGATTCTTTCGTAGGGATGATATCCTCAGTAGCTTTGAACCTGATGGATTCATTGGGTGACATTTCATCTAGCACAGGAGGTAGGTGCTCTCTTTGCGAGCCATTAGTTTCATCGAACCGAACATCTACAGTTTCAACAATATTGTGATGATTGATGTTGAAGACTCTGTAAGTGTGCGAGTCCTTTCCGTAACCAACCATAAAACCCTCATGTCCTTTCGGTGCAAATTTAGAGTGATGGTGAGGATCTCTAATCCAGCATTTAGCACCGAAGACTTTGAAATAACTTACATTGGGTTTCTTGTCAGTGAGGAGTTCATATGAGGTCTTTTTGAAGAATTTGTGAAGATATACCCTATTGATGATGTGGCACACAGTATTAATGGTTTCAGGCCAAAAGCACCTAGGTGTCTTGTATTCATCAAGCATGGTGCGAGCCATCTCAACAAGAGTTCTGTTCTAGCGCTCCATGATGCCATTCTGCTGAGGAGTATAGGGAGCAGATAACTCGTGAGTAATACCAAGTATATCAAGATATTCATCGAGACCAGTGTTCTTGAACTCAGTTCCATTATCACTCCTGATATGCTTGATCTTCACACCGAAGTTAGTGGAAGCCCTTGAGGAAAATCGTCTGAAGACTTCCTGCACTTCATTTTTGTAAGTGATGATATGCACCCATGTGTAACGAGAATAGTCATAAACTATGACAAAGCCATATAATGATGCAGAACTAGAGAACATGGCATAATGAGTAGGGCCAAAGAGATCCATATGAAGTAATTCAAAGGGACGAGAAGTGGTTATGATAGTCTTCGAGGGATGTTTGGATCTGGTGATCTTTCCAGCCTCACAAGCCCCACAAAGATGATCTTTGAGGAATTTTACACCCTCGATGCCAATGACATGTTTCTTCTTCGCAAGTGTATGCAAGTTCCTCATCCCAGCATGACCAAGTCATCGATGCCATAGCCAGCATTCTAAAGCTTTTGGAAGTAGACATGTGGCAGGTTGCGGTCCTGCAGAGAAATCAACAATATACAAGTCTCATTTCCTAAAGCCTTCGAAGACTTTGGAATTGTTAGATTCCATCAGCACAGTGCAATGATATTTGCCAAAGATGATAACCATATCAAGATCACAAAGCATTGAGACATACATGAGGTTGAATCCTAAGGATTTGACAAGCATGACTTTGTCCATGTGTCTATCCTTTGAGATCGCAACCTTACCTAGACCCAATACCTTGCTTTTGCCTTTGTCAGCGTAGGTGATATTCTTCAGATGAGATGGTGACAAATCAATGACCATCAACAAGTTCCTGTCATCGGTCATGTGGTTTGTACATCCACTATCGAGGACCCACTCAGTAGCTTTAGGTTGTTCATCCTACAGATGAATTAGTGCAACTTATGAACCCATATACTTCATCAGTGAAGAATATGATATCAATTTCATCAACAGTGATAGACATAGCAGTATTAGGACGTGAGAAATGAGTGATTCATTTATTCATGATTATCTTGCGTCCAATCAAGCATATTCAGGTCTCCAGCAATTTCTTCAGACGATTACGTTCATTTGGACACCTGACCCTGCATAAGAGATTAGTTCTTTTTCTTCACTACCCACATCTGGAGGGGTGGCAAAGAATTCATCGTTCTGCGAGCTCCGTAAGAAAAAGATGGCATTGAAGCTAGTGCACTTCGTTTCACAGAAGAGTGGTTAGGATAAGCATATGAATAAGTAGAGAAATTCTTCGAGGAATTATGAACATAATGGTTTGAAGAATAA
Organism: Triticum dicoccoides; assembly: GCF_002162155.2. NCBI lineage: Eukaryota > Viridiplantae > Streptophyta > Magnoliopsida > Poales > Poaceae > Triticum > Triticum dicoccoides. The sequence goes on along the minus strand of NC_041385.1, from coordinate 577,452,873 downwards.
TGCACATATTCATGGCCTTTAGACTTTCCCTGCGAAACAGAAGTGTTAGCATGATGATGTTCATATGAGGATTTTGATCCATGTGAGGAATTTGATCCATATGAAGAATTTGATCTAGGGTTCCTATTCTTCATAGGTGGTGTCATGATGACATTCACCTGAAGATTTTCAAGGCACCTTTTGGGAACCCAGATTTTCTTCATAGGGGGACCGTACCTGCAATTAGTTCCAACATATCGAGCAAATACTTCACCATTCTGATTCTTAAACAATTTATAGTTGGAGTTAAATGACTCATCAGAGGAATATGAAGAATCACAAGTAAAGCCAGATAGAGTGCATGGATCTACAGGAGGTCCTTTTGCAGCAACCCATGAGGTTTTGGGATACTGCTCAGGTTTCCAGTAGGTCCCAACAGCATTGAGTTTCCTCTCCAAGGCAATACCCTCTTTCCTAGGGTTCCTATTCAAGATCTGCTTTTTGAGCACATCACAAAGAGTCTGATGCCCTTTGAGGCTTTTATAAATGCATGTCATGTACAATTCCTTCAGCCCTGCATTATCATCAGTGATGCTTGTGGTATCCTCAGATGAGGAATTTGTGACCACAGAGACAGTTGAAGAATTTGCAGCGATAGAAGCATTTGAACATTCAGGTGATGAATTAGCAGATTCATGCTCAATGCATTTTAGACATGGTGGAATAAATTCTTCCTGAGTGGAACTGATCTCTTGAGCAAGCAATGAATCGTTTTCCTTCTGAAGATCTTCATAACTCACTTTTGACTTCTCAAGATCTTGCTTTCTCTGAAGAAATTCATAAGAAAGCTTCTCATGATCAGTTAAGAGAGTGTTATGATGATTTTGAAGGTTGTCAAACTTAGTCTAAAGTCTCTGAAGATTATCTGTCAGAGTCTTAGTTCGATTCAATTCCTCACCCAACAGGTCATCACTTCTGTCTAGTTGATTTTGAATCTATTCTAAAGACTTCTGTTGTTTAACAACAATGTTAGCAAGTTTGGAATAGCTAGGCTTGAGATTGTCATCAGATTCATCCTCACTAGAGTCAAAGGGGGAATGTTTGAGTACCTTGGCACCTTTTGCCATGAAGCAGTAGGTGGGAGCATAGTCATCGACGCTCTTGTCAGCTGAGTTGGGGAGGTCATTTTCTTTAGTGTTGAAGATGGTGTCGGCGTCCTGGATATGGGGGTATCCAGCCCTGCCTGCCTGCAGCCCACCACGTGGCTCCATCAACGGCCTGGTATGGCCCATCTTCAGCATCAACAACTCAAGACCCTCGCGAGGGGCCAAGCCTCGTGAGGCGGATGGCGCCAAGACCCCCGAGGGGGGCAGCCTCCTCAGGATGGCTCTCGAGGGGCGGAGAGTTCTATGCAAGGGTTACCTCACGAGGCTCAGCTGACGTGAGCCATGACGACCAAGGCCAGGCGGGCGCAGAGCGCAGGTTTCCTCTTTGGTGCAAAGGAGGCCAACCACAGGCGCGGAGTCCCGAGGGATCAGCTAAAGGTTTCCATTCTGCTGCAACAAGACCCAGGCCGCCAGGACGGCAGGATGGAGGTCATCGACGAGCCCACTGCAGTGTCACGACCAGAGGCTTTTCGCAGGCGAAGACTACTTTTGTCAGGATAAGTTGTACTGCTTGTCCCCTTTCAAAGTCGGCCATTGAGGGATCCCTTCCCGCCAACATTTGGGAAGAGGACCAAGGCCACTATAAATAGGACTAGCCACCAACATAGAGAGGGGCGGCAAGGTCGAGCTGATCCACACCAGCTCACCCTAGCTCAAGAACGCCTCACCTCCTGAGGTTCATTCATCCACTGTACTAGTTCGTCATCAGCCTACAAGGCAATCCACCACACCACACTGGATTAGGGTATTACACCACAACGGTGGCCCAAACCAGTATAAACGGTTGTGTCTCTTTGTCTATTCGGGCTTGACGTGCTAGGCTTAGGAGGTTCACGAGTAGGCGGGATGGGTAGGTTGAGATCTCTGCACGCAACCCAGAGTTCCAACCTCTCAAGGGTTTGCGGAACTCGTAATCTGACATTTGGCGCGCCAGGTAGGGGTGCGTCGGATCCTCTCCTCCGTCGACCGGTCTCCTTCCACCCCGACACCACCATGGCCGATGCACGCCGGGCTCGCGCCAAGCGTCGGGCCGCTGTCACCGCCCACGTCGCTCAGACGGCTCCGGCGGGTGATGGCTGTGCCCGTCGCGCTCCGTGTCCGGTGGCCAACGCCGCCATGGGCCCTACCGGCCACGAGCAGAAAGCTTCATCGCTGCACCAGTCGGTGCGCCGTGACGTGTGCACCGCTACTCCGTCACCGGCCCCAGCAGCTTCGTCATCCCACACGCGCCACGGCCAGGCGGACGCGCAGGCCACTCTGCTCATGGCGCGAGAGCTCCTCCGCTACCGCCTGGTGGTTGACCTCTACGAGGAGTGGCTCGAGCGGATCGCTAAGCTCGTTAGCGTCGCGCACGGGGGCTCCACCGAGCCGGCTCGCTCGCTGCCTCAGCAACCACCTGCAGCGGGTGATGTGGTGCACATGGCTCCTCCACCACCTCCAGCCTAGGGCGTCATCGTCGGCCCAGGGCATGCGGCACCATGGCGTGACCCGCTGCGCTCTGCGCCAGCTCGGGACGACCTGAGCTGCCAGTTGGTGCAGTGACCTCAAGGAAAAGCGCGCGTGCTTCCAGCACCCCATCACCAGGCCCGCGTGCCGCCGTAGGAGGTGGTGGTGCGTGTGCACTAGGACCAGCATCTACCCCCTCGATGACCTCCAGTGGCCATGGCAGGATGTCGCACATTCACCCCAGAGCCCCGCAACATCGTCTGGCCAAGCAAGTTCAAGCCTGACCTGCCTCCACGCTACAACGGCACTGCCGACCCCACCGAGTTCCTGCGGCTCTATGATTTGGGCATCGAGGCGGCCAAAAGCGACGAGAAGATCATGGCAAACTGGTTTCCTATGGCCCTCAAGGATGGCGCGCGTTCTTGGATCCTGAACCTGCCCGAGGGATCGATATCTTCTTGGGAGGAGATGCGCAGCCGCTTCATCGCCAACTTCAGGGCACTCGCGACCGCCCGCCGGCCGCCGGTGACCTACATCACATCAAGAAGCAACCTGGAGAGACTCTGCAAAAGTACATCCAATGCTTCAACAACGTGCGCGTCAAGATTTCCAAGGTGTCGAACGAGGCCATCATTTCAGCCTTCACTGATGGCGTCCGCGATGTCAAGATGAAGGAAGAGCTCGCCATCCATGAGGATCCCTGCACGGCTCTGGAGATGTTCAACATGGCGAACAAGTGCGCGAGGGCTGAGGAGGGACGCCTCTCCCTCCTCGAGCTCCCCAATGCTGACCCAGAAAACAAGAAGGCCAAGACCAAGGACGTGAAGCGCAAGGGGCTAGCCGTGCTCACGGCCGAACCAGAGAAGGAACGCGACTGCGACCACCCTGAGTCATCCAAGAGCAAACGGCCATTCTGCGTCTTCCACAACGTTTACATCCACAACACCAACGATTGTCAGGAGCTCGGGCCCTTCGTGACGGGCGCCTCGGTCGATGCCCCGAGAGCAATGATTGAGGCTATGGTCGTGGAGGTGGCCGAGGTGGAGGACGCTGGGACGAACGTGACCATCTTCAGGAGTGGCGCAACCAGCCTCGTGAGGATCGCTGGCAAGGCCAGCCTCGCGAGGGTGCCTGGAGGAAGCAGCCTCGTGATGACCGCCCTCAGGGCAACGTAGATCTACCACCTCTGCCTCCACCGCCAAAAAGGGACGAGGATCACCACCAGGACGAGGGGGCTGGGGGCTTCCAGGAGCCTCGAGCCATTGCGTGCATCTTGGGCGGCTCACAGGGCCCGGCTTCCCACCGCATCTTCATGCAGTTCACGCGCGAGGTGAACGCAACGCTCCCCAAGCTCGAAGCAACTCGCCGTCTCAGATGGTCCAAGTGCGCCATCACCTTTAGCTCCTCAGACCAACTCAAGTGCGCAGCCACCGCTGGCGCGCTCCCCATGCTCTGCTCCCCTGTCATCAGCAACGTGGTCGTCACCAAGACTCTCATCAATGGCGGAGCTGGGCTCAATGTGCTGTCTGTTCAGACGTTTGACAGGCTCCAAGTGCCATACTATCAGATTCACCCAACCAAGCCATTTTCAGGAGCGACCGACGGTTCTACACACCCGATAGGGCAGGTCCGCCTCCCTGTCACCTTCGGAGAACGCAACAACTACCGCACCGAGCTCATCGACTTTGACATCGCCAACATCCGCCTGCCCTACAATGCCATCCTAGGGTACCCAGCACTGGCCAGGTTCATGGTAGCTACACACCATGGCTACAACGTCCTCAAGATGCCAGGAAGTGGCGGCATCATCACATTTGCATGCCAGGAGAAGGATGCGGTGTGCTCCATCGAGCGCGCCTTACAGGTTGTGGCGGTCGAGAACCCTAAAGACGGGGGCGGCGTCCTCCCTCTTGAGGTCGCCCCCAAGACGAAGAAGCTGCAGTTGGGACAAGGGTCTCATGAAGGAGCATCGCCCATGGACGCTACGCTGAATCTCGCGTCCCTGGATTTGACGCCTTCACCCATCGCATAGGAAGGCGTGCCCAGTGCCCCTCTTAGGCTGGGCTCGGGGGCTCTCCTCGGGAGGGCCCCAGACCTAGCCAGGGTCACGAGGGAGGCTCTTGGGCACCATGTGGAGGCGCTCTTCAGAGCACGCTTCCCAAAAGAAGGCAGCAGGCATGAGGCACCAGGTGGTCAGGAGTTCATCAGCAAGGCAATCAAGGAGATACAAGAAGCAAGGGTTCTACAAGGCGATCGCCGCCTGCCGCGCAGCGCGGCTCACTACCCTGGCAAGGATAGGGAGTTCCGCGTCTGCATCGGCATCCCCGGGCTCAACAGGGCCGCGTCTCAGCAGCTCATCTGGCTGTCTCATGTCGGCCAGTGCGAGGGACCACCTCATAGCTATGTGTGCATGCCCTTAGGCCTACCGGGTGCGGCAGTGGTGTTCCAGCGCTGCATGAGGGACACCCTGGCAGCTCGCAAGGCCAGGCATCAGGCGATCCTGGTGGAGACGGAGGAGCACCCTCGGGAGCCGCCCGGGCCCTCTAAGCCTCCCGAGGCTCGACACCAGAGGGGCTCATGAGGAATGACTCCCGCAGCATGCGCTTTTTGGCTACTTCAACACCTCTTCAACAACTGTACCTGGTGACCTCTTTATAGTTCATTCAGTCTGGGGGCGCCCCTCGGGCTGCATTATCCCCAGGCCATGTGGGTCCGTCCCTACGGCATGTATCGTTTGCATTCAGCAGGACTATCTAACCATTTCCGTGAGTTTACCTATGATTGTCACCCCACGACTGCCGTCATCACGTCCCCCCGTGTGTCCGCTGGCTAGTACCTCTTTCGCGCCGCTGCATGACAACTTACGCTGGCATGACGCTTGTGCTTGGGTCCATCCCTGCAATGCTGTTAAACCCGGGGATCGAGCTCTGGTTTGTGACCCGCCTCATGCTCACCACCTCGCCAGGTCCTCGGTGCCTTTGTCCAACGCCCTGGGCTGCAAGCCCGCTCCGCATGGGTTCCCAGTCTTTCCTGTCATCTAACCTGCAAGTTCATCTGGCAATGGTCCGTGGGTCGGTCCAGGCGACCACCATCTGGCCTCACTAGCCACTTGCATGTTAGAGGGGGCCTCCTGAGCATCGTGTCTCGGGAGTTCCTACTGGCTCTCCAGCCCTCACCCCCTGGCCTTGACCACGGCATCGCGACCTAGCATACCAGCGGTGGCTGAGCTCGCTCGAGGGCCGGGTCCCGAGGACGTAGAGAACCTAGGTGAGCGAGGCAGGAAGGTGGCCGACACAGGCTGAGCCCAACGGTACCACAAGCGCAAGAGCATGCACCATCTCCCTGATGGATCAAGACACCAAAATATAAGTCCCGGTTCGCTGCGGCACCACCTTCGCTCCCCGCACACCCAACCTCGCAGTTCCATTTCAGCAGTTCCACTCCCCTTTTTGATTCTTTGGGCAACTGCTTGCACGCCAAGGGGGACCTTGTGAGCATCGCGTCTCATGAGCTCTTACCGGACCTCGGGCTGCTCACCTCCTATCCTTGACCACGACATCACGACCTTGCATACTAGCGATGGCTGAAGCCTACCTGGGGACTGGGACCTGTCGGCGTAGAGCGCCGCGTTGCCAAGAAAAAAAGAAAAGGGAGGAACCGTGCCAAACTGGGATACGCGAGCTCATCACAAAATCAAGAGAAGCAACACTGATATTAAGTACATTCTGATCCTTACAAACCCCATGGGGGCTAATCTTCATTCCGCGCAAGGAAAGCAGCTACTAAGCCCTATGGCGTCGTTGGCAGCGCCGGGCGGCAGCCGCTGCTGCACTCCGACCCCAGCGGGAGCTGGGCGGCGCATAGCTGTCATTGCTCGACCCCGAAGACTCGCTGGGCTCACGAGAGTCGCTGGATTCCCAGGAGTTGCCAGTGCCCAGCGCCAAGGAGGACAGCAGTGGGCCCGACGCCCGTTGCAGCGTCCCGTGGGCCGCCCCCTCCGGGGCAGCATTCCAGCCGTTTGCCCTCCTCGTTGAAGACCTTGAAGAACAAGGTGGTCGCGCCATCATACGCGAAGTGAATCACCAGGGCCCCCTCTACGCGGCAAGCCTGGGCGACTTCACCTACCCTCGTGTCATGAAGACGTCTCCAGGGGGCACCACCTTGACTTCAGCTCCGGTGGCTGAGCTGCGACAGCCGACGGGCTACAGCCACAGCTCACTCGGCCCCGTGGGAGGCAGTTCGCTCGCAAAGAACCGCGGGAGTCGGATCCAGGTGTTGGGAGGCATCACCATCCACACCACGAACTCGCGCGAGCTACCCCCAGCGTGGGTCCGTGGTGCGGTCGGCAGGGCAATGGCGGCCCTACCATCGTCGTCGGGCGCCACTCAACGGTGCACACTTTTGTCATGAGCACGAGCGTATATGGGGAGAGGGAAGCTAGGGGAGGCCTCGACTACCAAGGCCTGGTCACCTCTCACCCCACGCTGGCGTCAGGAGGGAGGCGGAGCCGCTTCTTCGGTGGGAGAGGGTCGAGCCCCTCCCTAGGGGCCTTCCCCTTTTCAGCCGCGGAGTACCTTCTAATCGGCGCCATGGGAGCAAGATGGAGAAGAGAAGAAGCAAACGAGGGCAAGATGAGGGAAGAGATGGGCGGGGGGCTATGCCCCTCATCCGCATTTAGAGCCAAGGAAGGGCAACCGCCGGCCTCCACGACCTCGCGCCATCATGACCATCTGCATGACGCATCATCCCATCAAGTCGGACGGTTGCCGAGGCAGCATGGGGAAGCGGAGTCGCCCATGTCCCATCAATCGCCATGCGTCATCAAGGCCGCGGGCGGTTAGGGCCCACAGCGCCCCACACTTGCCCTTTGGCTTCGCCTGGAAGCCAAGTTCGAGTGCGCCTTGGGCCCGGGGGCTACTGTCGGCGTCCTGGATATGGGATATCCAGCTCTGCCTGCCTGCAGCCCACCACGTGGCTCCATCAACGGCCTGGTACAGCCCAGCATCAGCATCAACAACTCAAGACCCTCGCGAGGGGCCAAGCCTCGCGAGGCGGACGATGCCAAGACCCCCGAGGGGGCCGGCCTCCTCGGGCTGGCTCCCGAGGGGCGGAGAGTTCTATGCAAGGGTTACCTCACGAGGCTCAGCTGAAGTGAGCCATGACGACCAAGGCCAGGCGGGCGCCAGGCGGGTGCCAGGCAGGCGCCAAGCGGGCGCAGAGCGCAGGTTTCCTCTTCGGTGCAAAGGAGGCCAGCCACAGGCGCGGAGTCCTGAGGGATCAGCTAAATGTTTCCATTCTGGTGCAACAAGACCCAGACCACCAGGACGGCAGGACGGAGGTCATCAACGAGCCCACCGCAACGTTGATGTCTACTACACAACCTTCTTCTTGTAGACGGTGTTGGGCCTCCAAGTGCAGAGGTTTGTAGGACAGTAGCAAATTTCTCTCAAGTGGATGACCTAAGGTTTATCAATCCGTGGGAGGCGTAGGATGAAGATGGTCTCTCTCAAGCAACCTTGCAACCAAATAACAAAAATTCTCTTGTGTCCCCAACACACCCAATACAATGGTAAATTGTATAGGTGCACTAGTTCGGCGAAGAGATGGTGATACAAGTGCAATATGGATGGTAGATAAAGGTATTTGTAATCTGAAATTATAAAAACAGCAAGGTAGAAAGCGATATATGTGAGCGTAAATGGTATTGCAATGGTAGGAAACAAGGCCTAAGGTTCATACTTTCACTAGTGCAAGTTCTCTCAACAATAATAACATAATTGGATCATATAAAAATCCCTCAACATGCAACAAAGAGTCACTCCAAAGTCACTAATAGCGGAGAACAAACGAAGAGATTATGGTAGGGTACGAAACCACCTCAAAGTTATCCTTTTTGATCTATCTATTAAAGAGTCCTTAGTAAAATAACATGAAGCTATTCTTTCTGTTCGATCTATCATAGAGTTCATACTAGAATAACACCTTAAGACACAAATCAACCAAAACCCTAATGTCACCTAGATACTCCATTGTCACCTCAAGTATCCATGGGCATGATTATACGATATGCATCACACAATCTCAGATTCATCTATTCAACCAACACAAAGTACTTCCAAGAGTGCCCCAAAGTTTCTACCGGAGAGTCAAGATGAAAACGTGTGCCAACCCCTATGCGTAAGTTCACAAGGTCACTGAACCCGCAAGTTGATCACCAAAACATACATCAAGTGAATCACGTGAATATCCCATTGTCACCACAGATAAGCACGGAAAGACATACATCAAGTGTTCTCAAATCCTTAAACACTCAATCCGATAAGATAACTTCAAAGGGAAAACTCAATCCATTACAAGAGAGTAGAGGGGGAGAAAACATAATAAGATCCAACTATAATACCAAAGCTCGTGATACATCAAGATCGTGCCAAATCAAGAACACGAGAGAGAGAGAGAGAGAGAGATCAAACACATAGCTACTGGTACATACCCTCAGCCCTGAGGGTGAACTACTCCCTCCTCGTCATGGAGAGCGTCGGGATGATGAAGATGGCCACCGGTGAGGGATCCAACCTCCGGCAGGGTGCCGGAACAGGGCCCCGATTGGTCTTTGGTGGCTACAGAGGCTTGCGGCGGCGGAACTCCCGATCTATCTTCGTCTCTGATGTTTTTAGGGTATATGGAGATATATAGGTGAAAGAAGTCGGCCAGGGGAGCCACGAGGGGCCCACGAGGGTGGAGGGCGCGCCCAGGGGGGTGGGCACGCCCCCTGCCTCATGGCTTCCTCGAAGCTTCTCTAACGTGCACTCCAAGTCCCCTGGATTACTTCTGTTCCAAAAATAACTTTCCCGAAGGTTTCATTCTGTTTGGACTCCGTTTGATATTCCTTTTCTTTGAAACACCGAAATAGGCAAGAAAACAACAATGTGGGCCGGGCCTCCGGTTAATAGGGTAGTCGCAAAAATAATATAAAAGTGTATAATAAAGCCCGTAAACATCCAAAACAGATAATATAATAGCATGAATGCTTCATAAATTATAGATACGTTGGAGATGTATCAGCATCCCCAAGCTTAATTCCTGCTCGTCCTCGAGTAGGTAAATGATAAAAGAAAGAATTTATGAAGTGTGAATGCTAGCAGGTGCACAAGTTTAATCAATGATAATTTCAATCACCTTTTCTAGCATCATTATATGTCATAACAGTAGTTCATCTCATAAAACTTCTCAAGATCGAGTAACAAGCTATTCACATGTTAAAGCATAGACCATAAACTTTCTTGAAAACTAGCAAACTTCTTTCTCAGTCATCAAACAATTACAATTCATCTTATTTTCAGGAAGGGTCTATGTCAGAGCTTTGATTTAGCAAATCGCACATACTCAGCTATCATATAGTCTCCCATGATTGCTACCACTCAAAGCATATTCTTAGAACAAATAGCATCCATCGAACACAGAGAAAGATAGGGGCTTAGTGTTTCGCCTCCCAACTCACTTATCATATAGATAATTGTCAACAATAATAATTCATGATCAAATATATTTGCATGGCCATATATGCTTAGATCTTTCCCCAACACACGATGCTTGCCAACTAAAGAGTGGGTAGGAATGAGAAGGAATACTACTGACTCTTGCATAAAAGTAAAAGATAGGCCCTTCGCAGAGGGAAGCAGGGATTTGCAGAGGTGCCAGAGCTCGATTTTGAAATAGAGATGAAAATAATTTTGAGAGGTATGCTTTCATTGTCAACATAACAACCAAGAGTTCCCAATATCTTCCATACTACATACATTATAGGCGGTTCCCAAACAGAATGGTAAAGTTTTTACTCCCCCTCCACCAACAATCATCAATCCATGGCTTGCCCGAACAACGGGTGCCTCCAACTAACATCAATCCTGGGGGAGTTTTTGTTTGCAATTATTTTTGATTTGATTTTGATCTTTTGATCATGGGACTGGGCATCCCAATTACCAGCCATTTTTCTCGTGAATGATGAGCGGAGTCCACTCATCGTGAGAATAACCCACCTAGCATGGAAGATACTGACAGCCCCTAGTCGCTACATGAGCGATTCGGGCATATGAAACAGATTATTATTTGAAGGTTTAGAGTTTGGCACATGCAAATTTACTTGGAACGGCAGGTAAATACTGCAAATAGGTAGATATAGTGGAGACTCATGGAAGAAACTTGGTTGAAGGGATTTGGATGCACAAGCAGTATTCCCGCTTAGTATAGATATTTTGGCTAGCAAAGGTTTCTAAATAGCAAGCACCACATGTTGGAGGATCTATAACAATATAACTTCTATACAAATATAACCAAGCATAACTCATTATGTTGTCTTCCTTGTCCAATTTCAACTAATTTGCTCAGGTTTGAAAATAATTAATGGGTCTCACAATCATAGAAGATCTCTAAGATAGTATATTTATATGTGAAATCTCTCTTCCTTCAATATTCTTTCATGAATTGTTCAAGTGCATATATAATTTCAGATTTATGATATCCAAATCATTCAACCATTTACTCATAGGATATAAGTGAAGCACACGAGTAAATGACAAACTACTCCAAAAAGATATAAGTGAAGATAAATGAGTAGTTAAATAACTATGCAACTATGTGAAGACTCTCTCTCATTTAAGAATTTCAGATCTTGGTATTTTATTCAAACAGCAAGCAAAACAAAACAAAATGACATTTCAAGGATAGCACAACTCATGTGAAGAAGCAAAAACTTAGGTTCAACCGATACTAACCGATAATTGTTGAAGAAGAAAGGTGGGATGCCTACCAAGGCATCCCCAAGCTTGGATGCTTGATAATTCTTAGAATATTATCTTGGGGTGCCTTGGGCATCCCCAAGCTTGAGAATTTTTGTCTCCTTAATTCCTCTCATATCACGGTTTCCTAAATCTCAAAAAACTTCATCCACACAAAACTCAACAAGAACTCGTGAGATAAGTTAGTATAAAACAATGCAATAACCTTATCATTTTCTACTGTAACAAATTACTAACATTATTATTCAACATTGCATACTAAATGTCTCTGCATATTTAATACTCCTATCCTCAAATAGAATCATTAAACAAGCAAGCATATGCAAACGATGCAAACATAACAGCAATCTGCCAAAACGGTATAGTCTATAAAGAATGCAAGATTCATCATACTTCACTAACTCCAAAAATTATAAGAAAAATACTACGCTGTAGAAGATTTATCGGAGCTCAATATGAAAAAAGATTCAACATTATATCACTCTCTGAATTTTCTAGGTAATTTTTGCAACAGTGGTAAACTTTCTGTTTTGAAACAGCAACATGTATACTTGCAAAATAAGCATGGTAAAGGCTATCCTTGACATTTTTATTGAAAATATAGAAGTAAAACATTATTCTAAATAACAGAAATCAAATACTAACAAAATAAAATGACGCTCCAAGCAAAACACATATCATGTGGCGAATAAAAATATAGCTCCAAGTAAAGTTACCGATGAAGGAAGACGAAAGAGGGGATGCCTTCCGGGGCATCCCCAAGCTTAGGCTCTTGGTTGTACTTGGATATTACCTTGGGGTGCCTTGTGAATCCCCAAGCTTAGGCTCTTGCCACTCCTTATTCCATAGTCCATCGAATCTTTATCCAAAACTTGAAAACTTCAATCACACAAAACTTAACAGAAAACTCGTAAGCTCCGTTAGTAAAAGAAAATAAATACCACTTAGGTACTATTATGAACTCATTATAAATTCATATTTGTGTAATATCTACTGTATTCCAACTTCTCTATGGTTCATACCCTCCGATACTACTCATAGATTCATCAAAATAAGCAAACAACACATAGAAAACAGAATCTGTCAAAAACAGAACATTCTGTAGTAATATGTATCATCCGAATACTTCTGGAACTCCAAAAATTCTGAAATAAATTGGTGGGCCTTAGGAATGTGTCTATTAATAATCTGCAAAAATAATCAACCTAAAATCACTCTCCAGTAAAAAATGGCAGCTAATCTCATGAGCGCAAAGTTTCTGTTTTTTACAGCAAGATCATATAAGCTTCACCCAAGTCTTCCCAAAAGGTTCTACTTGGCACAAACACTAATTAAAACATAAAACAACATCTAACAAGAGTCTAGATGAATTATTTATTACTAAACAGGAGCAAAATCAAAGAAACATAAATAAAGTTGGGTTGCCTCCTAACAAGCGCTAACGTTTAACGCCCCTAGCTAGGCATGATGATTTCAATGATGCTCACATAAAAGATAGGAATTGAAACATAAAGAGAGCATCATGAAGAATATGACTAGCACATTTAAGTCTAACCCACTTCCTATACATAGGGATTTTGTGGGTAAACAACTTATGGGAACAATAATCAACTAGCATAGGAAGGCAAAACAAGCATAACTTCAAAACTTTAAGCACATAGAGAGGAAACTTGATATTATTGCAATTCCTACAAGCATATGTTCCTCCCTCATAATAATTTTCAGTAGCACCATGAATGAATTCAACAATATAGCGAGCACATAAAGCATTATTTTCATGATCTACAAGCATAGAATTTTTATTACTCTCCACATAAGCAAATTTCTTCTCATGAATAATAGTGGGAGCAAACTCAACGAAATAACTATCATGTGAGGTATGCTCCAATTGAAAACTAAAATCATGATGACAAGTTTCATGGTTATCATTATTCTTTATAGCATACATATCATCACAATAATCATTATAAATAGGAGGCATGCTTTCATCATAATAAATTTGCTCATCAAAACTTGGGGGACAAAAAATATCATATTCCTCACACATAGCATCCCCAAGCTTGTGGCTTTGCATATCATTAGCATCATGGGTATTCAAGGAATTCATACTAACAACATTGCAGTCATGCTCATCATTCAAAGATTTAGTGACAAACATTTTATAGATTTCTTCTTCTAGCACTTGAGCACAATTTTCCTTTCCATCATTTTCACGAAAGATATTAAAAAGATGAAGCGTATGAGACAAACTCAATTCCATTTTTTTTGGGCAGTTTTAAATAGAATAAACTAGTGATAAAACAAAAAACTAAAATATCCGATTGCAAGATCTAAAGATATACCTTCAAGTACTCACCTCCCCGGCAACGGCGCCAGAAAAGAGCTTGATGTCTACTACACAACCTTCTTCTTGTAGACGTTGTTGGGCCTCCAAGTGCAGAGGTTTATAGGACAGTAGCAAATTTCCCTCATGTGGATGACCTAAGGTTTATCAATCCGTGGGAGGCGTAGGATGAAGATGGTCTCTCTCAAGCAACCCTGCAACCAAATAACAAAGAGTCTCTTGTGTCCCCAACACACCCAATACAATGGTAAATTGTATAGGTGCACTAGTTCGGTGAAGAGATGGTGATACAATTGCAATATGGATGGTAGATAAACGTATTTGTAATCTGAAATTATAAAAATAGCAAGGTAGAAAGCGATAAAAGTGAGCGTAAACGGTATTGTAATGGTAGGAAACAAGGCCTAAGGTTCATACTTTCACTAGTGCAAGTTCTCTCAACAATAATAACATAATTGGATCATATAACAATCCCTCAACATGCAACAAAGAGTCACTCCAATGTCACTAATAGCGGAGAACAAACGAAGAGATTATGGTAGGGTACGAAACCACCTCAAAGTTATCCTTTTTGATCTATCTATTCAAGAGTCCGTAGTAAAATATAATGAAGCTATTCTTTCCGTTCGATCTATCATAGAGTTCATACTAGAATAACACCTTAAGACACAAATCAACCAAAACCCTAATGTCACCTAGATACTCCATTGTCACCTCAAGTATCCATGGGCATGATTATACGATATGCATCACACAATCTCAGATTCATCTATTCAACCAACACAAAGTACTTCAAAGAGTGCCCCAAAGTTTCTACCGGAGAGTCAAGACGAAAACGTGTGCCAACCCCTATGCATAAGTTCACAAGGTCACTGAACCCGCAAGTTGATCACCAAAACATACATCAAGTGAATCACGTGAATATCCCATTGTCACCATAGATAAGCACAGCAAGACATACATCAAGTGTTCTCAAATCCTTAAAGACTCAATCCGATAATATAACTTCAAAGAGAAAACTCAATCCATTACAAGAGAGTAGAGGGGGAGAAACATCATAAGATCCAACTAGCTCATGATACATCAAGATCGTGCCAAATCAAGAACACGAGAGAGAGAGAGAGAGAGAGAGAGAGAGAGAGAGAGAGTGATCAAACACATAGCTACTGGTACATACCCTCAGCCCCAAGGGTGAACTACTCCCTCCTCGTCATGGAGAGCACCGGGATGATGAAGATGGCCACCGGTGAGGGATCCCCCCTCCGGCAGGGTGCCGGAATAGGGTCCCGGTTGGTTTTTGGTGGCTACAGAGGCTTGCGGCGGCGGAACTCCCGATCTATCTTCGTCTCTGATGTTTTTAGGGTATATGGAGATATATAGGCGAAAGAAGTCGGTCAGGGGAGCCATGAGGGGCCCACGAGGGTGGAGGGCACGCCCAGGGGGTGGGTGCCCCCCTGCCTCGTGGCTTCCTTGTAGCTTCTCTGACGTGCACTCCAAGTCCCCTGGATTGCTTCCGTTCCAAAAATAACTTTCCCAAAGGTTTCATTCCGTTTGGACTCCGTTCGATATTCCTTTTCTTCGAAACACTGAAATAGGCAAGAAACAACAATATGGGCTGGGCCTCCGGTTAATAGGTTAGTCCCAAAAATAATATAAAAGTGTATAATAAAGCCCGTAAACATACAAAACATATAATATAATAGCATGAATGCTTCATAAATTATAGATACGTTGTAGACGTATCAAGCGTCACGACCAGAGGCTTTTCGCAGGCAAAGACTACTTTTGTCAGGATAAGCTGTACTGCTTGTCCCCTTTCAAATCCGGCCGTTGTGGGATCCCTTCCTGCCAACATTTGGTAAGAGGACCAAGGCCATTATAAATAGGACTGTCCACCACCATAGAGAGGGGAGGGAAGGTCGAGCTGATCCACACCAGGTCACCCTAGATCAAGAACTCCTCACCTCCTGAGGTTGGTTCATCCACTGTACTAGTTCATCATCAGCCTACAAGGCAATCCACCACACCACACTGGATTAGGGTATTACACCACAACGGTGGCCCGCACCAGTATAAACTGTTATGTCTCTTTGTCTCTTCGGGCTTGACGCGCTAGGCTTAGGAGGTTTGCGAGTAGGTAGGTTGGGTAGGTTGAGATCTCCACACGCACCCTAGAGTTCGAACCTCTCAAGGGTTTGCGGAACCCGTAATCTGACAAATGGACTTGCTGACATAAGCGGTAGCGAGGGCTAAGCTTGCCACGCCAGAGTCTGATTCCTCAGATTCCTCCTCTTCCACATTATCCTTAGATTCAGCTTCAGAGTCCATTTCCTTGCCAATGAATGCTCGGGCCTTCTGGGAACTGCTCTTCTTGTGAGATTAAGACTTTGAAGATTTTGATGATGAAGACTTTTAAGATTTCTTCTTCTTCTTTGAGTCATCAGAATCATCATCTTTGTACTTCTTCTTCTTTGAATCCTTTTCCCACAAAGGACAATTAGACATGTAGTGACCAGGTTTTTGCATTTGTGCTAAGTTCTCTTTTTGTAGTCACGAGACGAGGAATCATCATTTCTTGAAGACTTTCCAAAGCGACCATGGCGAGAGAACTTCTGGAATTTCCTCATGAGCATTGCGAGCTCCTGGCTTAGTTCTTCAGGATCACCAAGGCTGCTACCAGAGTCTTCAGCTTCAGACTCAAAGACTGCCTTGGCCTTCAGTGCATGTGATCTTCCATAGCTCGGTCCATAGAGGTCTCTCTTCTCAGCAAGCTGGAACTCATGAGTGTTCAGTCTCTCGAGGATATCAGCGGGATCTAGTGACTTGTAATCAGCTTGCTCTTGAATCATCAGCGCAAGAGTATCGAATGTGGAATCAAGTGATCTCAGCAATTTCTTCACCACCTCATGATCGGTGATGTCAGTGGCACCAAGTGCTTGAAGCTCATTTGAGATGTTAGTGAGGCGATCGAAGGTTTGCTGAACATTTTCATTGTCAAGTATTTTGAAGTGGTTGAAGAGATTGCGAAGAACATCAACTCGGGAGTCACGTTGAGTTGAGACTCCTTCGTTGACCTTGGACATCCTATCCCAAATCAGCTTGGCAGTTTCCAGGGCACTCACTCCGCCGTACTGTCCTTTGCATAGATGGCTACATATGATATTCTTCGCTTGAGAATCGAGTTGCTTGAATCTCTTCACATTAGCAGCATTCACAGACGGAGTGACAGAGGGAACGCCATTTTCCACAACATACCAAAGATCGTTATCAATTGCCTCAAGATGCATGTGTATCTTGTTCTTCTAGTAGGGGTAGTCCGTCCCATCAAAGGTAGGACACCCAGCCGAGACCTTGATCATGCCTGCAGTCGACATAACTAAAACTCCAGGTGGTTAAACCAAAATCACACAGAACAAGGGAGTAACTTGCTTTGATACCAATTGAAAGTGCGTTAAGTTGACTAGAGGGGGGGGTGAATAGGCAATTTTTATAAATTCGTCACTGAGGAATTTCAGGGTGAGGAAATTCCTAAGTCACGAACAACTAGCAGCGGAATAAGTACTCAGGTATAAGCATAACAGAGCAATAGCATAATCATCATGATGAAATAAAAGACAAAAATAGAGTATAGGAAGCGTAAACACAGGATAAGCAGGCTGAAGACAATGTGACTGAAGAAATCGGATTGAGGAAATTGAGAAAGTCTTCAGTCAAAGTCTTCAAACAGTAATGATTAGGTTCATCAACATGTGAATGAGGAAATTAAAGGGTTGAGGAAATAGAACCAGTAGGCTTGGTGAAGACAATGATTTGGTAAACCAGTTCCAACTGTTGTGACAGTTGTACGTCTGGTTGGAGCGGCTGAGTATTTAAACTCGAGGACACACAGTCCCGGACACACAATCCTCACCGTATTCTCCTTGAGCTAAGATCACACAGACCTCGCCCAACACTCGTGGTAAGTCTTCATAGGTGACTTCAATCCTTCACAGACTTGGTCACTCGGTGATCCACAATTCCTCTTGGATGCTCAGACCATGACGCCTAACCGTCTGGAGGATACACAGTCCTTAAAGGTAACAAGCGTCAGTTCCACATAGGAACTATCTCTTTAGTGATGCTCAATCACTTTGGGTTTGTAGGTTTGGGTTTGGATTTGGGTTTTCCTCACTTGATGATTTTCGCTCGAAGTCCTCGGAGGATGGGATGCTCTCAAATGACAAGTGTCAGTTTCTCTCGGAGAGCCAACCAGCTAGTGGTTGTAGGGGGCGGCTATTTATAGCCTCGGGGACAGCCCGACATGATAAGACATAAATGTCCTTCAATGATATGACCGTTAGGTGGTAGGATATTTTGGACAGCTGGCGCGTAGCACAACAATGGTTGGATTTTAGGTTCGAATTCCTCAGGGCTATCATGTTCCTCACTGTGTAGGCAATCCGCACTGGCGAATTCCTAACTCCTTAGTCAGGACAAATTCCTCAGAGACCAGAAGATCTTCATCTCTGTCACTGAAGAAATTGACTGAACTGATATGAGATTTCCAATGGCTTCACTCAAAAGGATTGGGTAGGTGTAGGATTTTGACATGAACATCACTTGGAAATCAGTTTCCTTAGTATTACCTCGACCCCCTTTAACAGTATGGTGTTTCCTATGACCCAGGAAAGAGAAAATGAAACTATGAAAACAAAAGTCTTCACGCTTAATAATCCTCGCATGAATATCCAAGTCTTAAAGGTCACACCAATTTCTTCACTTTCAAAGTCTTCAGGAGAACCAAAGTCTTCAGCTGAAGACATTCATTTTTAGGGGTCGACATTCACTGTAAATATCAAACTCCTCATCGACTTATAGAGCATGTGTACACTCACAAACATATTAGTCCCTTAACCTAGAAGTCTTCAATACATCAAAATCACTAAGGGGCACTAGATGCACTTACAGTAGCCCTGGCTTTTTTTACGTGTTCAGACTTAGCATGTTTGCATATAGTACAATTCCGAACATATGCATGTATGTCATGTTTCATTGTAGGCCCTGCAAGAAGACCTTTAATTCGCTGGTAAGTGGTTTGCAAACCTGAATGCCCTCTAACATCACTAGCATGTAAAGACATCATAATGGCCTGATGTGCTTCAGTGTTATGAAGCCAAATTTTGTTTCTGTATCTGGTGACCCCTTGATGGAGAAAGTACCCTTTGTCATTTGTTCCTGTCAGTGCCAGTTCCTACAACAAATCTTTGTCTGCAAGGAACAGTTGTAAGCTTCAATCACTACTGATAGCCATTTGGGTGTGCAAAGGAAATAGAAACTAATTACATAGGTGCATGGGACCTTGACACAACATCAACTACAACCTTGGCCAAACCTTTTCTCTAGGCAATGTTATATTGGAGATCCAACAGATTGAGAAATGCTTCATGTTGCATAGAGCTACTCAACTTTGGGTCTTGCAAATGTGTTAAGCTTTTGTGATTAGTGGAAATGGTGAAAGGGCTTGTTGTAGGTATGATTTCCATTTCTTTCTCTATAGCAAGTAACACAACCAAGCACTCCTTCTTGTGTGTAGGGAGGGCCTGGGACTTGGGGCATGTTTGGATCATTTCCTGGAGATGTTTTGTCTGGCCTGAACCATGCCTGAAACCTGTCTGGGAGTTGTTTGGTTGGTGACCTGAATAATTAGTCGCTGGCCTGGCCTGGAACACCCGGGCATGGTGATTAGCCACCCAGGTGTACGAAATTGGATGCCTGGAGCGCAACAAAATCTGCCTGGTGTTAGTCGGGAGCATCACATGCATCATTCTAATGGGCTGGGGCGTCATGGCTGGGTCGATATGGGCCGCTGATGGTGCTTATTCACTTCGTATTACTTACCACGCTCAGGCCACCAACCAAATGTCTCTATGGTAGGCAAGCCTGACCAATCAAGATTCATCGATTTCTCAGGCATTGCCCAAGCGCTGATTTTCTCCAAGCATGAATGTGAGGATGGCAACCAAACTAGCCCTTAGGTCCTAGAGCTTTGCTCAGGTAAGACAAAGGCTGGCCCTCCTGCATGAGCACAACTCCAATGCCTTAACTGTTAGCATCTGTCTCTACAGCAAAATGTTTCTGAAAGTCTGGAAGGGCTAACACTGGAGTTGCAGCAATGCTTCTTTCAAGTGATGAAAGGCAGCTTTAGTAATAGGGGTCTAAGTGAAGACCGTGTCCACATGGTGAACTTACCTCACACCACACGACTTGAAGAACTTTGTCTATGAACGTCGAAATAGAAAACTTACAACATGAGAGTTGTGTGGAACGAAGAGATGAAGCTAGTGGTCAAAGAAAATTTCAGAAGATTGATCAAGAGGGTAGGTGAGAGGGGTTAAATAGAACATGATCATATAACAGACACACATGAACGTGTTATAGCACAATACAATAGGAAGGTGTGAGCGTAGAAGTAAAAAACTTACAACATAAAAGTCGTGTGAAACAACGAGATGAAGCTAGTGGTCAAAGAAATTTTCAAACGGTCGAGCATGTGCAAAGAATTTGCTAAAATTCATCTAAAAAAGCACCAAACATGAACACAAAACTAAGGATTTGTTGTAAATATGCCCTAGAGGCAATAATAAAATGGTTATTATTATATTTCCTTGTTCATGATAATTGTCTGTTGTCCATGCTATAATTGTATTAACCAAAAACCGTAATACATATGTGAATACATAGACCGTAATATGTCCCTAGTAAGCCTCTAGTTGACTAGCTCGTTGATCAATAGATGGTTGTGGTTTCCTGACCGTGGACATTGGATGTCGTTGATAACGGGATCACATCATTAGGAGAATGATGTGATGGACAAGACCCAATCCTAAACATAGCACAAGATCGTGTAGTTCGTCTGCTAAGAGTTTTCTAATGTCAAGTATCATTTCCTTAGACCATGAGATTGTGCAACTCCCGGATACCGTAGGAATGCTTTGAGTGTACCAAACATCACAACGTAACTGGGTGGCTATAAAGGTGCACTACAGGTATCTCCGAAAGTGTCTGTTGGGTTGGCACGAATCGAGACTGGGATTTGTCACCCTGTATGACGGAGAGGTATCTCTGGGCCCACTCGGTAATGCATCATCATAATGAGCTCAATGTGACCAAGGAGTTAGTCACGGGATCATGCATTACGAAACGAGTAAAGAGACTTGCCGGTAACGAGATTGAACGAGGTATTGGGATACCGACGATCGAGTCTTGGGCAAGTAACATACCGTTTGACAAAGGGAACTGTATACGGGATTGATTGAATCCCCAACATCGTAGTTCATCCGATGAGATCATAGTGGAACATGTGGGAGTCAACATGGGTATCCAGATCCCGCTGTTGGTTATTGGCCGGAGAGATGTCTCGGTCATGTCTGCATGCTTCCCGAACCCGTAGGGTCTACACACTTAAGGTTCGGTGACGCTAGAGTTGTTATGGGAAATAGTATATGATTACCGAAGGTTGTTCAGAGTCCCGGATGAGATACCGCATGTCACGAGGAGCTCCGGAATGGTCCAGAGGTAAAAGATTTATATATGGGAAGTCCAGTTCCAGTCACCGGAATAGTTTCGGGGGTTATCGGTATTGTACCGGGACCACTGAAAGGTGTCCGGGGGTCCACCGGGTGGGGCCACCTGCCCCAGGGGACTTAGTGGGCTGAACAAAGGGTGGGAACCAGCCCATGGTGGGCTGGTGCGCCCCCCCCCCCAAAGGCCCAAGGCGCCTAGGGTTGAAAACCCTAGGGGGTGGGGGCGCGTCCCACCAAACTTGGGGGGCAAGCTCCCCCCTTGGTCGCCGCCTCGCCTTAGATGAGATATAAGGGGGCCGCCCAATCTCCCCTTCCCCTATAAATAGTGGGGGGAGGGCTGCCGCACCCCTTCCCCTAGCGCAACCCCTCCCTCCCCAACACCTCCTCCTCCTCCGTACAGCTTGGCGAAGCCCTGCAGAAATACCACAAGCTCCACCACCACGCCGTCGTGCTGCCGGAGATCTCCCTCAACTTCTCCTCTCCCCTTGCTGGATCAAGAAGGAGGAGACGTCCCCGGGTTGTACGTGTGTTGAACGCGGAGGCCCATCCATTCGGCGCTAGATCGGATCTTCCGCGATTTGAATCGCCGCGAGTACGACTCCATCATTCGCGTTCTTGTAACGCTTCCGCTTAGCGATCTTCAAAGGTATGAAGATGCATTCCCTCTCTCTCTTGTTGCTAGAATCTCCTAGATTGATCTTGGTGACATGTAGGAAATTTTTTAATTATTGCTATGTTCCCCAACAGTGGCATCATGAGCTAGGTCTATGCGTATATTCTATGCACGAGTAGAACACAAGTAGTTGTGGGCGTTGGTTTGTTTAATTTGCTTACCGTTACTAGTCTTGTCTTGATTCGACAACATTGTGGGATGAAGCGGCCCGGGCCGACCTTGCACGTACGCTTACGTGAGACAGGTTCCAATGGTAGATATGCACTTGTTGCATAAGGTGGCTAGCGGGTGTCTGTCTCACCCACTTTAGTCACATCGGATTCGATGAAAAGGGTCATTATGAAGGGTAAATAGCAATTGTCATATCACCGTTGTGGCTTTTGTGTAGGTAAGAAACGTTCTTGCTAGAAACCCATAGCAGCCATGTAAAACATGCAACAATAATTAGAGGACGTCTAACTTGTTTTTGCAAGGTATGCTATGTGAGGTGATATGGCCAAAAAGATGTGATGAATGATATATGTGATGTAGGAGATTGATCATGTTCTTGTAATAGGAATCACGACTTGCATGTCGATGAGTATGACAACCGGCAGGAGCCATAGGAGTTGTCTTAATTTATTGTATGACATGCGTGTCAATGAAAACGCGTGTAATTACTTTACTTTATTGCTAACCATTAGCCATAGTAGTAGAAGTAATAGTTGGCGAGACAACTTCATGAAGACACGATGATGGAGATCATGATGATGGAGATCATGGTGTCATGCCGGTGATGAAGGTGATCATGTCGCGCCTCGAAGATGGAGATCAAAGGCGCAAGTGATATTGGCCATATCATGTCACTCTATGATTTGCATGTGATGTTTGTCATGTTTACATCTTATTTGCTTAGAACGACGGTAGCATAAATAAGATGATCTCTCACTAAAAAAATTCAAGGAAGTGTTCCCGCTAACTGTGCACCATTGCTAAGGTTTGTTGTTTCGAAGCACCACGTGATGATCGGGTGTGATAGATTCTAACGTTCGCATACAACGGGTGTAAGCCAGATTTACACATGCAAAACACTTAGGTTGACTTGACGAGCCCGGCATGTACATACATGGCCTCGGAACAGGAGAGACCAAAAGGTCGAACATGAGTCGTATAGCAGATACGATCAACATGGAGATGTTCACCGATGATGACTAGTCTGTCTCACATGATGATCAGACACAGCCTAGTTGATTCGGATCATGAACATAGATGGATGTCTATCTGAGTGGGAGTTCATTAAATAATTTGATTAGATGAACTTAATTATCATGAACATAGTCTAAAATATCTTTACAATATGTCTTGTAGATCAAATGGCCCACGCTAATGTTTCCCTCAACTTCAACGCATTCCTAGAGAAAACCAAGCTGAAAGGCGATGGTAGCAACTATGCGGACTGGGTCCAAAACTTGAGGATCATCCTCGTAGCTGCCAAGAAAGCATATGTCCTTGAAGCACCGCTAGGTGACGCACCCATTTTCCCAGCAACTCAAGACGTTATGAACGCCTGGCAGTCGCGTAGTGATGATTACTCCCTGGTTCAGTGCGGCATGCTTTACAGCTTAGAACCGGGGCTCCAAAAGCATTTTGAGTAGCACAGAGCATATGAGATGTTCCAAGAGCTGAAAATGGTTTTCCAAGCTCATGCCCGGGTCGAGAGATATGAAGTCTCTGACAAGTTCTACAGTTGTAAGATGGAGGAAAACAGTTCTGTCAGCAAGCATATACTCACTATGTCTGGGTTGCACAATTGTTTGTCTCAGCTGGGAGTTAATCTTCCAGATGACTCGGTCATTGACAGGATCCTCCAGTCGCTCCCACCTAGCTACAAGAGCTTTGTGATGAACTACAATATGCAAGGGATGGAGAAGTCCATTCCTGAGTTGTATTCAATGCTGAAATCAGCGGAGGTGGAAATCAAAAAGGAACATCAAGTGTTGATGGTGAATAAGACCACTAGTTTCAAGAAAGGCAAGGGTAAAAAGAACTTCAAGAAGGACGGCAAGGGATTTGTCGCGCCCGGTAAATCAGTTGCCGAGAAGAAGCCAAACAATGGACCCAAGCCTGAGACTCAGTGCTTTTATCGCAAGGGAAATGGTCAGTGGAAGCGGAACTGCCCCAAGTACTTAGCGGATAAGAAGGCCGGCAACGCCAAAGGTATATGTGATATACATGTTATTGATGTTTACCTTACCAGCGCTCGTAGTAGCTCCTGGGTATTTGATACCGGTGCGGTTGCTCATATTTGTAACTCAAAACAGGAGCTGTGAAATAAGCGGAGACTGGCGAAGGACGAGGTGACGATGCGCGTCGGGAATGGTTCCAAAGTCGATGTGATCGACATCGGCACGCTATCTCTACATCTACCTACGGGATTAGTTTTAAACCTCAATAATTGCTATTTAGTGCTAGCTTTGAGCATGAACATTGTATCTGGATCTCGTTTAATGCGAGATGGCTACTCATTTAAATCTGAGAATAATGGTTGTTCTATTTATATGAGAGATATGTTTTATGGTCATGCCCCGCTGGTCAATGGTTTATTTTTATTGAATCTCGAATGTGATGTTACACATATTCATAGTGTTAATACCAAAAGATGTAAGGTTGATAATGATAGTCCGACATACTTGTGGCACTGCCACCTTGGTCACATTGGTGTCAAACGCATGAATAAACTCCATGCATATGGACTTTTGGAGTCTCTTGATTATGAATCATTTGACACATGCGAACCATGCCTCATGGGTAAAATGACCAAGACTCCGTTCTCCGGAACAATGGAGCGAGCAACCAACTTGTTGGAAATCATACATACTGATGTGTGCGGTCCAATGAGCATTGAGGCTCGCAGTGGTTATCGTTATGTTCTCACCCTCACTGATGACTTAAGTAGATATGGGTATGTCTACTTAATGAAACACAAGTCTGAGACCTTTGAAAAGTTCAAGGAATTTCAGAGTGAGGTAGAGAATCAATGTGACAGGGAAATAAAGTTCTTACGATCAGATCGTGGAGGAGAATATTTGAGTCACAAGTTTGGTATGCACTTAAGGAAATGTGGAATTGTTTCACAACTCACGCCGCCTGGAACACCTCAGTATAATGGTGTGTCCGAACATCGTAATCACACTCTATTGGATATGGTGCGATCTATGATGTCTCTTACCAATTTACCGTTATCATTTTGGGGTTATGCTTTAGAGACAACCGCATTCACTTTAAATAGGGCACCGTCTAAACCCATTGAGATGACACCGTATGAATTATGGTTTGGGAAGAAACCTAAGTTGTCGTTTCTAAAAAGTTTGGGGATGTGATGCTTATGTCAAGAAACTTCAAGCTGAAAAGCTCGAACCCAAGTCGGAAAAATGTGTCTTCATGGGATACCCTAAGGAAACCATTGGGTATACCTTCTACCTCAGATCCGAAGGCAAGATCTTTGTTGCCAAGAACGGATCCTTTCTGGAGAAAGAGTTTCTCTCAAAAGAAGTAACTGGGAGGAAAGTAGAACTTGATGAAGTACTGCCTCTTGAACCGGAAAGTAGCACAGCTCAGGAAGATGTTTCTATGGTGCCTGCACCGACTAGAGAGGAAGTTAATGATGATGATCATGAAACTTCAGATCAAGTTACTACTGAACTTCGTAGGTCCACAAGGACACGTTCCACACCAGAATGGTATGGGAACCCTGTCCTAGAAATCATGTTGTTAGACAATGGTGAACCTTCGAGCTATGAAGAAGCGATGGCGGGCCCAGATTCCAACAAATGGCTTGAAGCCATGAAATCCGAGATAGGATCCATGTATGAAAACAAAGTATGGACTTTGACAGACTTTTCGATGATCAGCAAGCCATTGAAAATAAATGGATCTTTAAGAAGAAGACTGGCGCGGATGGTAATGTGACCGTCTATAAGGCTCGGCTTGTCGCTAAGGGTTATCAACAAGTTCAAGGGGTTGACTACGATGAGACCTTCTCACCCATAGCAAAGCTGAAGTCCGTCTGAATCATGTTAGCAGTTGCCGTATTCTATGATTATGAGATATGGCAAATGGATGTCAAAACGACATTCCCTAACAGTTTCCTTAAGGAAGAATTGTATATGATGCAGTCGGAGGGTTTTGTTGATCCTAAGAATGCTGACAAGGTGTGCAAGCTCCAGCGCTCCATCTATGGGCTAGTGCAAGCATCTCAGAGTTGGAAAATTCGCTTTGATGAAATGATCAAAGCATTTGGGTTTATGTAGACTTATGGAGAAGCCTGTGTTTACAAGAAAGTGAGTGGGAGCTCTGTAGCATTTCTCATATTATATGTGGATGACATACTATTGATGGGAAATGATATAGAACTTTTGGAAAGCATAAAGGCCTACTTGAATAAGTGTTTTTCAATGAAGGACCTTGGAGAAGTTGCTTACATATTAGGCATCAAGATCTATAGAGATAGATCGAGATGCCTCATTGGTCTTTCACAAGGCACATACCTTGATAAGATATTGAAGAAGTTCAATATGGATCAGTCCAAGAAGGGGTTCTTGCCTGTATTGCAAGGTGTGAAATTGAGCACGGCTCAATGCCCGACCTCGACAGAAGATAGAGAAAAGATGAGTGTCATCCCCTATGCCTCAGCCATAGGGTCTATTATGTATGCCATGTTCTGTACCAGACCTGATGTGAACCTTGCCGTAAGTTTGGTAGGGAGGTACCAAAGTAATCCCGGCATGGAACACTGGACATCGGTCAAGAATATCCTGAAGTACCTGAAAGGGACTAAGGATATGTTTCTCGTTTATGGAGGTGGCGAAGAGCTCGTCGTAAAGGGTTATGTTGATGCTAGCTTCGACACAGATCTGGATGACTCCAAGTCACAAACCGAATACATATACATTTTGAATGGTGGGGTACTCAGCTGGTGCAGTTGCAAGCAAAGCGTCGTGGCAGGGTCTACATGTGAAGCGGAGTACATGGCAGCCTCGGAGGCAACACATGAAGCAATCTGCATGAAGGAGTTCATCACCGACCTAGGAGTTATTCCCAATGCGTCGGGCCCGATGACTCTCTTCCGTGACAACACTGGAGCCATTTCCCATGCCAAGGAGCCCAGGTTTCACAAGAAGACCAGGCATATCAAGCGTCGCTTCAAATCCATTCGTGAAAGTGTTCAAGATGGAGACATAGATATTTGTAAAGTACATACGAATCTGAATGTCGTAGATCCGTTGACTAAACCTCTTCCAAGAGCAAAACATGATCAACACCAGAACTCTATGGGTGTTCGATTCATCACAATGTAACTAGATTATTGACTCCAGTGCAAGTGGGAGACAGTTGGAAATATGCCCTAGAGGCAATAATAAAATGGTTATTATTATATTTCCTTGTTCATGATAATTGTCTGTTGTTCATGCTATAATTGTATTAACCAGAAACCATAATACATGTGTGAATACATAGACCATAAGCGAGGATGATGGTGTTTCGGTCTGGCGACGCGGGGGCGATTCTGCGGGCGGCGACGCTCGAGGGCCCGCGGCGGAGGAGGGAGGCTGGACGGTGGTGCGGCCTGCCGAGGGGCGCGCGCGGTGGAGCGTGTCGTCCGACGGGCGGTCCCTCACCCTACCCCTCTCCGACAGCAGGTTCTGGGCGCTGGAGGGGATCGACTCCGACGGCGACGAGGAGGAGGTGAGTAGCCAGGTAAGTGGTGGTGGTGGTTCGCCGAGGCCCCGTGCGGCGCTCTCGGTGGGTGACTTTGTCGCTCGTGCGGAGGAGCTTGGGGGCTCCTTTGTGGCTGGCCACCGGCGCACCTTTGCCCCTGGTGGTCATGGCGGCGGCGCCTGGCGCCGCGGATCTGGCATCCGCCGAAGGGTGTGGATGCGGGCCCTGAGGGCCGCTCGTGTGTCCTGCCGGAGGTGGGTTGCCGGGATCTGGTGTTGGCTGGACCGCTCCAGGTCTCGGCGTGCTCGCCGGCGTTGACAGGGGATGACGATGGCGGCGGGGATACCCATGGCAGGGAGCCGGGGATCCAGGCTAGGGTTTTGGGAGAGCCGTCGGCTAGGCCTGCGCCTTTGCTGGGCCTGGTGGACTGGCCCAGCCTACCAGGGAGTGGGCCGGGGGGCCCAGCGGCCATTCTGCCCGTCTCTCTGCCAGTGGGGGTGCAGGGGTGCTCCCTAGTGCTTGGGCCTGGCCAGCCTGGCCCAGTGGCCACGTGTGCGCCTGTGTCTAGTCCCAGGCCCACCGCGGAGGCGGACGCGCGGCCGCCCACCCATATATATAGGTGGGTGTGGCTGCCAAAGGGTGCCCTAGATCTTTCGCTAGGGTTTCCTGCCTCCCCCTCTCAAGTGCGGCGCTTCGGGCATCTCGCTCGCCGCCTACATCGCTCCATCCCTCCCCCTCCCCTCTCCTGCTCATTCGCCGCCGTAGTGCGGATGGGATCCCGCCGCGTGGACAAGCCGCCCATGTCACCTCCGATCCCGGCGATGGAGCGTCAGCGCGAGCAAGATTTGCGGGCGAAGGCGCTCGCGGAGGTGCTGGCGCCACCGGCGGATGACGGAGGCTGGGGGCCGCCGCCTCCTTGGTGGCTCGTGGAGCAAGAAAGGAAGGCACAGGAGGAGCACGAGCGCAAAAAGAAGAGGAAGGAGGAGTATCGGCGCCGGGGCCTGGAGCAGAAGAAGGAGCTCAAGAGGAAGGAGTCCCAGCTTCCTCCGAGTGGCGAGCGGATTGGGGATCCGTTGGCCAAGAAGCAGAAGCAAAAGGGGGTCGGCTTGGCGTTGCTGCAGTTGGCGGCTGGGCCGTCGGCTTCGAAGGGTTCGGTCGACGCCCCGATTCCAGTGGAGGAGTTCGACGGGCCAGAGTGCTTCAAGTGTGGCCGGGTGGGTCACTACCAAAACATGTGCCACTACAAGCCCCTTTGCATCGTCTGCCATGAGAAGGGGCACATGTCGGCGCACTGCCCCACGCGAGGGCGGCCTCTGTTGCTCCAGATCATGGGCAACGCCATCCCCGGCGAGGGATTCTTCTGCCTGCCCTAGGTGGAGACGGAGGGCGAGGAGGTTTGCGCCCCGCAGGTGGCGGACGCAGTGATCATCTCGGCGGCGCCTGGCCTGCTGTCGATCCCTCTCTTGGAGGCCAAGTTCCCCCACCTCTTCGAGAGGGAGTGGGATTGGCAGGTGACGGCCATCGGCGACGACTTGTTCTCGGTTGTTTTCCCCACCAAGGCCATGCTGCGGATGGCGACCCGCAGCGGCAAGTTGTACCTCTCCCTCAACGACATCATGTCGGACGTGTGGGTCAAGTTGTGGGGTGTGACGCCCAAGCACCGTCGTGTGGATCGCCTTATGGCTGGGACTATGATGATCGGGCGCCCAATGGAGGTGGACAAGGCGTCCCTGGTGGGGCTCGGCCCTGTGCGGATGCGCTTCGCGTGTCGATCCCCGGCCAAGCTAAGAGGGTATGTCCAAGTGTGGTTCAACAGTGAGGGCTTCACCATTCGAATGGAGGCCGAGGCGGGGGGGCTGCAGGGCGCGGCTCCCCCTCCCCCTCCCACAGCTAAGGCGGACCAGGGGCTGGATGGCAAGGACAAAGACCGCGACACGAGCATGGGTGATGACTCCATTGATACCGCATCTTGGGACAAGCTCGGGCTCAAGGACAACGATGCTCCGGCCACGGCTCCGGCTGCTGGTGCCACGAAGGACCAGGAGGAGCGTCAGGTGGTGGTGGGCAGCAACGAGACGGACTTCAACCAGTACGGCTCCAAATTATCGCTCGGCCTCGACCTCGACAAGGGCGTCTCGGCGTCGTGCGACTCGGAGGGCCGCTCGATGCTTGTCACTCCGGTGGCAGTGGAGGTGGGTGAGCCGCGCGCCTTCTTGACGCGTTCCCCCAAGTCTGCGTCCGGCCTCGGTGGGGGCGGGCCGCAAGTCTACCCCGGTGGCGCCGGTGAGTCCACCCTCGGTTCGTGCAGGCACGCCTACCTCACACCGCCCGGTGGTGATGGCGCTGGCCTCCCCTGAGGGCCCGGCTGGTGATCCCTCATCGGCCACCCCCCTCCCTGCCTCTAACGCGCTTCGGGCGGAGGTGTCCAAGGTGGCGCCCATATCCACGGCAAAGCGCTCCAAGGCGGTGGTGACGACTCCGGCGGCGCAGGAGCGGGCAAGCTCGCGCTTGAAGGGTGCCAAGGGCAACCTTCCAGCTCTCCAACGCGCCCAACTCTTGCTGGCTCAGAAGAACAGGGAAATCGAAGGTAATCCCATGCCCCGTTTTACGATCTTTGACGAATATTCCGATGAGTGTCTAGGGGGAATCTTAGAGGATAGTGGCGTTGTTATGTCTGATGAGGGTGAAGCGCGCGAGCTTCTGTCTCTCATCCGTGCTAAGGAAATCGCGTAGGCCGCACTCGCCCAGGCATCGTCGGCCCGCGTTGCGC
This sequence comes from Triticum dicoccoides, assembly GCF_002162155.2. Taxonomy (NCBI): domain Eukaryota; kingdom Viridiplantae; phylum Streptophyta; class Magnoliopsida; order Poales; family Poaceae; genus Triticum; species Triticum dicoccoides. The sequence continues at coordinate 577,422,441 of NC_041385.1, read as the reverse complement.
CAGCCGCAAAAGAAGCAGGGGCTTCTCTGGTGGCTGTTGCGCGGCTCGATCAGGAGGACTTAGCAGCAGATGTTGCGCCGTCCCCCTCAACCCGTCGTCCTGTCAAGACACGGTGAGTGGCCCAAGCGGTTACCGCTCACGGTATCCGCCTCCGCAATCGCATTATTTAATGTGTTTCATCTTCTGGAACATACGTGGCTTCGGCCACGCTGGGAGGCGGGCCCAGTTAAAAGAATTCATTCGTGAAGAGGGGATCGACGTAGTAGGCTTGCAGGAAACCATCAAGGCTGATTTTAACCATCGGGATCTGTTAGCTGTCGACCCTCTTGAGCGTTTTGCGTGGCAGTGGGTGTCGGCATTGGGGCACTCGGGGGGTATGTTGCTTGGCATCAACCACGTGTGCTGCGAGGTGGTAACGTGGGACGCTGGTAGATTCTTTTTGTCTGCACACGTGCGCCACCGCGCAACTATTCGCGAGTGGGAGGTTATTGTGGTTTACGGCCCTGCCGATCACTCACACTCGCAGGAGTTCCTAGGGGAACTTCAGGAGAAGGTTGCGTCATTGGGGGTGCGTAACTTTCCACTGCTGGTGGGTGGTGATTTCAACTTAATCCGTTCGGGCGCAGATAAGAATAACGGCATCATTAACTGGACAAGGGTGTCCTTGTTTAATAATGCGATTGCTTCTATGGCCCTTAGGGAAGTGGCTAGCATGGGCGCACGCTACACTTGGACCAACAAGCAGCTTACGCCGGCCCGGTTGGTGCTAGACCGGGTGTTTATGTCCGTGGAGTGGGAGATGCTTTTCCCCTTGTGCTCTCTGCACGCCGAAATGAGGATAGGGTTGGACCATGTTCCCCTAATCCTCTCCTCAGGGGAGGAGAGGTTAAAACATAGCCCTCGTTTTTTCTTCGAAACCGCGTGGTTAGAGTCTCCGGACTTTGAGCAAATCTTCCTCACCAAATGGGAGAACTGTGTCGCCCGGGTCGGGCACACGCGTGGGCCTATGGAGTTCTAGATTACCGTAGGGGCGGTTTTGCGTGCGACCCTCAAAGAGTGGGGGGCCAACCAAGGCCGCGAAGATAAGCTGCTCCGATTGCATTTGACCGCGGACCTAGCCCAATTGGATGCAGCGGCAGATGTGCAGGTCTTCTCGGAGCAAGACTGGGCTTAGCGATACGCGTTACAAGCCTAGGTCGAGTCCCTCCTAAGAGCAGAGGAGGCGTACTGGCGTAGACGCCGTGGTCTCAAGTGGACTCTCAAGGGTGACGCGAACACTAAATACTTTCATGCCTACGCTAACGGCCGGCGCCGCAAGTGTGCCATTCTGAGATTGCAATCCGAGCAGGGACTCCTCTTGCGTCAACAGGACATCGTCCGTCACATCTACGAGTTCTACATCCAACTCATGGGCTCTAGGGAGGAGTCCCATGCTAGGCTGCAGTCAGATGTTTGGGACCCCGCGTTGCGGGTCACGGACGAGGAAAATGAGGGCCTGGGGTTGGCCTTCCTCCCTGAAGAGATTGACAAGGCAGCTCTTGGGATGAAATCGGACACCGCCCCCGGTCCGGATGGTTGGCTGGTGGCGATGTTTAAACGGTTTTGGCAAGTGCTTAAAGGACCAATTTTCGATGTTTGTAATGGGTTTATGCAGGGTACGGTAGATATCTCTCGCCTGAACTTTGGGGTTCTCTCTCTTATCCCCAAAGTTCCAGGTGTGGATCATATTAGGATTCTTCGCCCGATTGCGCTGATTAACGTCCCATTTAAAATCTGTGCTAAGGCTTGTTCTACGCGCTTGTCTCTGATAGCTCATTGTATCATTAGTAGGAACCAGTCGGCATTTATTCGTGGTCGCAACATCTTGGAGGGACCATTGGCCCTCCAAGAGATCGTACACTCGCTCAAACGTTCCCGCGAGCCGGCAATTCTTCTAAAATTAGACTTTGAGAAGGCGTATGATCGAGTGAACTGGGAGTTTCTTCGACAAGTCCTCCTGGACCGAGGTTTCTCGTCGGTTTGGGTTCACCGCATGATGCAACTGGTCTCGGGGGGCCAAACGGCAATTGCGGTGAACGAAGAAGTAGGGAACTTCTTCCGCAACAAGCGAGGGTTGCGTCAAGGGGACCCAGCCTCACCGTTGCTTTTTAACTTTGTGGCAGACGCTTTGGGCGCCATGCTAGACAAAGCCCGTTTGGCTGGCCACATCAGGGGAGTGGCTGGCAACCTGATTACAGGGGGTGTGTCGCACCTGCAGTATGCATATGACACACTCCTTCTTTTTGAGCCGGATACACATAGTATCGCAATGGTCAAAGCCGTTCTCTTGTGCTTTGAACTCATGTCTGGGCTAAAAATAAACTTCCACAAATGTGAAGTGGTGTCCATAGGGATGGACGTGGCCGAAAGTCAGCGGGTAGCCAACTTGCTTAACTGCAAACTTGGGCAGTTTCCGTTCACTTACCTTAGTCTCCCGATCGCGGCGAAGAAATGCTCGATTGACAATTGGGAACCTCTCAACTCCAAGGTTGCGGACCGGGTTTGTCCGTGGAGAGGTAGATTTATGTCTTCAGGGGCTAGACTAATATTAACTAACTCCAGCCTCTCATCACTACCTATGTTTGCCATGGGTCTGTTCTTGTTGGCTGATGGGGTCCACACCAAAATGGACACCCCGAGGGCCCGTTTCTTTTGGGCGGGAGCGGGACCTAAACGGAAGTACCATATGGTTAAATGGCAAGCCGTTTGTCATCCCAAAGCCTAGGGGGGCCTCGGGATCATCAACTCTAAGTTGATGAACATTGCACTCATGTGCAAGTGGATCTGGAAGTTGTCTCATGGAGAGACTGGACTCTGGGCTGACCTCCTTCGTGCGAAATACTTCCCGAACGGGAATTTCTTCGAGGCGGCACCTCATGGGTCTCCTTGCTGGAACTCAATCCAAGCCCTCAAACCATTCCAAGCCCTCAAACCATTCTTCGCCAGGGGCGCGAGGTTTGCGGTTAACAACGGGCGCTCCAGGCGCTTTTGGCTCGACCTTTGGATTGGCCATCAGCCCCTGTGGTCGGAGTTTCGCCAGCTTTACCCCATCGCGGTCGAGCCCAACCAACTGGTTGCTTCGGCTCTTAGCTCCGCCCCGCCTCCAATCTACTTCAGAAAGGAGCTCTCGGGGCCGGAGCTGCTGGATTGGGATCGCCTTCGGGCTATGATCACGGATGTTCGCCTATCAAATTCCGCCGACTTGGTCTCTTGGAGACTTACGGGCTCTGGCAAATTCACTGTCAGTTCCCTCTATAAAGAGCTATCCCGCGGTCATGTCCCTTCGGCTGCCACGGGGCTTTGGAAGGCTAAAATTCTGCTCAAGATCAAGATCTTCCTCTGGCAACTTTGCCAAGATCGCCTTCCTACCTCTATCAATATATCTAAACTCAATGGCCCTGCCTCCGGTCCTTGTGCTTTGTGTGGTGTCCCGGAAGATGCGGACCACGCTTTCTTCCGGTGCTCTTTGGCACGTTTTTCCTGGAGCGCGGTTCGTGAGGCCGCGGGCGTGGATTGGGATCCACGCTCCCGCTCCGAGTTGGTCTCCTCTCTGTCCTTGGTCCATGGCCCTTCGCTCTGGGTCATGTGCACATGTGCGGTGGCCATGTTATGGGCTCTATGGCATACTCGTAACAAGTTTACTATTGAGGGAGTGTTTCCCTCCCACCCTGCTGACGTTATCTTCAAATGCATCATGTTCTTGCAGCAATGGGCCCCACTAGGAAGACAACGGGACTCCGATCTCCATCACCAAGCTCTTGTACGCCTTCGCATCGTCTACTCGGCGTCTCGAGCTCCGTCGCCCGCGTCTGCTGCATCATAGGGATGTGCAGCCCCTTTTGGTCGAGTTTCCTCCGAGCCTGCGTGCTCGTTTGCTAGGCCGGGTGTGCCTTGTATTGCACTTTATCTCGCCGCCGTTTTCTTAAGTTGCTGTGATCTTAGACCCTGCGAGACTAGTTTATGGTTCTGAATGTTGGTTTGTTATGTTATGCACGCTGCCTATGTTGTGGGCTTTATTAATTTAAAGCCGGACGTCCCTGACGTCTATGTTCTAAAAACAATACATAGACCGTAATATGCCCCTAGTAAGCCTCTAGTTGACTAGCTCATTGATCAATAGATGGTTGTGGTTTCCTGACCATGGACATTGGATGTCGTTGATAACGGGATCACATCATTAGGAGAATGATGTGATGGACAAGACCCAATCCTAAGCATAGCACAAGATCGTGTAGTTCGTTTGCTAAGAGATTTTCTAATGTCAACTATCATTTCCTTAGACCATGAGATTGTGCAACTCCCGGATACCGTAGGAATGCTTTGGGTGTACCAAACATCGCAACGTAACTGGGTGGCTATAAAGGTGCACTACATGTATCTCTGAAAGTGTCTGTTGGGTTGGCACGAATCAAGACTGGGATTTGTCACTCTGTATGATGGAGAGGTATCTCTGGGCCCACTCGGTAATGCATCATCATAATGAGCTCAATGTGACTAAGGAGTTAGTCACGAGATCATGCATTACGGAACGAGTAAAGAGACTTGCTGGTAACAAGATTGAACAAGGTATTGGGATACCGACGATCGAATCTCGGGCAAGTAACATACCGGTTGACAAAGGGAATTGTATACGGGATTGGTTGAATCCCCGACATTGTGGTTCATCTGATGAGATCATCATGGAACATGTGGGAGTCAACATGGGTATCTAGATCCCGCTGTTGGTTATTGGCCGGAGAGATGTCTCGGTCATGTCTGCATGGTTCCCGAATCCGTAGGGTCTACACACTTAAGGTTCGGTGCTAGAGTTGTTATGGGAAATAGTATGTGGTTACCAAAGGTTGTTCGGAGTCCCGAATGAGATCCCGGATGTCACGAGGAGTTCCGGAATGGTCCGGAGGTAAAAGATTCATATATGGGAAGTCCAGTTCCAGTCACCGGAATAGTTTTAGGGGTTATCGGTATTGTACCGGGACCACCGAAAGGTGTCCGGGGGTCCACCGGGTGGGGCCACCTGCCCCGGGGGACTTAGTGGGCTGAACAAAGGGTGGGAACCAGCCCCTGGTGGGCTGGTGCGCCCCCCCCCCCAAAGGCCTAAGGCGCCTAGGGTTGAAAACCCTAGGGGGTGGGGGTGCCTCCCACCAAACTTGGGGGGCAAGCTCCCCCCTTGGCCGGCGCCTCGCCTTAGATGAGATATAAGGGGGCCGCCCAATCTCCCCTTCCCCTATAAATAGTGGGGGGGAGGGCCGCCGCACCCCTTCCCCTGGCGCAACCCCTCCCTCCCCAACACCTCCTCCTCCTCCGTACAGCTTGGCGAAGCCCTGCAGAAATACCACAAGCTCCACCACCACGCCGTCGTGCTGCCGAAGCTCTCCCTCAACTTCTACTCTCCCCTTGCTGGATCAAGGAGGAGGAGACGTCCCCGGGCTATACGCTTGTTGAATGTGGAGGCGTCATCTGTTCGACGCTAGATCGGATCTTTCGCGATTTGAATCGCCGCGAGTACGACTCCATCATCCGTGTTCTTATAACGCTTCCGCTTAGCGATCTTCAAATGTATGAAGATGCACTCCCTCTCTCTCTTGTTGCTAGAATCTCCTAGATTGATCTTGGTGATACGTAGGAAAATTTTGAATTATTGGTATGTTCCCCAATAGGATTTACAATATATTAAACTAGGAACCGATCGCTTGACGTGCATCTTTTTCATGTAGAGCTTAGAGCATCTCCAGCCGCGCCCCCAAGAGGGCCTCCCCAGGCATTTTTTCCGTGCCGGCGCCGAAAAAACGCCCCAGTCGCGCCCCCAAGATGCCGAATTCCGCCGGCTCGGCCCGTTTTTGCGTCGACGATCGCAGGCTGAACCCGGCGCACTTGGGGGCGCTCGGGGGCTCCGGCGCAAGGGAAAAGCGCTCCTGGGGCCACATTGTCAGGAGAAAAGTCAAGACACCCGCCCAGATT
>NC_041385.1:577375746-577416216 GCF_002162155.2 Triticum dicoccoides | reverse complement strand
GATCCCGGCGCCTTCCACTGCCCACCACAGCTAGATAGGTCATTTCCCGCCGGGAAAAAGAAGAGGTTTCGCCGAGGCAGCCCCTCCGCCGTCGTCCGGGCAACTTATTCGGCGTTCCATCCGCGCCCAGGGCCTGTACACCGGCGGGGGTGCGCCCACCTCGCCCGCAAGGTGTTTGGTGATTTGCCCGGACCGGCGATGGACTCTGAAGATGAGGCGGCACTCACAACGTTGCTGGAGGAGGAAGCCGAAGCCGACATCCAGGAGCAGGAGCATCTCATGGTACTCGCCGCCCTCTCCGGCCTACTCGCGAGCAGTGAAAAGCCGCGGCGAGGTGGCTCGGTGCCTGGGCGGGTGAAAGCAAAGAACCGACATCGTCTGGAAGGCTACTGCATGCTCTACTCGGACTACTTCGCCGACGCTCCATTGCACGGTGAGAAAACATTTCGGCGCCGTTACCGGATGAGCCGAAAGGTTTTCCTCGGGATTGTGAATTCCATCCGGGAGTTCGACAGCTACTTCAAGTGCAAGATGGATTGCATCGGCACACTTGGATTCACCTCAATCCAGAAGTGCACGACAACTATGAGATGCTTGCATACGGAGCTCCCGATGATTCACTCGACGACTATGGGCGCATGGCCGAGTCCACCACCATTGAGTGTTTCTACAAGTTCTGCAGGGCAGTGGTGGTAGTGTTTGGACCGCAATACTTGCGAACACCCAATGCGGAAGACACTGCTCGGATCCTAGCACAGAACGTAGCAAGAGGATTTCCTGGGATGCTAGGAAGCATCGACTGCATGCATTGGAAATGGAAGAGCCGTCCATTTTCTTAGCAGGGGTTGTACAAAGGCAGATGCAGTGTGGTACTTGAGGCAGTGGCCACACAGGACCTCTGGATTTGGCACTCTTTCTTTGGGATGCCAGGAACTCACAATGACATCAACGTCCTGCAGTCCTCCCCTGTCTTTGCCAAGCTTGTTGAAGGTCATTCTCCTTCGGTGAACTTCGAGGTCAATGGGCGGCAGTACAACAGGAGGTACTATCTAGCTGATGGCATCTATCCGAGATGGTCGACATTTGTGAAGACCATCTCAAACCCCGTGCCAGGAGGCAAGAACGCCTGGTTTGCGAAGGTTCGGGAGGCTTGCAGGAAGGATGTCGAGAGGGCATTTGGTGTGCTCCAATCTTGATTTGCTGTTGTCTGGTACCATGCTCAGACCTGGTTGAAAGATCAAATATGGGAGATCATGACTTGTTGTGTCATCTTGCACACCATGATCATTGAGAGCGAGCAGGAAGAGCCAGTGTTTGACACTGAACCATATTACAGGCAGGGTCCTCTTGCCCAAATTGATCACCAGCTACCGGTAACCTGGACTGACTACCTCAATATGCGTCAGAAGATCCGAGACCCACAGATGCATCAAGAACTGCAACACGATCTAGTGGAGCACCTATGGAGGCTCAAGGGCGAGGCCAGGGCGACGCGGGAATGACGTGTGATGAAATTTAAGTTTTTATTTGTTAAATTATATAATTTATATTGAACTATTTGTTGAATTATTTGATTTATGTGATGAAACACGCCGAACTATGTGACGAACTAATTAATTTCTATTTATATGTAAAAATTCACGCCGAAACACGCTGAACCGCACCGAATATGGGCCGATTCACGCAAATATCGGGCCTTTTTTTTACACAACTGGGCCGAAAACTGGGCCGGAATCGGCGCCTGGGGGCGACGGCTGGGTGCCCAACCGCCCCAGCGCCGAGTATACCGCCGGCTCACCCCAGGCCGCTCTTTTTCGGCACCCTAGGGGGCCGAACGGCTGGAAATGCTCTTATATTAAATCGCAACATCATTATGTACTCCCTCCGTAAACTAATATAAAAACGTTTAGAATACTAAAGTAGTGATCTAAGTGCTCTTATATTAGTTTACGCTCTTATATTAGTTTACATAGGGAGTAGATTAGAAGGAATTAGATGAAGGAGACTAAGGAGGTGAGTAGAACACAACAATTGCGAACCCTATCTGTTGCCAGAGCCGTGCGGTCAAAGAACTTTGACTCCCTAGGGCCTCACTGGGGAAATGCAGCCTACCAAACACACTCTTCATGAATCACCGTCACATATGAAATGGCAATGATGTTCTAGATCAATGTGTGCAGGTTGTCCCGCCATGGCGGCCATAATATCCTCCTCTGTTTTCCTTCAGATTTGGAGGCAGCGGCAGCACGATTCAGGTACATGAATAAGGGATCCCATGAATAAATAGAACAACGCCTCTCAAGTAATCAGGTCGAAACACGTTCTGAGCACGCCACTACCATGAACGATAAACCATTTTTTACTTTTTTTCTTCTTCTCTTTCTCCCTGTAATTTATGTACAGCAAGAATGCTCGTGCCATGGGAAGGAAGGGGCGCAGCGACAACGGCATAGGCCCCGTTCGCTAAGTAAAGAATGGGTGTGGTGGAATCACAATGTTAGGTCAGTCAGCCAGTGTGCTATCTACTAAATAGGGCGCCAAAAATGAGCATATGCACAAGGGCGACGGCGACAACGGTAGGCACCAGACCGCTGTAGTGCCGCGGCGATCCGTTCACGTCAAACTGCCCCGTGTTCACGTACTGGTTCTTCCCCGATGAGGAGGTGACGTTGACCGACAACGAACCTGACAGAAGAAAAGGAAGACATCGTTAGCTAAGCCAATCAGCCTGGGCGTGAACTAGAACTGGTTGCCGAAGCCACGGTACAGAGGAGGAATTTTGAGCTTACAGTCGTAGTCCGCCCAGCCCATGCGCATGTTTCCCAAGTCATACACGAATATCTTATCCTTCAAAACAAGATCTGCAACAAAGGGGGCCAAATAGTTAGCAAGAAAACACCAGGAGTGGGAGATGGGCATCGCATCATTCCTGGGGCCATTCACACTGACTATACTCGGTTAATAGCTGCTGTCAAGCTAGTACTTAGGGATTACTAGTCAGTCAATGTTTGCATGAGGTAAATAGTCAGTTTTCCTGTTGGTTCAGTATTAGGGGGTTAAATCAAACGGCATGAGTCACAAGGCACGATCATTTTCCTAAAGCCTGGATAGATCTATCTGGCATAGTTATGTTCATATTTGGCACCACTATTGAAATTTCTGTCAACAACTTAACTTAATTCAGATATCCATAACAGAATAGCTGCCTTAAAGTATAACAGCTATATACGCAACTTATAATGGCTAATACAGTCAACATGACTAACCTCCAAGTATAGTGATTCCCTGGCTCCTTTGCCAGCCAATGCACCACAATACATTATTATCCTACAAAGCATAATATGTCATTATTTCATCTGAGGCAAGTGCGCCCATAAACAGTTATCTAGACACACAATTGCAAAGAAATTTAGCAACGATGGCATCAAAAGGCTTGTTCACATACACTGGTAGCCTGCTGCAAAAGATAGTTCTCTGGCTTCACTGTCATTGCAACTCCACCTTTAAAATACAGTGTTGCCGTAGGAAATGACGAATCAACACTAGCAGAGAAGCAAAAGAACATTTGTGAGTAATTCAACATTCTGAAAGACATGCGCTGCTAATTTCCTTACACAGAGAAAGAGGAAAACCTGCCGCTCGTAACAAAACATTGTGTCCCCTTGCTGACAACAGAGCGTACAGATGGAGAGACTGCGGCAGCTATCTGCAGGCATCGATCAAGAGAACTAATGATGGTATATTTAAGTAATGCAAACTAGTTACATATTTGTTGTTCCATAAAATAAATGATGACATGTGTCATTTGGAGTTTACCGCGCTAATAAATGGATCATAAGCACCATCGACAAGGTATACTAATGTCGTTCCTGAATCCACAATTGTTCCTTGTGTGTTTGATGTTGCAAACAAGGAAGAATCAATGGGTAGCTTTTGACCACTAACAGCAATGCTTTCCAGAATCAAGTTATAATGAGGCCTACATTTCATTAAAAATACAAAAATAGCTTAGAATCAAAATGTTTCATAGTTTATTGCCACTAGAAATGTTATACGTACTTTGCAAGAAAAAAAATCTAGCTATATAGTTAGCCTCTCACAAGGGCATACTTAATGTTGGAATATTAAAGATGTCCAAATAAATTCACCTAACAAGTACTTCAGAAGAAAACAAAAACAAGAAAACGAATGATGGAAACTGTTGCTTTCCACCCATACCTACCAGTTACAACAACACGGGTAAGAACATGCAGAATTCCTAAGTTACACACTCAATAATTTCAGGAAAAGGAACTTACTGTGATGGAACAAGTGGAGTAAATACTAATCCTGGTTCGACGATTTCACCAAGGACAAGAATACCACCACCATTATCTGAACCTTTCAGGCAATGGGAGAATGTTTTAGGGGATACACCAAGAGAGTACAGTTGTGAAATGACAGACAGTTCATGCTGTCCAAACCCAAAAATTCCATCAACTGCCCTATCTGCCTTCATCAGGTCACCTGACTGTGAGTTGCTACATCTATTAAAAAAAAGATAGTTACAACAACGAAAATAATATTGACCCTGTTAAGCAGCAAGTTTCAATATCAAGGTGACCTAATGTAGAATAGCATCACTAAGAAAAAGTGACAAACCATTCCGAGGCTGAGACTTTGTAGTGTTTAGATACATGTTAGGGGATAGCCTGTCAATCGACATTCAAAGATGTCCAGGTACTAGTCATATGCCAACATATTTTGGCAAGAGAATGAGAAAGAAGACAGTATAACCATTTTAACATTTGTTCATGGTGACCATAATGGAAATTGACTTTTTCCTAGTAATAACTGTTCTCTGGATATCAGAGCAATGAAAAGAACTATTCTTGCAGTAGGTACTAGAACCCTGCTAGTTGCAGGACATGCATTTTGTTGTCATTAGACCCATCAACCATGCTAACCAGATCAAGGAAAAGGACAGACCCAGTGCTAGAAGCTCCCACACCAGGTGGGGTCTGGGGAAGGATTACACGAGGCAAGCTTTACCCCTACACAGTGCAATGCAGAGAGGCCGCATCGAACCCAGGACCTCTCGGCACAAGTGGAGAGTACTTCACCACTGCGCAAGGCCAACCCTTCGCTAACCAGATCAACAAAGTGAACAAATTTTATCCACACCTGTGCCACAAAGCAGCAACATGTAAATGGTTCACATTATCAAGGAGACAATAACCCACATCATGTCAATGCTCTTGCCTGGCACAGTTGTTGCACCACTCTAGCCATGTTTCTAATGTTATCATGTATCTTAAGTAAATGATCATCAATTGTAAATGGTAAGTTTTCATTATCCAATAGGGGATTCAAAAAGTATAGGAGTCTAGGGAACTGTACCCGAAAACGACGGAGGCAGAAGAATTGGCAGTTTGCTCATTCCCCATGACAGTGTCGAAATACATAGTGTCGGACACATAGTATCCTGACGTGCCACTTCCATCACCATACGTGAAAGTGTAACCGCATGGGCTGCTTGGGGAGTCTGAGGGTTGGCAGAGTGCTTCCCCTGTCTGGAGAGCAGCTGTACACCTATCATCTGAGCATGGTATCCTGGATGATGTTGATGAAGAATCAGGGTTGAAGAATTCCAATTGGATCTGAAAAGCAAACCAAAAAGCAGTATTCCATCAGAATGAGCTTAGATAACAAGTAGTCCCATCTCAAGGGAGAAAAATATTCCAACAAACACAAGCCATTGGATAATGATCGACTCACATTGAGCCCACTTGATGTTGGGCAACCTGTGCAAGGGCTGCAAGCAACCCACAAGATATCACTGCCAGTGTCAATTTGGACAAAGTATTCCTTCGCAGGGTTTCCCAATTTTACACGTGTAAAATAGAGCCTGTAAAATAGAACTTTAGCATACGATTATACTTACAAAAGAGTGCCTATTACGGTATAGGTTGGCATGAAGCCCATGTACTACCAACAAACAGCAAGCCCAGTTGCAGAATGAAAATGAATGAGTTGATGAGATGATAATGCCTAAAAGGAGGTCAATTAATCACAAATCAGTAGTAACATTGAGGAACAAACTGACTTTTGCATCCTAACCAATTTGAGAATCGGCCAAAAGAAACAGAGTGCATAGCTGACTTCTGCGTCCTAAAACAGAATATTGCTACATGAGGGTGATGGATTAAACTCCGCCTATGTCTTCTAGGCATAGCCGGTCCCAAGCCCGGGTAAAGGAGGAGGGTTGTGATAGGCTTGGCGAGCCAACGTAAAAACTAGCCAGTCCCATGGGTATGAAACCCATTTGAGCGAGAGTAGTACTAGGATGGGTGACCTCCTGGGAAGTCCTTGTCAAAGGGTTTCATATCTAAGGGTTGTGATAGGCTTGGCGAGCCAATGTAAAAACTAGCCAGTCCTTTGGGTATGAAACCCATTTGGGCGAGAATAGTACTAGGATGGGTGACCTCCTGGGAAGTCCTCGTGAAAGGGTTTCATATCTAGCCTACCCCAACTTGTTTGGGACAAAAGGCTTAGTAAAAACTAAAAAAAAAAGGGTGATGGATTAAACACATGATATTCAACAGTCTAAAGGGAGTATTATCAATCACAACTGATATGTGACAAGGGTCTATGCAACTAAAACATAAATCCTATAGCATTGGCGAAAACAGAACTGTTTCACTAAAGACTAGCACATGGCAAGTAAAAACGGGTGCCAATCCATCCATTATCTATCGTATATGGTGCTAGTAAAGCCTCTGCATGTACTGGCTCTAAACCGTGTAACGAAATGTATATCTCTGCACGGCTACACCTTACGGAATAACAAAATTAATGTTGCAAACATAAGGTACATCAGAGGGAGAAATCCAAAACTGCATCTTCAACGTAAGGAATTGACCTTGAAGCAAAAGCAACCTAAGAAAATTGAAGAAACTGTGATGGGCAGAAAAATGTGTGGAGACGTAGGATCCAAGAGAAGCAAAGCATAGGAAAATGAGCTGTTTTTCTCTCAACTTACAGGCAATGAATTATTGTGGTGATTGGTACAGGCAAACGCGTCAGAATTGGACTCCCACAATCAAACAGGTAGAACAATGAAGTGCACAAAGACTTGGTGATATTGTCAGAATAATCACATTAAAACGATGAATCAAACGAACCTAAGAAATAAAAAGAAAAAAGAAAAAAAACAAGCCCGGGTTATTCCAAGCAACAGTTCAGCTGCCAAACAAACGGCCTGTGTTCCTGAGCAAACATCGCCGGAAGTTTGTAAAAATTAAGTATAAAGTTTGCAGAATGCACGCAATATCCACCCGCAAACAAACTCACTGAGTACGGCCATCAAACTACTATCAATTACAGTAGTATTTCAATGGTTATGACTACAGCTGAGTAAGCAGAAGGGATGTAACTGTCAATTACCCAAAAGAAATTTCATGTGCCACAATCGTCGAATCCACCAAGCAAGGAGACAATTTCAGCTCAACGCCCAGAACACAAAACAGGCTCGAATTCTCAACGCTTGCATCGATCACGCACACAACCGACCCACCCGAACCGAACCAAGCCAGACGAAACCAAACCAAAGCAGGAGAGGAAAAACAAAAAGGCAGAAAAAGGGAAGCGGCTCACCCACCCGACCATGTAGGGGTTGGCGGAGCCTTCGACGGGGAAGTCGACGACGCCGGCGACCGCGGGCCCGCCCCCGAGCAGCCCCCTCCCTTTGTGCCGCGCCCTGTCCCGCTCCCTGAGGTGCTCCGCGGGCACCCCGCTGTGCGGCAGCGCGCGCTCCAGCGTCAGCGCCGCCGGGAACGCCGCCGCCGCCCCGCCCAGCAGCGCCGCCGCCGCCACCGCCACCAAGGCCGCGACGAACACCACTTCCGGCGGCCTCATCGGGCAAGAGAGCCGCTACCCAGCCCCTGTCCCCCACCTCACCTGCCCGACGCGGCGAGGCGAAGGGGGAGCGGAGCGCACGCGTTGGCACGGCGGCTGTGCGTGTGGGCGTAGCAGCTCTGCACGGCCCTTTTGGCGGTCGAGGCCTCGAAACGGGCAATAATTCGGCGCCGTAGCCGGTAGGACTCCCCTGGTCCAGTAGTCCTGGCCTGCGAAATGCGGCAAGTACAGGGGGGTAAAAGCGGGAATGGATGGAGGGGATGGGATTACGTGTGGACTCTCGGCGTGTGCCCCTCTCCCTCTCTTCTCTCTCTCTTCGGTTGCGCCGCTTTAATAGGAGGGAGGGGGTGGGCAATCGACAATTTCTTGCTTGCGGGCGGGCGGCCTCCTTTCCTCTTTGGCCGCCGTCGCCTCCTTTTCCCGTCTCCTCCTCTTTTCTTTGGCCGCTTCCTTGCCTTTCCTTTCTCTGCCATTGACCAAACCCATGGGTTTGGTTCTGTTTGGTCTCTTCATTCAAACAGGGGCTGCTGCTGCTGCTACATGGTGATTCACATAAATCTATCTCATATACTACCCTCTTATATTATGGGATAGATTACAATTAATTAATTAATTAGTTGCAATATAGTCGCTATGTGTTCCTTTCTGTAGACATGATGATGGTGTGTTGAAATATCCTACGAATTATTGTTGCGCATAATGTTGGACCAGAATGTGATGCCTTCGGTCTTGTAAAAGGAGGTCTTCATTGTCGTGGATATATTAATAGCACATGGAGTATTTTGTAATAATTGGGCTTTGGTAGGTATTTGAATACGTTGATATTGGTTGTCGGACGCGTCATCCTATTGAACAAGAGCAGTCGTACCATCGTAGCCACACGTAATAGTTAAATGGCGGTAAGCACCGCCAAAATGACTATAAAGGGCCGTTGGAGTCCATGCAAATTTCTAATGCTACAAGGCACAATGCTGTTCACTTAAATCCACAAAACTTGGGTCGGTTTCAACAATTTTCAATGAATTATTATATGTCATCCTCTCTTTTTTGCGGATAGAATAATATGTCAATATAGATAGAGGAACCAAATCAAATGGATGTGGTCACTAGAATTATACATTTTCTTATACAAGGCACTATATCAGATTAATCTATCTGATATAGATTACAATTGATTAATTACAATATACTCTCTCCGTCTCATAATATAAGAGTGTTCTGTACACTGGTGTAGTGTACAAAACGTTCTTATATTATAGGACGGAGGCAGTAGTCGCTATGTGTTCCTTTCTGTAGACATGATGGTGGCATGTTGAAATATCCTATGAATTATTGTTGTGCATAATGTTGGACCAGATTGTGATGTCTCCGGTTTTGTAAAAGGAGGCCTTCATAGCTGTGCATATATTAATAACACATGAAGTATTTTGTAATAATCTTGCTTTGGTAGGCATTTGAATACATTGATAATGGTTGTCAGATGTGTCATCCTTTTGAACAACAGCGGTCGTACCGTCGTAGGGACACTTAATAATTGACAGCGTAAGTACCGCTAAAATGACTGTGGAGGGCCACTTGAAGCGCATGCAGATTTCTTAATGCAAGGCAAAATGTTGTTCACTTAAATGCACAAAACTTGCATCGTTTTCAACATTTTTAATGAATTATATGTCATCTTCTTATTTTTACGGATAGAATTATATGTCAGCGTAGATAGGGGAATCGAATCAAATGGATGTGGTCACTAGGATTATACGTTTTCTTATATCCTTCTTGACCTTTGGCGTAAGATGAGATTTACATGGCGGCAAACAGGAGGAGGGTGGGGCTGTACCACCATAGTGTGACTTTTCTTCACACCGTGTGCAAAACAGCATGATCCCTATGTAAATATAAGTTTCATAAAAATAAAACCGTCCACATAGGTTTTGGGAGATTCGCAAATCTATTAAAGAGACATACATGTTTTTTTTAAGTCACAAGCATACGTGATAAAAGACACGGCAAGTGTACATAAAGTTCCATCAACAAAATCATCCAGCCTGCAAGATACAATGTTTAATTTCCTTGCTTGGATATTGTCACACCTGGTCACTTGGCATGTGTGATTTGGCATCCTGCGGGTGGGACCGGTCGAGAGGTTGTGTGTGTGCGTTGCGTGAGTATTTAGCTGGCCACCTATGGCTGGCTGGGGCATGAATGTAGACCAATTCAAACTCTCTCTCTAA
Source organism: Triticum dicoccoides (assembly GCF_002162155.2). Classification (NCBI taxonomy): domain Eukaryota; kingdom Viridiplantae; phylum Streptophyta; class Magnoliopsida; order Poales; family Poaceae; genus Triticum; species Triticum dicoccoides. Next base: position 577,406,092 of record NC_041385.1, on the reverse strand, counting down.
TCCTTCCTCTGCAAGGAAAGTTCTTCTTCCTCACCAAGTTTCTCTCCCTCTCTCGCACGAGTTCCTCATCCTCCCTTCGATCCCCTTCTCCTTCGTTCGTTACAGTTGGTAATCAGAGCCAATTTTGCCCAAAATTTTTCTCCCCGCCGCGCTGGTTGCAGATCGGTAACATCCACCGCGCCGGTGTGTGCGGCTCCGGCTAGCACACCCAAAATTCGTCGCGGGGTTCGATCTCCTCCGAGCAAGGCGACGGCGCCCTCCAAAGCGTCGGCGGCCACGCGCCAGGTGTTGGCGGCCATGGACGAGAGCACGAGCAACATTACCAAGATGCTCGAGTCCCTCCTCACCAAGATGGACGAGCAGAAGGCGATCCACGACAAGCAGATCGAGGTTCAGGCCGCCTTCAACGCGCAGATCTCGCAGGACGTTCGGGGCCTCGCCCGGCAGATCGATCTCACTCAGGCGGACGTCGACGCCACCCGCAAGACGATGGAGGGCTCGGCATCACCGCCAGGATCGGTCACCACTGTGCTTCACCAGCCCGCCGCTACCCAGCAACCACCACCGCCCCCGCCGCCGCCACAGTCGCCGCGCATGACCGCCGAACCAGGTCGCGCGGCGGCCGCTCATCCACGCCTGGGGGATCATCGCCCCCCGTTGATTCCAGTGGCACCGCAGGGTGGATTCGTCGCTTCCGCAGCCATGCCGTCTCCGACATCGGGCTACCACGGCAACGACTACCACAAGACACCGAAGCACGATTTTCCGCGATTCGATGGCGCCGCCCCGTACCTATGGCTGGATCGCTGCCTGGCGTACTTCGAGCTCTACAAGGTGGAGCCCCACAAGTGGGTTGCCACGGCGGCCTTGTACATCGGAGGCCAGGCTGCGCACTGGCTGCAAGCATTTCGTCAAACACGCCGCGGCCTCACCTGGGAGTCGTTTTACAGCAGCCGTGCTGGAGGAGTTCGGCGCCGATGAGTTCGAGGTCGTCATGCACAAGCTGCTCCAGCTCCGATAGACCGCCACCGTCGCCGAATACCGCGCGGCATTTGACGAGCAGATGTATCATTTGCTCGCTCTCGACCCGTCCATCAACACCAAATTCTTCGTCACTCAGTTCATTTTGGGCCTGAAGGACGAACTGCGCGCACCCGTTTGCCTGCAGGCGCCCTCGAGCATCACCAGGGCGTCGGTGTTGGCACGCATTCAAGAAGAGGAACTGGGTACGACCCGCGCACGCCCACGCATCACACCCGCGGGACGGCCTCCTCCAGCGACGACGCCCCTCCAGCCGCGCGCGGTCGCGCCCAACCGCGCGCCTGCAGACAACTACGCGCGCGAGCGGCAGCTGCACGACTATCGCCGCGCCAACAACTTGTGCTTCAAGTGCGGCGACCGTTATTCGCGCGAGCACCGGTGCGCGCCCGCGCAGCTGCTCACGATCAGCATTGGCGACCACGGAGAGGTGCTCTCGGACGACACCATCCACGCCCTGCAACTCCTGGACGACCCAGGACCGGCAGCACCGCCGGCCGATCCTGCCGTTGCCGCACCAGTGCTGCCTCCTCTCGTCGCACGCTCTGGACGGCACCGACTCAGCGACCACCATCCGCCTGCGCGCCCTGGTGGGCAACCAGGCCATGCTGCTGCTGCTCGATTCAGGGAGCTCCCACAGCTTCCACTACAAGAAACCTGTTAATCCATGACGAATTTCTGTTGACGTTCCTAGAAACTGTCACAGATTGGCCAGCTGGGCCTAGCCAGGTCTAAACTTTTTCTTATATAAACTATTCAGACCGTTACGGATGGCTCCTGCTGATGTGTTGTATCCTATATGGCGTCCAAGCTGCTTTCTGATTGGTTCATACCACCCTCCCACGGATCGTGTATAACCACCGTCCATCGCCCCCGGATCCAACGGTAGGCACAGTCACCCCTCTCTCTCTCTCCCCTTTCTTCCTCCACCCCGAGCCGCCGCCGGCTGCTCTTCCATCGAGAGGAACGAAGCCCCTCCCTCCCCTGTGCTCTGTCTTCTATCTCACCTCCCGTGATCTCTGCCGTCCCACCTCCCCCGATTCATCTTCAGATCGAGGCTTCCGGAGGCTGCATCGAGAGTAGCACCGCCACGCCCAACTCCGCTCCCTTCCGGTGCTAATCCATGCTCAGCAGATCTGGTCGCGAAAAGGACGGCGCCCCACCGCCCCTGCTGGATCCGCCGAGCCAGCGGCCGGATCTATCGAGATGCGCCGGGATCCCGAGCCTTGTTCCTCCCCACCTTCTCCTCCGTCGACAGTAGGCAGCAGAGCAAGGCGCGGGCGACTGCTCCGGCCAGAGGAGGGCGTGAGGTGCGACGCGACCTCACTGGGGCGTGACTCCGTCAGCCAGCACCGGCGCCCAACTGGGATCCACCGAACCCAGGCGCGGCCTACGGCGGGCGTGCGGTTTTGAGTTCAACAGGAGAGCTCGCACGGGATTGAGCGCTGCTCCCGTCTTCCAGCGAACCCAAAAGAGAGCAGAGGAGGAGATGACCAAGGGCGTTGGTCCGCCGATCGGCATCGACCTCGGGATGACCTACTCCTGCGTTGGCGTGTGGCAGCAGGTCGACATCATGGGCAGCGACCAGGCCACCATGGCAACTGCACCACGCCCTCCTACGTCTCCACCATCAGAGACGCCGCCAGGAACCAGGTCGCAATGAACTCCACCAACACCGTCTTCTGTACGTGCATCAATCTAGAATTTCTTCTAGTACGCGTCGTCGTTGCTCTTTTTCATATGCACACAATATGATAGTTGGGGTTGGACCTATGATTATTTGAATAATATAATCAGATGTATGTGTCGTCGAATCTGTCACGCAGTCCCTTTTTTATTATTAGTTCATATCTGCATGTCTATTCTCTGTTTTGAGATTTGTTTTGCTATGTTAGGTTCTCACTTGAGAATCGATGCCTTGAATTAAGTTGCGATGCTACCTTAGTATTATATTCCGCTGTTTCAGATTGAACATAGCTTTACTGTAGTATTAGATTCGTAAATTACCATAGGATCAGAATTACGCTATTGATTTATACATATTTTGAATTAAGCTGCATTATTAGATCCCCATGTTTAGTATAGAAGGGATGACTTGAATTATTGTCGCGAAACTACCTTAGGATTGAAATTATGCTACCTAATTTTGTATTTCTGTTCTTTGTTATCCTTTTGGAACAGTTGTTGTCCGCCGTAGCTTACTGAATGTACCTCCTTGTTCTAAAGAAACACCATGCCTAGATTATACTGTATATCTTAGTGGTATTTTGGGAAATTATGCTTTGTTTTAGTAAATCACGAAATTCATTGTTGAACCATGCAACCAATAGATTTAGATAATACCAGCTCATTGAATTTCGGGAACCATTGTCTTTCAAGATGAGAGCGACATAGTTTGAGATGATCTCTTCTACACCCAGATATTTTGATTTTGTATTCAGAGTAATCAAGGAGTGCTGATCTATTCCCTTAAGTAAAATCCAATTAGCTATGATTAACTTATATAATGTCATGAGAAATCTTGTTTCTTAAACATGTACATCTTTAGAAAATGTCTCTATTCATTATCAGTGCACAAATAGCCAGTAAAATTGTTCAACGTGAAGAACAGGGAAGCCTATTGGTCGGTCTGTAGCTCTCTGCTTAAGGATGGCATGCTGATGCATTTAGTCCACTTGAATTATGTAGCTGGTCTTATTTTTGCTAATACTAGCAGATAATATGTAAGTGGTTTATCGTTTCAAACTCCATTTGTTTAGAATGTAGGAATTCCCACAATGGGCATGATTGTAACATCAGCTCAATAGTGATGTATGAAGTTGTTGTGCTGGTGATAGTAGATTCTCATGGATTTATTGGTGCGCTAAAAGTTGTTTTGAAGCTAGTGGAATTTAGTAGTTTCTTTTTTCTGTTTTCTGCCTTTTTTCTTTTCTTTTGCCACTCAGACACACACAACAAAACTTTAAGCTGTGATATATGTTTGACAAGCTGCAGGCTTTTATGATCTCCCTTTCTATCTCATTCACAAGTCACGATACTTCACTGGTCTATTTCATTCATAGAAAATCCTTTGACAATGCCACTCTTTTATACCAAGTGTATGTTGTATCTGAGTATAATTTCTACGATTTCAATAATTCGAAACTTGCTTGTTTTGTTCAAATACATATGACGTGTCCATTATTTTCACTAACATCTTTGACCTTTGTTTTGAAGGTTCGCCACAGTTGAGTATTGGAGATCGTGTGTGATTGAAACATCATTTACATTGATCTTGGCGAGGACAACACATGGCTTGCTGGTCTTAAACATATTTTGTACTGATATTTCTGTAATGTCTCATGTGACGTTTTCTGTAATTTTGACATAGGCTGTTATGGTTCTGCATGGTTCTTGTGATGTTCTAATTGTTGTCTTAATGTGACCTTAATGATGCTTAATTTGTGATTGGTGTGATTGGCATACTCTTAATCAAGATTGGTTTTATTTTTTTAATCTGAATTGGTTCAAATGCTAATGGGCAGCCCAAAATAATAGGGCCAATGATAACATTGTCACACAACTAAAATTTGTGGGCCAACATCCTAATTGGGTCGATTACTTGAAGGCCCAGAATTGAAAGTGGGCTGGTAACTCTAAAGGCCGCCACGTCAGATCCTTGCCAGTTGCCATGTCAGATGATGACATGGCATGCAAGTTAACGCCGTTACCTGCCAGAGATCGGTGACAATCAAAGACCGTCATAGATTTGTGACGGTTCACTTATCTGTCATGAAATGTGTGGTGGTCAAATTATGACGCGACATACATGATGGATTTTAAATCCGTCATGGGTGTCTTTCGATGACAGTTATGTGCTTATGTGTGACGGTATAAATCTGTCATGGATTAACAGATTTCTTGTAGTGTTCGTCAACAAGTCCTTCGTCGATCGCCTCGGGCTGGCAACAGAAGAAATGCCACGGGTGGATGTGCGTGTCGCCAACGGGGATCGCCTCACATGCAACCGCATTGTGCCAGAACTGCAGTGGTGGATGCAGGGGCACACTTTCAAAACTCCAATGCGCGAACTGGACATTGGTGCCTACGATGGCATCCTTGGCATGGATTGGCTCGCCCAGCACAGCCCCATGACATGCCATTGGCAGGACAAGTGGGTCAAGTTCACACACGATAACGAAGAGGTCACGCTGCGGGGCGTGCCCACGAAGGCGTCCACCACTCTCAAGGCGATCAAACCGGATGAGCTGCGCAAGATGATCGCGGGCAACGTTGTTTGGGCACTAGCCATGGTGGACACTTGCGGACGTGCTCCCCCTCCGCGGCGTAAGTGCGCCAGCCAAACGCCGCTCGATGATCTGTTGGATGAGTTCGTCGACGTGTTCGCGGCGCCACAAGGGCTTCCTCCACACCATCAGTACGACCATGCCGTCACGCTGGTCGAGGGCGCGGTCCCGGCGAACACACGCCCGTACCGCTACTCTCCGCTCCAGAAGGACGAGATCGAGCGCCAGGTCAAGGAAATGCTCGACGCCGGTCTGATCACGCACAGCGTGAGCCCGTACGCTGCGCCGGTGCTCCTGGTCAAGAACAAATTTCCCCTCCCCATCATCGACGAGCTGCTCGATGAGCTAGCTGGTGCCGCGGTCTTCTCCAAACTTGACTTGCGCGCCGGCTACCATCAAATCCGCATGCGCAAAGAGGACGAGCACAAGACGGCGTTCAAGACACACCACGGCCATTTCCAGTTCAGAGTCATGCCGTTCGGCCTCACGAACGCTCTGGCCACGTTCCAGTGCCTGATGAACGCCATTTTCGGTAAGTATGTGCGCAAATTTGTGATAATCTTCTTGGATGACATCCTGGTCTTCAGTGAAACCATGGAGGAGCATCTCGAACACCTGCGCCTCGTCCTCGAGCTTCTCCGCGCCCACCAGCTCTACGTCAAGGAATCCAAGTGCACATTCGCCGCCGATCACATCGACTATCTCGGCCACGTGATCTCCAAGGAGGGAGTAGCCATGGACAAGGAGAAGACGAGTGCGATGGAGCAGTGGCCTACTCCGTCAAACGCCACCGAGCTGCGCGGATTTCTGGGCCTCACCGGCTACTACAGAAAATTTGTGCCGCATTACGACATTATCGCGAAGCCACTGACGCAGCTGCTAACCAAGAAGGGCTTCAGCTGGACGGCGCCCGCCCAGGCGGCATTCGAGCAGCTCAAGACGGCGATGGTCACCACGCCCGTGCTCGCGCTTCCCGATTTCGACAAGCCGTTCTCGATCGAAATGGACGCGTGTGACACTGGCGTGGGTGACGTGCTCGTTCAGGAAGGCCATCCAGTCGCATACTTCAGCAAGGCCCTGGGGGTGCGCAGTCAGCAGCTGTCAACATACGAGAAGGAGTTTCTGGCAGTGATGATGGCGATCGACAAATGGCGCCCGTACCTGCAGCGCGGCCCCTTCGCCATCCTCACTGACCACAAGTCCCTGTGCAATTTGGGTGAGCAGCATCTGGAGACAGAGCTTCAACGCAAGGCCATGGCGAAATTGCTGGGCTTACAGTTCAGGTTTCAGTACAAGAGAGGGCTGGACAACGGCGCGGCTGATGCCCAGTCGCGCGTCAGCAAGCAGCTCGATCTGGCCGCGCTCTCGACGTGCCAACCGGCCTGGCTTCAGGAAGTGCTCAATTCCTACTCCACGGACCAGGATGCACAAGATCGCCTTCAGAAGCTCACCTTGGCCAGCCCAGACGAGGACGGCTATGAGCTACATCGCGGGGTGATTCGTCGCCAAGGTCGTTTGTGGATAGGCGCCAACACCGCGCTCCACACCAAGCTCATCGCAACGCTCCACAACAGCGCGGTTGGAGGCCACTCTGGAGCCACGGCGACGTACCAGCGGGTGCGCAAGCATTTCGAGTGGCGGGGCCTGAAGCGCGATGTCGAGGCGTTCGTGCAGTAGTGCACGGTCTGTCAGCAGGCGAAGCATGAGCATTGCAAGCTAGCGGGGCTCTTGGCACCCCTACCAGTACCAACAGCGCCATGGGAGGATCTCACGATGGACTTCGTGGAAGGGCTGCCAGTGTCAGACGGCGCAGACACGATCATGGTGGTGGTGGATCGGTTCACCAAATTCGCTCACTTCATTCCTCTGCGCCACCCGTTTCACGCACCACAAGTGGAAAAGGCCTTCTGGGACAATGTCGTCAAGCTCCACGGCATTCCGGCGTCGATCATCTCTGACCGCGACAAGGTATTCACCAGCAATCTCTGGAAGCAGTTGTTCGCTGGAGTGGGTACCAAACTGCTCTACTCCACGGCGTACCACCCACAGACCGATGGCCAGAGCGAGCGCGTGAACCAGTGCATGGAAATGTACCTCCGGTGCGCGGTGCACGACGCATCGCGACAGTGGCGTCGCTGGCTGCCCATGGCTGAATTCTGGTACAACTCCACATTCCACGCATCGCTCAACTGCACCCCCTTCAAGGCGCTTTATGGCCGGGAGGCCAACCTAGGAGCAATGCCGGCCTGGCCAGCGGACGAGCACGCCGGCGAGGACATGGACTGGGCGGCACATACAGAGCACATCCGCCCCCAACTGGAGCGCGCCCAGCACAGGTTCAAGAAACAAGCAGATCGCAATCGCACTAAGCGTCAGTTCCAGGTTGGCGAGCGAGTGCTGCTGAAACTGCAGCCCTACGCACAGCTCTCGGTCGCCAGCAGGCCCTGTGCCAAGCTCGCCTTCAAGTTCTTCGGGCCGTACACTATCCTGGAGAAGATTGGTCTCATGGCGTACAAGCTTGCTCTGCCGGCCGACAGTCAGGTACACCCGGTCTTCCACGTGTCCCAGCTCAAGCCATTCACGCCCGATTATACGCCGGTGTACGCGGAGCTGCCGCGCGTACCGGACCTGTCTCTGTCATCGGAGGAGCCAACGCAGCTGCTGGAACGACGCATGATGAAGCGAGGGAATGCGGCCATTGTCCAAGTCAAGGTGCAGTGGGGCGAGGGCTCGCCGGCGGCCACCACATGGGAAGATTATGAAGTTCTACGACAACGTTTTCCGGAGGCAGCGATTTGGCAAGACGCAGCTTCAAGCTCGCAGGAGGAGGCTCAATCTTAAGGGGAGGAGAATGTCACACCTGGCCACTTGGCATGTGTGACTTGGCATCCTGCGGGTGGGACCGGTTGAGAGGTTGTGTGTGTGCGTTGCGTGAGTATTTAGCTGGCCACCTGTGGCTGGCTGGGGCATGGATGTAGACCAATTCAAACTCTCTCTCTAATCCTTCCTCTGCAAGGAAAGTTCTTCTTCCTCACCAAGTTTCTCTTCCTCTCTCACACGAGTTCCTCATCCTCCCTCTGATCCCCTTCTCCTTCGTTCGTTACAGATATATACCATTCTCTTAATATTACCTGTCATCACCGGATTTCTTGAAGCTTCTAGTGCAATTTTAGTATAAACTGAAAAAATAAACTCAAAGTTGGCATGTATTAGTACTAAAACATAGCAGTTAAAGTATACCTACTAACATGCCTACTTACCTTTTTTACGAGCAAACTCGCTTAGAAATAAAATTGGAAAAAAGAAAAATATTGTGTTGTCAGGACTGTTATTAGCACCACCTTGATCAAAGCTCCATCGGAACACTCTGAAGTCTGAAGCACATAAAAACAGGACATCACCAAAACCATTCTTACTTCTCGGGCTCCTTTGATTCAAAGGATTCTCATAGGAATTTACCAGGATTAGAATCCTTAAAAAAATCTATCTTGGTTGTTTGCTTCGTATGATTGAATATGAATCATATAGAAATTTTTCTCAAGGATTTATTTATGCTACTTCTCACAGGATTTCTTTATTGATAAAGGACATTTCATTTAGGGACATTTACATCTATGCCCCTAATTTGCGCCCACTCTTAGATTTATCCCTAATTTCAAAGCCTGCTCAAATTTGCCCCTCCGCTGTTAGGTGCACTTACAAAAATGCCCTTCTGGGTCGTTACCGTTCGGTCAAAGCAGGTCAAAGCCGGTCAAAGGGCATTGACCATCCTGAAAAAAATAGCAAAAAAAAACTAAAAATCTGAAAATTTGTGAGATCAAAGATACTCATGTTAGCAAGGTGCGTGCAAATTTTCGTGCTGTTTGGGCATTCCAGGAGCTCGTGTCAAAAGAAAAGAAATAAATATGTAAGCATGTGAACAGTAAATTCAAAAAATAGCAAGAAAATTCAAAAAATATGAAATTTTTTGGCATCAAAGAGGCTACGGTCTACAAGCTGCATGCAAATTTTTGTTGTGTTTGGACATTGGAGGGGCTTGTGGAGAAAAAACCAAAATTTGGCTCGGGAAAAAACTTGGGAAAAAATGACTATTTTGTTTTTTATTGCTAGAGCTCCTCGCATGTCATTTGATCACAAAAACTTGCAAGCACCTTGTGCACCCAAGCCTCTTTGATGCCAAAAAAATTCATATTTTTTATTTTTCTTGCTGTTTTATTTCAAATTTACTGTTCACAAGCGTGCATACTAACTGTTTTTCCTCGCCACGAGCTCCTGGAATATCCAAATAGCACGAAAATTTGCACGCACCTTGCGCACATGAGTATCTTCGATCTCACAAAACTTTAGATTTTTTTTAATTTTTTTGCTATTTTTTCAGGACGATCAAAGTTGTTTGACCAGACGGTAAGGGCGCAGAAGGTCATTTCTGTAAGGGCACCTAACGGCGGAGGGGCAAATTTGAGCAGGCTTTTGAATTAGGGGTATATCTGATTAGGTGGTTCGAGTTAGGGACAGAAATGCAAATGGCCCTTTCATTTATATCGAGGTGATACAACCAAAAAAATGTCCGTTCTCTGCATAGCACGATAAACACGTTCAACACAACCAAAAATATTTACAGTAATAACTAAAATTTCAGCCTAAGGTGGGGGTAGATCCTATGTGAAGATTACACCGCCATTTATGAAGAGAGAAAACCTCTGTGGCCACATGCTTCAGCCATCATAAAAAAGGTCTTTGTCCTTCGGCCTCCACAGGATATACCAAGTACGAAGCCATCACGTACATGCATGAATTACCTCCACAGGAAATGAAACACATTTATTATTGAAAACCACAATTCCTGATAAGTCACAATCACTACAAGAAAAAACCCTATAGGCAACCACTAGTGGCGCGGGGACACAGGGTGAGCTCCTACTTACTTGTAGCGTGGGGTATAAACTCTGAACTGCTACTAAGTTGTTAGTAGTAGCGCGGGTTATAAATCCGCGCTGCTACTAACTGGTTCCCATCGTGCATCCCGGGACATACCATAGTAGTAGCGCGGGGTATAAACCTCATGATCCTACTAAGTTGATAGTAGTAGTGAAGTGGTCCCCCCGTGCCACCCAGGACATGTCATGGTAGTGGCAGAGGGTATAAACCCCAGGCTACTATTATCGACCTACCAACACATGTGTACACATAGCGCGTGAAGGCCCAAAACCCAAACTCACACTCTCCCGATTCCCCTTCTCCCTCCCACCAGCGATTCCCTTCCTCACCCATCGTCGACCTAGCACCTCGACGCCTCCCCCAAATCCGGCGACCTCCTCTCCCATCGCAACCCCCCTCCCTTCCACCTTCCTCCTCCTTCTTTGCTGCTAGAAGGAGAGGGAGATCCAATATTGCATCGTCCATGGTGGCGGCCAGATCTGCCATGGACGCAACCACTTGCACCTCCTCGCCGGGATAGGGCCTTGTGAGGACATGCAGACGCCATGGTCAAGGGTCCCACGACAAGCAGCAACATGTCACTAGGCGTTGACTCCGACTCCAGCGGCCAATGGTGAGTTGCTCCTCCTACTCCTCTCAATCTCTCTCTTCTTCTTCTAATCTTTTTCTCTTCTTTTGTAGCAACAATAGAGGATAGGAGCGGGGACGAGTTGGGTGGCAAAGCACCATCACCATGGATGATTTCATCCCCTCTAGGGCCAGCATCTACCATGGATGGAGAGGATGATGACGCCCAACAGTAGCATCCATGGATGGAGAGGATGATGACGCCCAACGGCAGCATCCATGGATGGAGAGGATGATGAGCCCAACAGCAGCATCCATGGATGGAATTTATTTTTTAATTCCTAATTAGTTAGTAGTAGCGCGGGTGGCAACCGCGCTCCTGCTAACTAGTTAGCTGCAGCGCGACCCGTGCCACTTCTAGACCTTTACCCCGTGCTACTACTAACTAGTTAGCTGCAGCGTGACTCGCGCTATTGCTAGGCCTTTACCCCGCGCTACTACTAACTAGTTAGCTGTAGCGTGACCCATGCTACTACTAGGCCTTTACCCTGCGCCACTACTAGGTTTTTCCCTAGTAGTGAATGCCCAACATAAGGCAACAACCCCAACAAGAATATGTGCACAAAATTGTCTGTTGATATCCCACAATCAGTTGCCAAACATATTATGTGCACTATGTGGGGGTAAAGATTTGAAGCTACGTGAACTATTGAACTATGGCCCACACTCTGAACGAGCAAACTTACACTCAAAAGGTGTTTAATAGACTCATCATGTTGACAAAACACACATTTCTTGCTACATTGCCAATTGCGGCATGACAGGTTATCTCTAATTATGATCACACCTCTGCTTAGAAATCAGAGGAATATCTTCACTCGAAGAGGAGTTTTGAGCTTTCATAATTTATTGTTATCAACTGGAACATCGGTGTGGACAATCGTGTCGTACTAGGACTTCACCGGAATCCTTTTTTTTGCGATACAATACAATCAAACTAACCAAAATCATGTAGGATCAAGATGATGATCATGACATTTCAATCCTTTGTTTTTTTCTATTCGCGCTTTTTCTAGAATCCTGTGAAACAAACATGCCCTAAATCATACTACATCCATACAGCAATATTTCTCTCCCGCTAGGCCACCAGACGTCATGTCATCTACTAGGTCGATGGTGCTGGAGGTTGGCTTTGTGTTGTTCCAGGAGGAGCTCACGGTGCCCAAACCAACCGCCTCTCGTGTAGATGGAGTCATTTTTTAGTCAGGTTTCCGGCCCAGTGTCACCCGACCCGCATGCCTAGTTCTCTTGGCTGGACCAATCATCCTTCTAGACCATTTCACAAGCCAGCCGAAAACAAGGCTGAATTATTCAGCCCCTCACATCCAGCAATAAAAATAATACAGCACATCACAACACTCCATGAGTGGGGAGAAACTTCTCTGCGTGAGCTGGGCAACCACTGATCAGAAACAAACCCTGACGTCAAATTAACCAATGGCCTGTCGAAGATTAGGTGGGCAGAAATTGTTTGTTGATACCCCACAATCAGTTGCCAAACATATTACGTGCACTATGTGGGGGATAAAGATTTCAATCTACGTGAACTATTGAACTATGGGCCACACTGTGAACGAGCAAACCTAAACTCAAAAGGTGTTTAATAGACTCATCATGTTGACAAAATACACATGTCTTGCTACATTTCCAACTGCGGCATGACAGGTTATCTCTAGTTATGATCACACCTCTGCTTAGAAACCAGAGAAATATCTTCACTCGAAGAGGAGTTTTGAGCTTCCATAATTTATTGTTATCAACTGGAACATCGGTGTGGACAATCGCGTCGTACTAGGACTTCACAGGGGAAAAACCTTTTTTTTGCGACACAATACAATCAAACTAAGCAAAATCATGTAGGATCAAGATGATGATCATGGCATTTCAATCGTTTGTTTTTTTATTCCCGCTTTTTCTATAATACTGTGAAACAAACATGCCCTAAATCATAGTACATCCATACAACAATATTTCTCTCCCACCAGGCCACCAGACGTCATGTCATCTACTAGCTAGGTCGACGGTGCTGAAGGTCGGCTTTGTGTCGTTCCAGGAGGAGCTCACGGTGCCCAAACCAACCGCCTCTCGGGTAGATGAAGTCATTTGTCAGTCTGGTTTCCGGCTCGGTGTCACCCGACCCGCATGCCTAATTCTTTTGGCTGGACCAATCGTCCTTCTAGACCGTTTCACAAGCCAGCCGAAAACAAGGCCGAATTATTCAGCCCCTCACATCCAACAATAAAAATAATACAGCACATCACATCACTCCATGAGTGGGGGAGAAACTTCTCTGCGTGAGCAGGGCTCCCAACGATCAGAAACAAACCTTGACGTCAAATTAACCAATGGCCTGTCAAAAATGGGGTGGGCAAATAATTGTTTGTTGATACCCCATAATCAGTTGCCAAACATATTACATGCACTATATGGGGGTCAAGGGAATACTTTGTTTTTGCCACTCTAGTTTTTGCCTACTTTGCTTATGCCATTCTAGAATTTGACTTCTCACTTTTGCCACTCCTACCTTTTGAGAATACATCATAAATGTCATTGGATGGCAAAAGCAATAATTTTTTATTTCAGTTTTGCCACTCTTAGATTTTGAAATGTATCATAACTGCCACTCTGAAAATTTTGTTTTTGCCACGGAATGGCAATTGTGATAATTGTCAAAAGCTAAGGGTGGCAAAAGTGATATGTCAAATTCTAGAATGGCATAAGTAAAGTGGGCAAAAACTAGAGTGGCAAAAACAAAGTTTTCCCTAAAGATTTCAAGCTACGTGAACTATTGAACTATGGCCCACACTGTGAGCGAGCAAACTTAAATTCAAAAGGTGTTTAATAGACTCATCATGTTGACAAAATACACATGTCTTGCTACATTGCCAATTGCGGTGTGACAGGTTATCTCTAGTTATGATGTTGCTGAGAAACGAGAGGAATATCTTCACTCGGAGAGGAGTTTTGAGCTTCCATAATTTATTGTTATCAACTGGAATATCGGTGTGGACAACCGCGTCGTACTAGGACTTCACAGGGGGAAAACCCTTTTTCTGTGGCACAATATAATCAAACTAACCAAAATCATGTAGGATCAAGATGGTGATCATGACATTTCAATCATTAGTTTTTTTTCTATTCCCGCTTTTTCTAGAATATTGTGAAACAAACATGCCCTAAACCATACTACATCCATAAAACAATAATTCTCTCCCACCAGGCCACCAGACGTCATGTCATCTACTAGCTAGGTCGACGGTGCTCAAGGTCGGCTTTGTGTCGTTCCAGGAGGAGCTCACGGTGCCCAAACCAACCGCCTCTCGGGTAGATGAAGTCATTTGTCAGTCTGGTTTCCGGCTCGGTGTCACCCGACCCGCATGCCTAATTCTTTTGGCTGGACCAATCATCCTTCTAGACCGTTTCACAAACCAGCCGAAAACAAGGTCAAATTATTCAGCCCCTCACATCCAACAATAAAAATAATACAACACATCACAGCACTCCATGAGTGGGGGAGAAACTTCTATGCGTGAACTGGGCTCCCAAGATCAGAAACAAACTTTGACATCAAATTAAACAATGGCATGTCGTCGATGGGGTGGGCAGAAAATTGTCTGTTGATACCCCACAATCAGTTGCCAAACATATTACGTACACTATGTGAGGGTAAAGATTTGAAGCTACGTGAACTATTGAATTATAGCCCACACTGTGAACCAGCAAACTTAAACTCAAAAGGTGTTTAATAGACTGATCATGTTAACAAAATGCACATGTCTTGCTACATTGCCAATTGCGGCGTGACAGGTTATCTCTAGTTATGATCACACCTCCGCTTAGAAACCAGAGAAATATCTTCACTCGAAGAGGAGCTTTGAGCTTCCATAATTTATTGTTATCAACTGAAACATCGGTGTGGACAATTGCGTCGTACTAGGACTTCACAGGGGGGAAATCCTTTTTTTCAACACAATACAATCAAACTAACCAAAATCATGTAGGATCAAGATGATGATCATGACATTTCAATCATTTGTTGTTTTCTATTCCCGCTTTTTCTAGAATCCTGTGAAACAAACATGCACTAAATCATACTACATCCATACAGCAATATTTCTCTCCCGCCAGATCACCAGAACGTCATGTCATCTACTAGGTCGATGGTGCTGGAGGTCGGCTGTGTGTCGTTGCAGGAGGAGCTCACAGTGCCCAAACCAACCGCCTCTCGTGTAAATGAAGTCATTCGCCAGTCCGGTTTCCAGCTCGGTGTCACACGACCCGCATGCCTAATCCTCTTGGCTGGACCAATGATCCTTCTAGACCGTCTCACAAGCCAACCTGAAAACAAGGCCGAATTATTCAACCTCTCACATCCAACAACAGAAATAATACTACTACAGCACAACATAGCACTCCATGAGTGCGGGAGAAACTTCTCTCCGTGAGCTGGGCATCCAATGATCAGAAACAAACCTTGACGTCAAACCAATGGCCTGTCGTCGACGGGGTGGGTAGAAATCTTCTTCTAGATGGCAGGTAGCAGCAGCGGTGGCGCGCCGTCGTCGTCGTCGCAAGTGGTTCGGGCTGAATGAGCCGGCCGGAGATTGTTGCCTTGCCTCGCTGCGCCGCTGCCTGCTCGCACCTATGGTGTGTCCTTGTCATCAGCTTTTGCCCTTCTTCGCCCACTGGTTTCGTATGCACACGGTTTTCTCCTGTGCTCTTGCCCAAAAATGGGTCCTGCGCCAAGTGCGTGTGTGCTCCCACTCCCTCTCCCTCTCCCTCTCGTGGAACTGGTAATGGATAAAGGGAATATAATTATGTGGTTGTGGGGTTGGGTTAGGTCAGGTGCATACTCCTGCCATTTGGTTTATCATCACTCATACATCCGTGTGATGCTTTTATCTTTTGAGCTTTTTTTTTTCTTTCAAGGCGTTTGCTGTTTGTGGGCAAGCAAACAGATCGTGGTTAGCAGTCCCAAGCAAGCATGCAATGGTGGCATGTGAAGTGTCAAAGAAAGAATCTGCTCCTAGCAAGATGCCAAATGGCTCCCACAAAGCTTTCCATTTCGTGCGCTCGGTGCCGTACCAGCTCAGCTGTTGGAGAGGGAAAGCAAGCAAACAACAGTAGAGCAGTAACCTACCATGGCGAGAATGAAGAATGGTCAGGCGGAGCGCGCGGGCCAAGCAAGCAATTCAGTTGTGCTGCACGTTTGTTTCTCCCTCCCTCCCTCTTGCATGCCGTTGCCGCCAACGCAAGTTGCTGCGCTGCATGGGCGATGTGCTCCCAACATCCACACTATTGCCGATGCCCTTTGCTTCATTTGTTTAGTGCCAAGTTGGTTAGGGATAAAGAGTTGACGGGAGAATGGGCTCCAATCTTTTGGTTTCTCTATGCCTTTGAGCAAAATTATTGTCTATGATCTATTGCGTTGTACTGGTTGGTACAGCTACAGCATTGCCACATTCCATTCAGACAGAATTATTTCCACTTAAATCAATATACTCTGCTGTTTGTTTGTTTGGTTCCTCATGATGATGATCGGGTGCTGGTCCGGGCATTAAAAAAAATCACTCACTATAAAAATCAATCATGCGACGCCTACTGCCGATGATGGTACTCCCTCGTCCACCCAATGGATTTAGCTTAATAGATTCAAATATTGTTATGGACGCAGGGGATCATGGAGCAGTTCAATTAACAATGTGTCCCCTTGTTGATGCTGTTGGTGGGAGAGACCTAAGGACTTATTACATCTGAGTTGACTCGCAGCTACAAGCCTGGTCATTGTTCAACAACCGTGTTGATCCAGGGGTCAAATAAGTTAATGCAAGTTGCTTTTTTTTTGCGAGTGAGTTAATGCAAGTTGCTGCAAGACGGGCAGGAATGTTTACTTGTTCAACACATGTTGAACCCCCATAATCATCTTTTCCATAAAGAAAAAACATCGCATATGCTTTTGGCGAAAGCATTATTGTTTTTAGGGTGTTCGATGGCTCAATCGGTCCACGGGTAGTTACTTCTCGGTCGATGTTGATAGTTGTCCAATCAAGATCTTCTCTCAACCCTTTCTAACTGCAGAAATCTCGTGTTTAGATCATGTAATCATGAGCGACGCTTCATAAATAGCAAAACCATAATCTTCTTTCCTCTTGTGAGAGGAAGCGGTGCATCTAAGTTGCATAGCACACAAAGTAGTAATTATTTTTGCTCCTTTACCCTTTCTATTAATTGCTCTGCCTTCAATTGGTTTGTGCAACGGGTATGTTTTCAAATGAATGATGAGGCAACTAGGCACTAAGCCGACTGGATCTCAAGGGAACAAAGAACTCTAGGGAGCCTTTGGTTACTGGGTGCAACCAGTGAGAGATGATAGCACGGGCTATATTTAACCGGTTCGGATGGCGGTCGCATAACATGATAGGAGTCTAGGGAGCTTATCCTTCATATTGCCGTACTGGTTGTGATTGTCAGCATGTATTTTTCTTTCTTTCGCTCTATTTGCGAGCTGTAATACTTTTATGACTTTGTGCCACTTTGTGGATTTGTTTAATAAGATGGCTGCATGCATCATCATGATGCAGAGGCCGGGGGTACGCCTCCATTTCCAAAAAAGAAAACTAAAGACGGTTACTATAGTGTTAGAAGCATGTAAGTTGCAGTAGTATTGCTCTATCTACTTCAAGGAAATTTCATATTTTTTCTAAATGGAGGCAAAAAAATTGCTTCATTTCACTAATTAAGCAAAGAGAAAAAAAATGTAAGTACTTATGTTACAAGATATTCAAAAGGTCCTTCATTCAATCTCTCAAAGATGATCATAGACAAAACAGAGAATTTCGAAAACCCATGTGCAACTCTCGTTCTGAAGCTCGAAGAACTGAGCATGAGGATAGAGGTGAATTCCGTCTTGTGGCATCCAATGTTGCGTCACCCAAGGAAGACAGGTTGACAAGGGCTCAATGTTGAGGATATCGCTTATCAGAAACTTATCAGTCGACCCATGATAAGCGGTAAATCGGCCAGTTTATCGGCATATCGGCCGATTTATCGCTATATCGGCTAATTTATCGGGTGATTTATCTTATCAGTTAGACAACGATAAGCGATAAATTGGCCGATTTATCAAAATATCGGAAGAGGGATACCAAGCCAATCTTAGACCCTAATCAATTCTATGAGAGAAGCGGCAACGAAGAGGAGATCCTTCATCGTTTGTATACGCGTCTGTAGACGGGTATACTAGCAAGAAACAAATAAAATGCCCGCGGGTCAAAGAGGCATTGCTTCTTAATGAGAAGACAGAGCCTCTGTTAATTCATCAGAAGAAAGACAATTATTCTTTCAAGAGAATCACTCGATTAAACATATAGCTTCAGAAAGTGCTCTTCTGGTGCCGAGCTCACACATGCTCCCTGATGAATAGTAAACTAAAAGAATTGCGAATGATTTTTGTTATAAACATTACTGAAATTTTTTAACTGCTTGCGAAATCTTGTGATGAAATGACATTCGTAGAGGTCTGGACAAAAATAACAAAATCGACGCTCCAAAATACTTCCAACAAAGAAAAACAAGTCTTTCTCGAAGCATTAAATTTTCTTTTTGCCCGGACCTCCACTATTGTCATTTCACCGCACAATTTTGATGCACTCAAAACATTCATCAATGTTTATAAAAAAATCATAATCTTTTCAATTAGTTTACTTTTTCAGTATTTACTGTTCATCGGAGAGCATGTGAGCTCGGATTCAAAACTCCATGTCCTCGGTGCATCAACTACGTCACCTAAAGGCTTAAGCAGTTAGTTAAACTGTCAACAATCCTCATTTTTCTACAGCTAATACTTGTAGCAGCGGCAGCTAAACCCCCAAAGGAAAACAACTATAGCTTTGGCGTTAAGCAACCTCATGGTGAGGGGGCACACCGGTTTGGAAAAGAGAAGATCCCGGAAACAAACCTGGGGAGAGATGGCTGCCGCTCCTTTTAACGCAAAAAACTGAGACCAATCACCCCACAAAAGCCGCCTCTCTCGCTCGGGGCCCCGCGTAGAGACAGAGATTGGGGAGAGAAAATAATAAAGGAAAGTAACACTAATAAAACACAAGTTAGCCAGGGGAGGGGAGTACTCCTGCTTTTGTACGGCAGTTTTCAAAGGCGTGCTGCGAATTCGGGGACCGGCAAGGAATCATCTGCACATGTTCAATGCCGGATCTGATCTTGTAGGGGCAAAACTAGTGCCAAGTACTTTTCGACGGCACACCCAGCATAGAACTTTGAAGGTGTCCTGTACTACTGAATTACTTACCGATCACATGTGTGTGTCTGTTCAGTCTCTGTCACTTGCCAATAACCCCGGGCGATCTTTTCGTGCTGGCTCTGAAAAATCGATCCAGTCGGGTCTTCAGGAGCCCGTTTTTTGTCGGCTTAGACCTAAATCAGTGTCGATGGACTCAGGCCGAACCCGGCACGCTGAGGGGCGCCCGGGGGCGCCGGGGCGGACGGTTTTGGCGCGAAAGAGGCACGGGCCCGCCGAGTCAGCGAGACGCCGCCTCGTCGTCACACCTCGATTTCCCGCGTAGAATCAATGGCAAGGCTGCCGCCGGTCAGCCTTGCCATTGATTCCTCACGGGCGGCGCGGCGACGCCTCCCTTCCCGCCACGCGTACACACATGGCGCGGCTATATAAGCCGGTGGCCTCCCTCGCCTCTGGCCACACCGGCCCTAGCCGCCCCGCCGTCGAGCTCTCCCTCTCCCGTGCGCAGCCGCCGACGCTTCTTCCCCCCTCCCTCCCTCTCTTCCAAGCCCGATGGCCGCGCGTTTCCCCGGTGACGCTGCGGCGGCCAACAGCTTCGGCTGCCGCTCGCTTCACGAGTGGGAGGCCTGGCTACTGTTCGACGCGAACATCCCGGCGCCATCGGACATGTGCGCCGGGTCGACGGGGTGGAGACTCAGCAACGGGGGAGTGCCCATTCCCCCGGTGCCCGACATCGAGGCACGCCCCGCCTTCTTCGCCGCCGAGGTCGAGCGCGTGCAAGCCTCCCTGACAGAGGAGCAGCTCGCCCTCTCCCAGTACGCCGCCGACAACCACGCGGCGTGGGCGACGTACTTCAAGCGCCGCCAGGAACAGGGCCAACGGCTGGAGATGCTCTTATGGTGAGGTGCAAATGTCAGGTGGAACTGCAAAAGACTAAAGATTTTGAAAAATAGCTGTCCATGATGAATTTGTCTAGTAATAGTAGTATACAGGCACCGGAGTCTAAATTTCTTCTGAAAAAGGCAAATATGATTTGCCGCGTTCATTCATTAATTAAGAGAGAGCTTAGGTTCCATACAATCCTAAAGGTTCCCCATGAAACACAAAACCCTAATTAGCTACTCTCCCAGTCCCTCCCAGGTCGCCCCTGCAGGCGACGGGAGGGAACCCTAGCCGCCTCCCAACGCTCCTCCTCCTACACCTTCCCTCCCTGCCACCGCCAGAGGGCGTGACCGGCGAAGCCCAGCCAGCGCAGGCGACGACAGGGCTCTTCCGCCCCTCGCGCGTGGATCTGATGCAGGCCAGATTTGATGGACAAGGGCGTCGCGATGCGGAGGTCGCGGTGTTGCGACCAGATTCCTAGTGGCTACGTTGGGAGGCACGTGACGTGGATGTGGCCTTCGGTGGTGGAGCCGTGCTGGGTCTTGGCGGCGCGGCGATCTGGCCCAGATTCGTGGTCCCAAGCACGAGGCGGCGCGGGCTGTGGACGGCGATGGCGGCCGGTTGGTGCTGTCTTCTGGGCAGTAGTGGCGGACGATGATGGTGGATTGGGGCTGCGATGGTGGTCCTCAGTGTTCCGGCCGTTGCGCGCGTCTACTCGGCGAGGCACCGCGCGATTCCAGTCAGCTACTAGCTACTGGGTCGGGATGGCACGACTACAGGTGAAAATCGCGTCGACTTCGGTCTTGATGGACAATGGTGGCGTCATTGACATTGTTTCCTTTTGAGGCATCGTCGTTGCAGGCAACGTCATCTTCCTCGGGCTGCTCCGGGGGAAACCCTCCCTAGATCTGGGTCTTCCCGAATTGGACGATGACAACATCTTTGATGTTGTTCTCCCTCTTGGGGGCATTGTTTCGGAGCAGGTGCGGACTGGAAGGGCCCAGTGGCGGAGTGGGGTTTCACTCCACACCGATGACAATGATCTCAGCGGCATGGCGTAGTGGAGTCTCGGCGTCCGATGCGGATTGACGGACTCGCTCAGGGGGGCGGTGCTGTTTGGCGTCGTGGTGGTGTCGATGGCAGGCCTCTGAGAGTGTGCCGAACCAGTGTGTGTGCCCCAGACCCGACATTGTGGCTTGGTTTGGTTGGGGCCTCCGGCTTTAGATGCTAGGTTTAGGTATGAAGTCGGTTTGGTATTCGGCTCAGATTTTCGGCACCCCTTCACCAAGTGGATAGGAGTACCGACAGATGTTGCCGAGATGGTGGCTTCAGATTTACTGATGTATTATTTTGTAAGGTCTTTATGAATAATTAAGTGACTGCATGCCCAAACCAGTCGCGGGCCAAGTTGCATATCCAAGAGATAGTAGTATGGAAGCAATGGTGCCCAAACCAGTCGCGGGCCAAGTTGCATATCCCATATCCGGAGGAAGAAGCGGCACCGAAAGATGATGCGACCGGGTAATTTGCTAGGTGGAAAAGTTGCAGCCCAAGACTAAAACGAAGATATTGCACGGCAGGCCCACCGGCAAATTTTAAAGAGGGGAGACTGGAGAACGTGTGTACTCTGAAGTCTAGAAGGTGAGGTAACTCCATCCCATCGCAGCTCAGAGCCACATTTTAAAAATGAAATCAAGGATGTGATGAGCCAGGCGCCTCGCTGGATGAAATCCACGCTAAAGAGTTGGATCCGGTGGGTGCGGCGTCGAATCAGCGGGCGTAGAATAATGGGCGGATTATCTCCAAGATATAAAGCTCGTTGCATGAGCTCCTGTAGAAACCGATCAGGGGTGTTCGCTTTGATGGAATGGCCGAGTGCATGGGCCTTGCCACCTTGGCAGGATCGGAGTTTTTGGACGGGGGAAAAGGCCGCAAAAGTTGGGACAGCACTCATTCACGCACAATATAAATGCACTGTGAGTGATATGATACAACAACCAACGATTTCTTCGTTTGTCCGGGTAAAACATTATCAGACGTGCACATCACTCCTCGTCGGCCGGCTGGACGGGGGGGGTCGTTGGCGGCTCGCTGTCCGGGTCCGTGCGCGCCGGATCACCGCATACGTCAAGGCAAGCAAGGAAAGGGCAACGCCTTTCCTTCCGCTTCAGATACTTTTTGAAATCCGTCAGAGAGAGAGAGAGAGAGAGCGGGCAGACGTCGCGGGCAAAGCAACGTCTCATCCACCGGCCGCAACGCCGTGATGCCAACAGATTTCAATTTCTCGTGCTAACCCACGCTTTCTGCGTGCGTGCTCCTGAATATCACTCTTATGCCTAATTTGCTTCAGCGTCCGTCCGCGGACAGAGAACCAGTCCATGAACATAGATGCGGAAGCTGGCCATTCAATGCTACCCGCATACACTTGAAACCGTGTTCAACACACCGGACGAAATTCATGAAAATCCAAACGGAATTCATCAAAGTTTAGATATAAAATATCATAAATCATCCATACATAGCATGCAAATAAGTCTAGTACAATACAAATTCGACGAGATTAACCGGATGTTCAAAAAGTTTCTCATGAACGGCTTATTTCGTCCCACACATACTACCCCTTCAAACTTCATCAAACGGTGTATGCACCTAAATCACAGTCTCTCTATCCTGTGATACATCACGGCAGCGCTACGGGCTACACAATATGTAGAGCAACATTGAGTGAATGGATGATTCAATCGACAAGTTGAGCAAGAAGAAGCAAAACTTACG
Organism: Triticum dicoccoides; assembly: GCF_002162155.2. Classification (NCBI taxonomy): domain Eukaryota; kingdom Viridiplantae; phylum Streptophyta; class Magnoliopsida; order Poales; family Poaceae; genus Triticum; species Triticum dicoccoides. The sequence continues at coordinate 577,383,292 of NC_041385.1, read as the reverse complement.
GTCTCCTTCGCTGCCACGCGCAATGGCCATCTTGCCTCCAACCGAGAAACAAGTGTCACAAAACTTGGTGATGGTGGTCTGGATGGCGTACCATCGATACGATAACAACCTCACATTGTGTTGTTGGATGATGAGCATGCCGTAGGGTGCAATGTGCTTTTGAGCGTGAAACGAATCATGCACACGCTGCCAAAAGAGCCCTCTTCTGTGCCTGCCTACGAAATCCGTGGATACAGCCAACCACGCATCACACAACAACTCATCCTCCATGGTCAGAGTACCCCGTCATCCTTTGTACTATACAAAAGCGACATGATGTTTGAAAAATAGCTCAATGGCATTTGACTGAAACACTTGTCGGGTGTGGTGTCTACCATGGACGTCATCGATGGGAAGGAGTGTACCTGGCCATGAACGGGTCCTGGGTGGACGGCGCCGTTATAAAAGGCGAGCGGGTGCATCGGTGCCGGTTATGAAGGTCCGGCAATGCATGTGTGGCGGCAAGAGAGGTACATCAGTGGCATCGAAGGAGGAGGTGCAAATGCAAAACAAGGGGAAGAAAAGGCGGATCAGAAGAAAATGGGCCCGGAAGGGGGATTTAGTGGGCCGGGTAGTAGGAGTCCTACGGACTCAGTGCAAAGCACCCCCAACTTTGCTTTCCATCCAACAGGCCAACTTTGCTTCAATTTGCGGGAAAAAGTATGTCTAGACCACTCGACGGACCGATACGGGATAAAGAACACTGTCCGGACTTATGCAAAATTTGCGGGAAAAAGTATGTCTGGACCACTCGACGGACCGATACAGGATAAAGAACACTGTCCGGACTTATGCAAAATTTGCGGGAAAAAGTATGTCTGGACCACTCGACGGACCGATACGGGATAAAGAACACTGTTCAGACTTATGCAAAATTTGCGGAAAAAAGGTATGTCTGGACCACTCGACGAACCGATACGGGATAAAGACCACTGTCCGGACTTATGCAAAATTTGCAGGAAAAAGTATGTCTGGACCACTCGACGGACCGATACGGGATAAAATACGAACCGATACGGGATAAAGACCACTGTCCGGACTTATGCAAAATTTACAGAAAAAAGTATGTCTGGACCACTCGACGGACCGATACGGGATAAAGAACACTGTCCGGACTTATGCAAATGGTTCGAGGGTTGGCGTTAGAGATGTACTTAGGCAATAAAATTTAGTCCAAAGGTACAGTGAAATAAAACTGGCGACCCTTTTGAAAGATAGAATACATGTTTTATTGCTATTTGCAGTGTACACAACTACTTACTACACATCAATTTGGAAACACCACAACAGCAGCCTCACAACTGTTCGAATATAACATCCTCCCAAACCGCCGAGACCAAAAACAAGAGAAAAGAATGGACTCCAAAATTCTCTTCATAAATCATGAGGCCTTAAATGTACACAAGTTGATCGAGACGCACCAAAAATGGTGAGCTGGTATCATTACAAAGCTGCACTTGCTCTCTCCGATACGCCTTCAAATTGCACGCAGAAAACACGTAGAAAAAGCATTTGATTCCTCCTAGTATCAGCGCCTCCTCCATCTCTACAGGCTGGAAGCAGGCCGCGCCGTCAGATCTGCTTGAGCTTCTCCCCGGATGCCCACCGATCAGATAAAATGTAAGAGGCAAGCATGGATGTGCTGACCATCAACAGGCCAACTATGTGTCATCATTCTGTAAGCAACAGATTCCCAATGACAAATCTCACCCATCAGCAGTGGTGATGCCATTATCTTGTTATGTGCATTTTCGTTTGTTGATGTATAAGAGGACGTATGGACTCGAGACCTTCATTCACACTACTTTGACTATGAATCATATCGGGCCCCAGATGTGAAAGATGAGAAGAACCCAGCTGCTGGTCCAGGAAGAATGTCGCTCAGCCCTACCTGGCCATCAGAGAGCATGGAACCCCATCTAGATGTGTTCTCCCCAAATTTGCTCCCAACCTGATATAAAAACATTGCATGGATATGTTTAGCTGGGCATTGCTGCTTTTCAATTAGACAGAAGTTCAATGTCTAAAACCTAGTCGACAGGCTTGATGAAGGGAAATGACAAAACATCTTAATTTAACAATCAGTATACAAACTGAATACAGAATCCTTCCAGTTCTGCCTACCAAACTGGACCTAACGAAATTCAACCATATAGAAAAGACAAGGTTGACTTGATACAAATAGTATGTGCTAGTGACACTCAATACATGAATCCATACGATGTCCATAATTCTCTTTACGTGCTTAACTGAATTAACTCAGGATAACTTCCTACATGACTATGCAGTCCCAGGCCAACCATAATGAGTATTGACATATAGGGCTACATTTATGAGAACCTACACCATGCATTATCACCATTGGCTAGTTTCGCTACAACTTTTAAATTTAAGAGCCAACAAAAAAGGGTGAAAAAACATATGGCTGGTTACTTTACCTGCGTAACAAAGGACTTGAGCAATGGAGCTGCACTTCCAAGACTTGCATTATTATCATATTCTGATATGGTAGATCTTTCCCCATTTGAATATGATGATTTCCAAGGGTTCCTAGATGTTGAATCATCAGATGGAGACTGTAGTGATGACTTGGGTGTTCTTGATGATAGAGCTGGGGCACTGCAAGCGGAAAAGGTGAATAGGGAAGCAGTTAGTCTAAAAACTAGCATATTTGTTCATTACAGCCAAATCACACAATGAAAAATAAGGAACACCCACCAGAGGCCCAAAATAACAATCAGAAAAGTATAGTAACAACTATCCATTAAGCCATCCTACAGGCAGAAGCCAAACTGAAAACATATCTTTGACAATTGACCATGAGTGTTTTGTCAATTTTATAGCTGACCCTGCCTAATAAGCTAGAGGATAGTATCCACTTAATTAATAAGAAAACAATGACTTAAAACCTGTCATGTGACCACAAGGTATATACTTAATTTCATCCAGAAGTTATGACTTATGACTGCAACATTGGTATGTCAGACAGGTATATGCCATACAGATGTTTGTTATTGACATTTTAGCAAACTAGTTTATGCAAATTGGTACCAAAGAGCAGTTTGTACTCGTTGGTGCAGAATACGGAAAACCCCATGCGACACCATTCACAACAACTCAACTGTCAAGTATGCAGTATGACAGTACGCACCCCAGGATGTAGGCATTCAACTTCTATTGTTTATATTAATTATCACTACTATTAATAATATCATCTCATAAAAAAAATTGAAGGATAACACAATGATGTGTCGGAAATTAACAAACTAAGATATTATCATATTATAAAAGATGCACCATGCTCTCTCTAAAAACTGGACCATGGAACTAACAATTGTACGTTTACAGGTTAGACAGAACAATTGTTTACCTGATTGGTAGGTACTTGAATCTTGGAACCTGGGAGCACCTCATAATATTTGAATCTGTATTTGTTTTTGTTGGTAACTTTTGTGCCGCACCAGTATACATGTGATTCAGTTGAACCAAGAAACCAAAAAGAACAACGCAGCGCTTGTAAGATTGCTTCTCATTCTCCCATAAGTAAGATTCATACCTGTTACAAGGGAGAGACATGTTTCATTTTTTTAGTACGTCGATCATATACATGTATAACAATTTCAAACAGAGAAATTACTTACGTAGCCCAGTCTATTGGATCCAATCTCTGCGAGAATTTATTGATCAGCTTGTTTATAGGCTCTATGGTAGCTGAATCTGCCTGGAATTGTGATTGTTTTCTCCTGAAGGTAGTCTTAGCATTGTCCTGTTTTATCTTTGTTTCAGAAGGATTGGCCGAAGAGTTTTTGCCTCCGGATAGGATATCACCAATGAAACGGAGATCTAGCAGTATTTGCAGAACTCCTTTTTCTGAAACCTGCGAGTTACTTGATTCGATAGATGCCAAAAAGTTTTCGTAGATACTGATAACCTACATGAGTTTAACCAGATGTTAGGTCCAATGATTACATTTCTCAAAATAAAAGGGCCCAATGATTACATTGGCTTTAAGTCCTATAGTGCACTTTTCATATTCAAACTTCAACAACACAGCTAGAGATGGAAAGGGTAATTGACAGAAATATTTGGATAAACAATCAGGTTTCGACTTGGTCACCAGTTCTTATCGTTGAAATATTGACGTGAGTCACATGATGTATGCAGGCAAAATAAGTTCACAAGTCACGATATCAAATAATCAACATTGTATTTGTTTAGTGCTGAGGGTCATCCAGATACACAAGCGTCTAGAGTGGAGACATAGTGACCAACCAAATCAAAGCTTGATCACAAGGGAATCAGCTGAAACTATGAACTTTAATGAAGTTATCCAAATTTGACATAGTATATATCCCTATGAATGTCATTATGGTGTGACAAACATTTATGTGAACTCCAAGATATATGCCTATAGGCTATAGCTATAGCTATTAGTACTGCCCATTTCCATTAATGCTGTCGAGTAGGTAATGAACTTTAGAGTTATATCATTGCGCCAGAGCTTGTTATTGCAGGGGTTTTGCAGAAGGAGGCTTTATATCAGTGCATTGTTGAACAAATGCTACCCTGGAACATTACACTAAATGACTGACCTGTGTGTTATGCATTGGTCGCATTATTTCCTCAAAATTATTTACCTCTTGTTATAAGACTTTTGAGGAGGCAGACACAAAACATGATGGAAAATTGACAAGGAATGGTGCAATCTAGTTCTTAGACATCCCTCATTACTGAAGAACATGACACCCCAATATCTCAAGTAAGATGCGCTAATGTATTTGTTGATAATTAACTATTTACTTTTGATCAGCTTATTATGCTCAAGTTGATTAAAATCTGAGGGGTTCAGAATTAATAATAGTATCAATCATCAAAATAATAAAGCAAATTGGGTTTCTTTCGTCCGTCATGGCATTTTTCAGAAAAGTCCCTCTATTCAGAGAATTCAACCCGCAGTCCTGTTTTAAGTTAAAACGAATCATTTTTCATAGTTTACACAAAAGTCCATGTGTTTTGTTGAAATCAACCCGAGTCCAGATTTAAGTCACATCCGAACCGTTATTTTACATTTTTCGAAACCCCCCTGATGTTTTAGGTAATTCATCTTCGAATCATATTTAAGTCAAACAATGAAGTACAAGATGGCGAAGAAGGCCGCAAAGCGAGCTGTTGGTGAAGCAAGGGGTCGGGCATATGAGGACCTCTACCAACGGTTAGGCACGAAGGAAGGTGAAAGGGACATCTATAAGATGGCTAAGATCCGGGAGAGGAAGACGAGGGATATTGGCCAAGTCAAATGCATCAAGGACGGAGCAGGCCAACTCTTGGTGAAGGACGAAGAGATTAAGCATAGATGGCGGGAGTACTTCGACAAGCTGTTCAATGGGGAGAATGAGAGTTCTACCATTGAACTGAATGACTCCTTTGATGAGACCAGCATGCGTTTTGTGCGGCGCATCCAGGAGTCTGAGGTGAAGGAGGCTTTAAAAAGGATGAAAGGAGGCAAGGCGATGGGCCCTGATTGTATCCCCATTGAGGTGTGGAAAGGTCTCGGGGACATAGCGATAGTATGGCTAACCAAGCTTTTCAACCTCATTTTCGGGCAAACAAGATGCCAGAAGAATGGAGACGGAGTATATTAGTACCAATCTTCAAGAACAAGGGGGATGTTCAGAGTTGTACTAATTACCGTGGAATTAAGCTGATGAGCCATACAATGAAGCTATGGGAGAGAGTCATTGAGCACCGCTTAAGAAGAATGACAAGCGTGACCAAAAATCAGTTTGGTTTCATGCCTGGGAGGTCGACCATGGAAGCCATTTTCTTGGTACGACAACTTATGGAGAGATATAGGGAGCATAAGAAGGACTTGCATATGGTGTTCATTGACTTGGAGAAGGCCTATGATAAGATACCGCGGAATGTCATGTGGTGGGCCTTGGAGAAACACAAAGTCCCAGCAAAGTACATTACCCTCATGAAGGACATGTACAATAATGTTGTGACAAGTGTTCGAACAAGTGATGTCGACACCGATGACTTCCCGATTAAGATAGGACTGCATCAGGGGTCAGCTTTGAGCTCTTTTTGCATTGGTGATGGATGAGGTCACAAGGGGTATACAAGGAGATATCCCATGGTGTATGCTCTTTGCGGATGATGTGGTGCTAGTTGACGATAGTCGGATGGGGGTAAATAGGAAGTTAGAGTTATGGAGACAAACCTTGGAATCGAAAGGGTTTAGGCTTAGTAGAACTAAAACCGAGTACATGATGTGCGGTTTCAGTACTACTAGCTGTGAGGAGGAGGAGGTTAGCCTTGATGGCCAGGTGGTACCTCGGAAGGACACCTTTCGGTATTTGGGGTCAATGTTGCAGGAGGATGGGGGTATTGATGAAGATGTGAACCATCGAATCAAAGCCGGATGGATGAAGTGGCGCCAAGCTTCTGGCATTCTCTGTGACAAGAGAGTGCCACAAAAGCTAAAAGGCAAGTTCTACAGGACGGCGGTTCGACCCGCAATGTTGTATAGCGCGGAGTGTTGGCCGACTAAAAGGCGACATGTTCAACAGTTAGGTGTGGCGGAGATGCGTATGTTGAGATGGATGTGTGGCCACACGAGGAAGGATCGAGTCCGGAATGATGATATACGAGATAGAGTTGGGGTAGCACCAATTGAGGAGAAGCTTGTCCAACATCGTTTGAGATGGTTTGGGCATATTCAGCGCAGGCCTCCAGAAGCTCCAGTGCATAGCGGACGGCTAAAGCGTGCGGAGAATGTCAAGAGAGGGCGGGGTCGACCGATTTTGACATGGGAGGAGTCCGTTAAGAGAGACCTGAAGGATTGGAGTATCGACAAAGAGCTAGCTATGGACAGGGGTGCGTGGAAGCTTGCTATCCATGTGCCAGAGCCATGAGTTGGTTGCGAGATCTTATGGGTTTCACCTCTAGCCTACCCCAACTTGTTTGGGACTAAAGGCTTTGTTGTTGTTGTTGTTGTTGTAATGTTTTTTTAAATCATCCATATCTTTTAAACCGTAACTCCGATTTGAACATGTTATATATGAAATTTGATTAGAAAAATATGTAGAATATGAATATGAGATTATTTTCACCTGTTAAGTATATTAAATATTATTTTGGAATATATTTAAGTCAAATAAATGATTTTCTAAGTTATCGGTATCTTTTAAACGGTAACTTTGATTTTAACATATTATATATGAAATTTTATTAGACAAATATGTGGAATCTGAATATGATGTTAATTTTACCTGTTAAATATTTTTAAAATATCGTTTTGGGAGCAAACTTATAATTTATAGCGTAAGATCCGTTTTTCTTTCGTACCGGAGGCGCCCCGGATTGCAAATAAACACCCCACTATAACAATATAGGGAAAAGAAAACATCGATAACTACACATGCATACCTCTGAAAAATGTCGCAAGGGAAAATAACAGATTTCTCATCGCGAGAGTGAGAGAAAGCGCGTGCGCGCGCGCGCG
>NC_041385.1:577310965-577375535 GCF_002162155.2 Triticum dicoccoides | reverse complement strand
AGGGAGGAGAGAGGGAGATAGAGACACCTTAGGATTAAACATATTCAAACACGTTTTTTTTTGTGTGTGAACACCCAGGCCATCGCCGGCGAGGGTGAGAAGGAGGATAAGCGACAACACAAATATGATGCCTCGCAAAAATAAAGGAGATGGACCTATTGTGGTGTTGGGTGATGGTTGTTGGGTTAAGAGTGTGTGTTATGTTTTCTCCCCCGTTGCAACGCACGGGCTCTTTTGCTAGTAATAGTATCAACTACTCCCTCCGTCCACGAATAAGTGTACTTCTAGCGTTTGTCCTAGGTCAAAGTTTTAAAACTTTGACCAACTTTATAGGGAAAAGTACTAGCATTTATGGCACTAAATTAATATCACTAGATCTATTTTGAAATGTACTTTCATAATATTATTAATTTGATGTCATATATGTTATCACTCTTTTGTACATAGTTGGTCAAAATTTCAAAACTTTGACTTAAGACAAAAGCTAGAAGTACACTTATTCGCGGACGGAGGGAGTATCCTTGAATTATATTGCCAAAATACATATACATTATCTCATAGAGCCGAGTCTTCAGTAATACTGTCAGAAAATAAAGCATGCTATTATTCAGCTATAAAGTGAAAACCAGCAAACAGAATATGCAACATTGATTAGTTAAACAATAGTTTTGTCATGCTTAGCTTCTGGGTCAAGAACACAACTAGGGAAGGTAGTTACAGAACTCAACAATAAGTGCTAACAAACACAATAAGTTACTGTTTTTTATGCAGATGCATGGTAAAACAGCTTAGGTACAAATGCTGCAAATAATTCTTTGGTTCTTGGCTTGAAAATTCTATGGTTCTTCGCTTGAAATAATGAAGTATCAGAACAATAATGAAGTGTTATGCATCTTGATAAATTGTTACCATATAACATACCTTCTGTAGTAAATCCCAGGCAAATTTATGCAATATAATTCTGTCCAGGATGTGCCCTCCAATTTTATGAATCTCCAGACATGCTTGGTAAAGAAAGGATATAATGTACAGTGAAGGCATTGATGGAAGAGCTATTTGCATCTCCAAGGGACCATCGGTAGATTCCTCTTGTTTGATGACTGTAACTTCCCATCCCTGACAAGGAAACCATACAGTGTAATTAAAACGACCAGCACTGCATATCCATGTGAATACATAAACAAGATAAGATGTTCCCTTTTTACAATAAAATAGATGGAGCAACAGAGTGATGCTGAAATCTTTAAAAAGGATGTAACCCCTGAATATATACAAACCCACTCCAAAGTACAACTATGGCCAAAACAATTATTTAGCGTCTAGAAAAGGTGCGCCTTTACATATCAACCTATCAAACATCCTATGAGATACTACTCTAAAAGTGTGGTTCTACCGACAGGCAAATTCCTCTTGTTCGATAAATTCTGCAAGTATTATTATTATATCACTTAATCAGAGAGAATGCCCTGCCTCAGTCATGTCCAGTAGGTTGTACAATTCTTACAGTTGTTATTGTTATGTGTCACTAATGTTGCTCTAGATATATATATCTTCATACCTCGCTAAAGTTTCCCCTAATAAAAATATGAATAGCATTTAATGACATAACTAAAACCGAGTACATGATGTGCGGTTTCAGTACTACTAGCTGTGAGGAGGAGGAGGTTAGCCTTGATGGCCAGGTGGTACCTCGGAAGGACACCTTTCGGTATTTGGGGTCAATGTTGCAGGAGGATGGGGGTATTGATGAAGATGTGAACCATCGAATCAAAGCCGGATGGATGAAGTGGCGCCAAGCTTCTGGCATTCTCTGTGACAAGAGAGTGCCACAAAAGCTAAAAGGCAAGTTCTACAGGACGGCGGTTCGACCCGCAATGTTGTATGGCGCGGAGTGTTGGCCGACTAAAAGGCGACATGTTCAACAGTTAGGTGTGGCGGAGATGCGTATGTTGAGATGGATGTGTGGCCACACGAGGAAGGATCGAGTCCGGAATGATGATATACGAGATAGAGTTGGGGTAGCACCAATTGAGGAGAAGCTTGTCCAACATCGTTTGAGATGGTTTGGGCATATTCAGCGCAGGCCTCCAGAAGCTCCAGTGCATAGCGGACGGCTAAAGCGTGCGGAGAATGTCAAGAGAGGGCGGGGTCGACCGATTTTGACATGGGAGGAGTCCGTTAAGAGAGACCTGAAGGATTGGAGTATCGACAAAGAGCTAGCTATGGACAGGGGTGCGTGGAAGCTTGCTATCCATGTGCCAGAGCCATGAGTTGGTTGCGAGATCTTATGGGTTTCACCTCTAGCCTACCCCAACTTGTTTGGGACTAAAGGCTTTGTTGTTGTTGTTGTATTTAATGACGTAACTAGTTAGTAGATACGACAGTGTGATATAACTAAGAATGATCAAATGATTCAAACAACAAATAAAAAACGAGCGATACTGAGGGTGTACCCTTAAAGGAGTTGATGAGGATAATGAATCATCTCTATTTAGAGCATATGAAAGAAGGTCTGATAATTCAGCAGACACCCATGTTATCCACAAAGTGTGAGCCGTAATGCACAGTGCCTTTAGGGTCTTATTGAGTTCATCAAGTCTGGGATTGGAGCTATCATCAGCACCAAACAAGGAAGCAGCAGCAGCAGCAATAGATTGTCTTCTGGGGCTTTCAGAAAATTGCCTTCCAGGACTCCTAGGGCTGTCAAATTGTCTTCTGGGGGTAAAAGGTGATGACGACTCAAAAGATGCTCTTGAATGTCTTGGCGTGGGCGATGATAACCTGGCAAATGCTGCACCACCAGAATCCTTTACCCACTGCCTTGGGGAGCTTAGTATCAGGGGTACATGACTTGAATGATATCTCAATGCAAACAAGAGGCGGCCAATGAAGAGAGACCGCTCCACAATAACAGATGCAGCAGGCACGTTGTCATCCCCCTTTTTCGTTCCCAATGCATCAGAAAGGTTTCCAAGTTCGGCTTCTAATTTGTCCAGTACTCCCAAGATGGTCTTATAGCATTTCTCCTGGATGAATGGCACCAACTCCTTCAATCTCTGTACTGAATTGTGTGACTCAACAAAGCTTAAAAGGTCCTCAAGAATACTCTTGCATTTGCCGTCAATTGCATTCTTGATGCGACTAACTTCCGGCCCAAAATACGAGGCTAGGCAGCTGTGGAAGTCATTCTCGTCAGCAATTGGTTTCAAATGTGCCAAAATTCCACCTTTCTTGATCTTAGATTCTGAGAACCATACGCTGCCCCCAGTCAAAGCTTTTTGCACATGCACCAGGAAATCAGCAGCATCCTTAGGACCAGCATTAGCACCAATAGCCTGAATCGATTCCATCACATTAACACTACCAACCAAGCTATCAAACTCTGAATGCACAATGTCCTTCATGCGTTGCACAAATGCTTCCTCCATCCAGCCCTCAAAAATATCCTTGCCTTCTTTCAAGATTAACCCACGGATTTGATCCCATGGGGATTCAATCTCTGATCCAAACACACTCTTCAGCCACTGCTCCAAACTCCCTTCCAGTCCTGCTCTGTCATCTAGTTTCTCACGAATGAGCCTTTGCGCGGAGCCAAGTCCCTCCCCACTCCCGATGGCATCAACTAGCCTTTGCGACCCGGCAATCACACCAAACATCTCATCACAACATTCCTTAAGCCAATCTGTACAGGTTCGTGCCACGGTATCCGGCTCAAGTAGCACCATGGTAGCCTCAAGCTGATCCCAGTGTTCTCTCCACAACCGTGCCTCCTCGTCTGGGTCTGGAATGCCACCGAACAGCTGTGCAGGGGGCGGCGACTCGAGCACTGTCTTGTAGAACATCGGCAAGTCGGTGAGCGCAGGCACAAATAGCTGCCCGACGTGGCCGAGAGTGACCCGAACGATCCCAGCAACATCGCACAGCACGGAGGTGTAGGAGGACGGATCCGAGGCTAGCACGGTCAGAGCTTGCGAGATCCAGGCGCGGCGAGAAGAGAGGAGGAGCAGCAGCGCCTGGGACGGGGTGAGCGACGGCGCGTCGATCGCCGCTGCAGCCGCGAGTGCGTCGGCGTGGGCCGAGACAGGGAGGCGGCGGTCGGCCAGGCGTTCGCGGGCGCGCTGCGCGATCTGGGGCCGGAACGCCTCCACTAGCTGCGCCTGGTGCGCGAGCAGCGGGAACCGCGCCGCCGCGGCGGCGTCGCGGGAGAGCAGGCGGTGCACGACCTGCGCTCGCATGTAGCGCCCCGCGGCCTCCAGGAGCATCCCCTCGTCGAGCCGGCCCCAGATGTGCTCGGGCGTGTCGACGAGGTACTTGGCGCGGGCCGCCGCGGCGTATAGCCGCGCGCGGCCCCCGGAAGAGGAGGACGAGGCGGCGCTGGCGCTGGCGCTCGGGGCGTCGGCGGGCGGGGAGAGCGACGAGAGGGAGTCGGAGACGCGCGAGAGGTTCTCCGAAATGGCGTCCGAGGACTGCTTGATGAGCAGGATGGAGTCGGCGGAGTCGAGGAGGTCGCGGTAGCTGCGGCCGACGAGCTGCCGGAGCTCCTCCTCCTTGGCGGAGATCTCGCGGCGGGTGGCGGCCTCCACCTCGCGGATCTCGGCGACGCGCTTGGTGCGGAAAAGCTCCTCGGCGTCGGCCACGCCGCCGCCGGAGGCGGCCGCGGCGGGCATCGTGGCCGCGCTTGGCTTCGGACGCGCGGCGAGATCCAGGAGGGGATCGGGATTCCGGGGGCGGGGGTGGGAGGGAGATTGCTTACCAGAAAGATGCACGTTCGTTTCAGTTAGCAGTGGGCTTTGGGAGGGCGCAGGTGGACCCATGCCGCGCGTTAGGGCCGTGGGGCCGTCATGTAAGCGAGGTAACAACTGTTTTTTTTTTTTGAGGAACAGGTAACGACTGGTGAACCAGGGAGATGTTCCGTAGACTCCATGGATTTTGGGCGGCACTTGGCCCATAATCTGTAGACCTCTGCAAGAAAAGCTCAAGCTAGTGAGGAACTCAAGATCAACTCGTTTATTGGATTGATTCAAAATTGACTCGAAAAAATGAGCTGAGTATATACGCGGAAACAAGTTGATTCGAAAAAATGACTTATTTATGTAGCTCGATGGCGGAACAAGTTGATTTTAAGCCAACACTGGCTCACTTGATTTTAACTCAATAGGCGGATGTCTCAACATAGCCGGTCTCAAGCCCGGATAAAGGAGGAGGGTTGTGATAGGCTTGGCGAGCCAACGTAAAAACTCAGCCACTCTTATGGAAATGAAACCCAAAAGATTTTCGTTGGGGCGTAACCCTCTCAGCGACGCGCCACATCGGAACCCGGATGTGGTGGAAAATGGGCAAGGGCCGGGCCGTCACCCCCCAAGTGGCGCGCCGTATCTTGATCCGGATATGGTGGCAAGTGAGCGAGGATCGGGTCGTCGCATCCTTAGTGGCGCGCTACATCGGCGCCCGGATGTAGTGGAAAATGAGCAAGGGTCTTCGCATTTGACTCGACGAGTGCGAAGGGTAAGGAAGCTAGCCGAGCCTAGGAGGATTCGCTTAGGTAGCTGGAACGTAGGGTCTCTGACAGGGAAGCTTCGGGAGCTAGTTGATGCAGCAGTGAGGAGAGGTGTTGATATCCTTTGCGTCCAAGAAACCAAATGGAGAGGACAGAAGGCGAAGGAGGTGGAGGATACCGGCTTCAAGCTGTGGTACATGGGGACGGCTGCAAACAGAAATGGCGTAGGCATCTTGATCAACAAGAGCCTCAAGTATGGAGTGGTAGACGTCAGGAGACGTGGGGACCGGATTATCCTGGTCAAGCTGGTAGCTGAGGACTTGGTTCTCAATGTTATCAGCGCATATGCCCCGCAAGTAGGCCACAATGAGAACACCAAGAGGGAGTTCTGGGAAGGCTTGGAAGACATGGTTACGAGTGTACCGATTGGTGAGAAGCTCTTCATAGGAGGAGACCTCAATGGCCACGTGGGTACATCTAACACAGGTTTTGAAGGGGCGCATGGGGGCTTTGGCTATGGCATCAGGAATCAAGAAGGAGAAGATGTCTTAAGCTTTGCTCTAGCCTACAACATGATTGTAGCTAACACCCTCTTTAGAAAGAGAGAATCACATCTGGTGACTTTTAGTAGTGGCCAACACTCTAGCCAGATTGATTTTATCCTCTCGAGAAGAGAAGATAGGCGTGCGTGCCTAGACTGTAAGGTGATACCTGGGGAGAGTGTTGTACCCCAGCATAAGCTGGTGGTTGCTGACTTTCGCTTTCGGATTCGTGTCCAGCGGGATAAGCGTGCCAAGGTCGCTAGAACGAAGTGGTGGAAGCTCAAGGGGGAGGTAGCTCAGGTGTTCAAGGAGAGGGTATTTAAGGAGGGCCCTTGGGAGGAAGGAGGGGATGCGGACAATGTGTGGATGAAGATGGCGACTTGCATTCGTAAGGTGGCCTCGGAGGAGTTTGGAGTGTCCAGGGGAAGGAGAAGCGAAGATAAGGATACCTGGTGGTGGAATGATGATGTCCAAAAGGCGCTTAAAGAGAAGAAAGATTGCTTCAGACGCCTATACCTGGATAGGAGTGCAGACAACATAGAGAAGTACAAGATGGCGAAGAAGGCCGCAAAGCGAGCTGTTGGTGAAGCAAGGGGTCGGGCATATGAGGACCTCTACCAACGGTTAGGCACGAAGGAAGGTGAAAGGGACATCTATAAGATGGCTAAGATCCGGGAGAGGAAGACGAGGGATATTGGCCAAGTCAAATGCATGAAGGACGGAGCAGGCCAACTCTTGGTGAAGGACGAAGAGATTAAGCATAGATGGCGGGAGTACTTCGACAAGCTGTTCAATGGGGAGAATGAGAGTTCTACCATTGAACTGAATGACTCCTTTGATGAGACCAGCATGCGTTTTGTGCGGCGCATCCAGGAGTCTGAGGTGAAGGAGGCTTTAAAAAGGATGAAAGGAGGCAAGGCGATGGGCCCTGATTGTATCCCCATTGAGGTGTGGAAAGGTCTCGGGGACATAGCGATAGTATGGCTAACCAAGCTTTTCAACCTCATTTTTCGGGCAAACAAGATGCCAGAAGAATGGAGACGGAGTATATTAGTACCAATCTTCAAGAACAAGGGGGATGTTCAGAGTTGTACTAATTACCGTGGAATTAAGCTGATGAGCCATACAATGAAGCTATGGGAGAGAGTCATTGAGCACCGCTTAAGAAGAATGACAAGCGTGACCAAAAATCAGTTTGGTTTCATGCCTGGGAGGTCGACCATGGAAGCCATTTTCTTGGTACGACAACTTATGGAGAGATATAGGGAGCATAAGAAGGACTTGCATATGGTGTTCATTGACTTGGAGAAGGCCTATGATAAGATACCGCGGAATCTCATGTGGTGGGCCTTGGAGAAACACAAAGTCCCAGCAAAGTACATTACCCTCATCAAGGACATGTACAATAATGTTGTGACAAGTGTTCAAACAAGTGATGTCGACACCGATGACTTCCCGATTAAGATAGGACTGCATCAGGGGTCAGCTTTGAGCCCTTATCTTTTTGCATTGGTGATGGATGAGGTCACAAGGGGTATACAAGGAGATATCCCATGGTGTATGCTCTTTGCGGATGATGTGGTGCTAGTTGACGATAGTCGAACGGGGGTAAATAGGAAGTTAGAGTTATGGAGACAAACCTTGGAATCGAAAGGGTTTAGGCTTAGTAGAACTAAAACCGATTACATGATGTGCGGTTTCAATACTACTAGCTGTGAGGAGGAGGAGGTTAGCCTTGATGGCCAGGTGGTACCTCGGAAGGACACCTTTCGGTATTTGGGGTCAATGTTGCAGGAGGATGGGGGTATTGATGAAGATGTGAACCATCGAATCAAAGCCGGATGGATGAAGTGGCGCCAAGCTTCTGGCATTCTCTGTGACAAGAGAGTGCCACAAAAGGTAAAAGGCAAGTTCTACAGGACGGCGGTTCGACCCGCAATGTTGTATGGCGCGGAGTGTTGGCCGACTAAAAGGCGACATGTTCAACAGTTAGGTGTGGCGAAGATGCGTATGTTGAGATGGATGTGTGGCCACACGAGGAAGGATCGAGTCCGGAATGATGATATACGAGATAGAGTTGGGGTAGCACCAACTAAGAAGAAGCTTGTTCAACATCGTTTGAGATGGTTTGGGCATATTCAGCGCAGGCCTCCAGAATCTCCAGTGCATAGCGGACGGCTAAAGCGTGCAGAGAATGTCAAGAGAGGGCGGGGTCGACCGATTTTGACATGGGAGGAGTCCGTTAAGAGAGACCTGAAGGATTGGAGTATCGACAAAGAGCTAGCTATGGACAGGGGTGCGTGGAAGCTTGCTATCCATGTGCGAGAGCCATGAGTTGGTTGCAAGATCTTATGGGTTTCACCTCTAGCCTACCCCAACTTGTTTGGGACTAAAGGCTTTGTTGTTGTTGTTGTTTAGGCGGATGTCACATAGTTATATTAGATAAGGAAAATGCTTTCTTTCCACCGATTGAATAAACGCACGGTTAAACCGCCTCACCATCTAACACGTGTCCCTTGTGTCCCTACGCTTGGTCAGCCTTACCTGCTCCAGAACCGTCGCGAGCCATTCATCTCTATCGCCTTCATCCTCTGTCTCCTAATCTATCTATCTCACCTTGCTCCTCACGTTGGGCCAAGGGCGCCTGCCGCCGCGCCCATGGAGACCGCGTTACAACACGCCACCGCTGTTGTAGGCAACCATCAGTTGTGGCTGAAGGAAATATGCCCTAGAGGCAATAATAAAGTTATTATTTATTTTCTTATATCATGATAAATATTTATTATTCATGCTAGAATTGTATTAACCGGAAACATAATACATGTGTGAATACATAGACAAACATAGTGTCACTAGTATGCCTCTACTTGACTAGCTTGTTTATCAAAGATGGTTATGTTTCCTAGCCATGGACAAAAGAGTTGTAATTTGATTAACGGGATCACATCATTAGGAGAATGATGTGATTGACATGACTCATTTCGTTAGCCTAGCACTTGATCGTTTAGTATGTTGCTATTGCTTTCTTCATGACTTATACATGTTCCTGTAACTATGAGATTATGCAACTCCCGTTTACCGGAGGAACACTTTGGGTGCTACCAAATGTCACAACGTAACTGGGTGATTATAAAGGAGTACTACAGGTGTCTCCAAAGGTAAATGTTGGGTTGGCGTATTTCGAGATTAGGTTTTGTCACTCCGATTGTCGGAGAGGTATCTCTGGGCCCTCTCGGTAATGCACATCACTATAAGCCTTGCAAGCAATGTAGCTAATGAGTTAGTTACGAAATGATGCATTACGTAACGAGTAAAGAGACTTGCTGGTAACGAGATTGAACTAGGTATTGGATACCGACGATCGAATCTCGGGCAAGTAACATACCGATGACAAAGGGAACAACGTATGTTGTTATGCGGTTTGACCGATAAAGATCTTCGTAGAATATGTAGGAGCCAATATGGGCATCCAGGTTCCGCTATTGGTTATTGACCAAGAATAGTTCTAGGTCATGTCTACATAGTTCTCGAACCCGTAGGGTCCGCACGCTTAAGGTTTCGATGACAGTTATATTATGAGTTTATGAGTTTTGATGTACCGAAGGAGTTCGGAGTCCCGGATGAGATTGGGGACATGACGAGGAGTCTCGAAATGGTCGAGATGTAAAGATCGATATATTGGATGACTATATTCGGAGTTCGGAAAGGTTCCGAGTGATTCGGGTATTTTTCGGAGTACAGGAGAGTTACGGGAATTCGCCGGGGAGTATATGGGCCTTATTGGGCCATACGGGAATAGAGGAGAGAGGCCGAAAGGAAGGAGGCGCGCAGCCCCCCTCTAGTCCAAATTGGACAAGGGGTGCGGCCCACCTTTCCTTCCTCCTCTCCCCCTCTTTCCCCTTCTCCTACTCCAACAAGGAAGGAGGGAGTCCTACTCCCGGTGGGAGTAGGACTCCCCTTGGCGCGCCCCCTCCTAGGCCGGCCGCACCTCCCCCCTCCCTCCTTTATATACCAGGGCAGGGGGGCATCCCAGGACACACAAGTTGATCTACGGATCGTTCCTTAGCCGTGTGCGGTGCCCCCCTCCACCATATTCCACCTCGGTCATATCGTCGCGGAGTTTAGGCGAAGCCTTGCGCCGGTAGAACATCATCATCGTCACCACGCCGTCGTGCTGACGGAACTCATCCCCGAAGCTTTGCTGGATCGGAGCCCGGGGATCGTCATCGAGCTGAACGTGTGCTGAACTCGGAGGTGTCGTATGTTCGGTACTTGGATCGGTCGGATCGTGAAGACGTACGACTACATCAACCGCGTTGTGCTAACGCTTCCGCTTACGGTCTACGAGGGTACGTGGACAACACTCTCCCCTCTTGTTGCTATGCCATCACCATGATCTTGCGTGTGCGTAGGAATTTTTTTGAAATTACTACGTTCCCCAACAGTGGCATCCGAGCCTGGTTTTATGCGTTGATGTTATATGCACAAGTAGAACACAAGTGAGTTGTGGGCGATACAAGTCATACTGCTTACCAGCATGTCATACTTTGGTTCAGCGGTATTGTGAGATGAAGCGGCCCGGACCGACAATACGCGTACGCTTACGCGAGACTGGTTTCACCGTTACGAGCACTTGTGCTTAAAGGTGGCTGGCGGGTGTCTGTCTCTCTCACTTTAGCTGAATCGAGTGTGGCTACGCCCGGTCCTTGCGAAGGTTAAAACAGCACTAACTTGACGAACTATCGTTGTGGTTTTGATGCGTAGGTAAGAACGGTTCTTGCTAAGCCCGTAGCAGCCACGTAAAATTTGCAACAACAAAGTAGAGGACGTCTAACTTGTTTTTGCAGGGCATGTTGTGATGTGATATGGTCAAGACATGATGCTATATTTTATTGTATGAGATGATCATGTTTTGTAACCGAAGTTATCGGCAACTGGCAGGAGCCATATGATTGTCGCTTTATTGTATGAAATGCAAACGCCCTGTAATTGCTTTGCTTTATCACTAAGCGGTAGCGATAGTCATAGAAGCAATAGATGGCGTAACAACAACGATGCTACGATGGAGAACAAGGTGTCGCGCCGGTGACGATGGTGATCACGATGGTGCTTCGAAGATGGAGATCACAAGCACAAGATGATGATGGCCATATCATATCACTTATATTGATTGCATGTGATGTTTATCTTTTATGCATCTTATCTTGCTTTGATTGACGGTAGCATTTTAAGATGATCTCTCACTAATTATCAAGAAGTGTTCTCCCTGAGTATGCACCGTTGCCAAAGTTCGTCGTGCCCAGACACCACGTGATGATCGGGTGTGATAAGCTCTACGTCCATCTACAACGGGTGCAAGCCAGTTTTGCACACGTAGAATACTCGGGTAAAACTTGACGAGCCTAGCATATGCAAATATGGCCTCGGAACACGGAGACCAAAAGGTCGAGCGTGAATCATATAGTAGATATGATCAACATAATGATGTTCACCATTGAAAGCTACTCCATTTCACGTGATGATCGGTTATGGTTTAGTTGGTTTGGATCACGTGATCACTTAGAGGATTAGAGGGATGTCTTTCTAAGTGGGAGTTCTTAAGTAATACGATTAATTGAACTTTAATTTATCATGAACTTAGTCCTGGTAGTATTTTGCAAATTATGTTGTAGATCAATAGCTTGCGTTGTTGCTTTCATATGTTTATTTCGATATGTTCCTAGAGAAAATTGTGTTGAAAGGTGTTAGTAGCAATGATGCGGATTGAATCCGTGATCTGAGGTTTATCCTCATTGCTGCACAGAAGAATTATGTCCTTAATGCACCGCCAGGTGACAGACCTATTGCAGGAGCAGATGCAGACGTTATGAATGTTTGGCTAGCTCAATATGATGACTACTTGATAGTTTAGTGCACCATGCTTAACGGCTTAGAATCGGGACTTCAAAGATGTTTTGAACATCATGGACCATATGAGATGTTCCAGGAATTGAAGTTAATATTTCAAGCAAATACCCGAGTTGAGAGATATGAAGTCTCCAACAAGTTCTATTGCTAAAAGATGGAGGAGAATCGCTCAACTAGTGAGCATGTGCTCAGATTGTCTGAGTACTTCAATCGCTTGAATCAAGTGGGAGTTAATCTTCCAGATAAGATAGTGATTGACAGAATTCTCTAGTCACCATCACCAAGTTAATAGAACTTTGTGATGAACTATAGTATGCAAGGGATGACGAAAACGATTCCGAGCTCTTCGTGATGTTGAAATCAACGAAGGTAGAAATCAAGAAAGAGCATCAAGTGTTGATGATTGACAAGACCACTAGTTTCAAGAAAAGGGCAAAGGGAAAGAAAGGGAAACTTCAAGTAGAATGGCAAACAAGTTGTCACTCCCGTGAAGAAGACCAAAGCTGGACTAAAGCCTGAAACTGAGTGCTTACACTGCAAAGGAAATAGTCACTGGAAGCGGAAATGCCCCGAATATTTGGCGGATAAGAAGGATGGCAAAAGTGAACAAAGGTATATTGGATATACATGTTATTGATGTGTACTTTACTAGTGTTTATAGCAACCCCTCGGCATTTTGATACTGGTTCAGTTGCTAAGAGTAGTAACTCGAAATGGGAGTTGCAGAATAAACAGAAAATAGTAAAAAGGCAAGGTGACGATGTGTGTTGGAAGTAGTTCCAAGATTGATATGATCATCATCGCACACTCCCTATACTTTCGGGATTAGCGTTGAAACTAAATAAGTGTTATTTGGTGTTTGTGTTGAGCATGAATATGATTTGATCATGTTTATTGCAATACGGTTATTCATTTAAGTAAGAGAATAAATTGTTGTTCTGTTTACATGAATAAAACCTTATATGGTACACACCCAATGAAAATGGTTCGTTGGATCTCGATCGTAGTGATACACATATTCATAATATTGAAACCAAAAGATGCAAAGTTAATAATGATAGTGCAACTTATTTGTGGCACTGCAGTTTAGGTCATATTGGTGTAAAGCGCATGAAGAAACTCCATGCTGATGGGATTTTGGAATCACTTGATTATGAATCACTTGATGCTTGCGAACCATGCCTTATGGGCAAGATGACTCAAGACTCTGTTCTCCGGAACAATAGAGCGAGCAACTGACTTATTGGAAATAATACATACTGATGTATGCAATCCAATGAGTGTTGAGGCTCGCGGCAAGTATCATTATTTTCTGACCTTCACAGATGATTTGAGCAGATATGGGTATATCTACTTAATGAAACATAAGTCTGAAACGTTTGAAAAGTTCAAAGAATTTCAGAGTGAAGTTGAAAATCATCGTAACAAGAAAATAAAGTTTCTACGATCTGATCGTGGAGACGAATATTTGAGTTATGAGTTTGGTCTTCATTTGAAACAATGTGAAATAGTTTCGCAACTCACGCCATCTGGAACACCACAATGTAATGGTGTGTCCGAACGTCGTAATCGTACTTTACTAGATATGGTGCGATCTATGATGTCTCTTATCGGTTTACCACTATCATTTTGGGGTTATGCATTAGAGACAGCTGCATTCACGTTTAATAGGGCAACATCTAAATCCGTTGAGACGACACCGTATGAACTATGGTTTAGCAGTAAACCTAAGCTGTCATTTCTTAAAGCTTGGAGTTGCGATGCTTATATGAAAAAGGTTTTAAACCTGATAAGCTCGAACCCAAATCGGAGAAGTGCGTCTTCATAGAATACCCAAAGGTAACTATTGGGTACACCTTCTATCACAGATCCGAGGGCAAGTAATTCGTTGCTAAGATGGATCCTTTCTAGAGAAGAAGTTTCTCTCGAAAGAAGTGAGTGGGAGGAAAGTAGAACTTGATGAGGTAATTGTACCTTCTCCCTTATTGGAAAGTAGTTCATCACAGAAATCAATTCCAGTGATTCCTACACCAATTAGTGAGGAAGTTAATGATGATGATCATGAAACTTCAGATCAAGTTGCTACCAAACCTCGTAGGTCTTCCAGAGTAAGATCCGCACCATAGTGGTACGGTAATCATGTTCTGGAAGTCATGTTACTAGACCATGACGAACCTACGAACTATGAAGAAGCGATGGTGAGCCCAGATTCCGCAAAATGGCTTGAGGCCATGAGATCTGAGATGAGATCCATGTATGAAAACAAAGTATGGACTTTGATTGACTTGCCCAATGATCGGCGAGACATTGAGATTAAATGGATCTTCAAGAGGAAGACGGACGCTGATAGTGTTACTATCTACAAAGCTAGAATTGTCGCAAAAGGTTCTCGACAAGTTCAAGGTGTTGACTACGATGAGAGTTTTTCACTCATATCTATGCTTAAGTCTATCTGAATCATGTTAGAAATTGCCGCATTTTATGAAATCTGGCAAATGGATAAAAAAACTGCATTCCTTAATGGTTTTCTTAAAGAAGAGTTGTATATGATGCAACCAGAAGGTTTTGTCAATCCTAAAGGTGCTAACAAATTGTGCAAGCTCCAGCGATCCATCTATGGACTGGTGCAAGCATCTCGGAGTTGGAATATACGCTTTGATGAGTTGATCAAAGCATATGGTTTTATACAGACTTTTGAAGAAGCCTGTATTTACAAGAAAGTGAGTGGGTGCTCTGTAGCATTTCTAATATTATATGTGGATGACATATTGTTAATTGGAAATGATATGGAAATTCTGGATAGCATAAAAGGATACTTGAATAAAAAGTTTTTCAGTGAAAGACCTCGGTGAAGCTGCTTACATATTGAGCATCAAGATCTATTGAGATAGATCAAGACGCTTGATAAGTTTTTCAATAAGTACATACCTTGTCAAGATTTTGAAATAGTTCAAAATGGAACAGTCAAAGAAGGAGTTCTTGCCTGTGTTACAAGGTGTGAAGTTGAGTAAGACTCAAGACCCGACCATTGCAGAAAATAGAAAGAGAATGAAAAGTCATTCTCTATGCCTCAGTCATAGGTTCTATAAAGTATGCTATGCTGTGAACCAGACCTATTATATACCTTGCTCTGTGTTTGGTAAAGGAATACAATTTTGATCTAATAAGTAGATCACTGGACATGGGTCAAGAATATCCTTAGTGAGGACTAAGGAGATGTTTCTCGATTATGGAGGTGATAAAAGAGCCCGTCGTAAAAGTTACAATGATGCAAGCTTTTACACCAATCCAGATGACTCTAAGTCTCAATCTAGATACATATTGAAAGTGGGAGCAATTAGCTAGAGTAGCTTAGTGCAGAGCATTGTGGACATAGAATATTTGCGAAATACATACGACTCTGAATATGACAGACCCGTTGACTAAACTTCTCTCACAAGCAAAACATGATCATACCTTAGTACTCTTTGGGTGTTAATCACATAGCGATGTGAACAAACCCTTTGGGTGTTGATCACATGATGATGTAAACTATGGGTATTAATCACATACAGATGTGAATATTGGTGTTAAATCACATGGCGATGTGAACTAGATTATTGACTCTAGTGCAAGTGGGAGACTGAAGGAAATATGCCCTAGAGGCAATAATAAAGTTATTATTTATTTCCTTATATCATGATAAATGTTTATTATTCATGCTAGAATTGTATTAACCGAAAACATAATACATGTGTGAATACATAGACAAACATAGTGTCACTAGTATGCCTCTACTTGACTAGCTCGTTTATCAAAGATGGTTATGTTTCCTAGCCATGGACAAAAGAGTTGTCATTTGATTAACGGGATCACATCATTAGGAGAATGATGTGATTGACATGACCCATTCCGTTAGCCTAGCACTTGATCATTTAGTATGTTGCTATTGCTTTCTTCATGACTTATACATGTTCCTGTAACTATGAGATTATGCAACTCCCGTTTACCGGAGGAACACTTTGGGTGCTACCAAACGTCACAACATAACTGGGTGATTATAAATGAGTACTACAGGTGTCTCCAAAGGTAAATGTTGGGTTGGCGTATTTCGAGATTAGGTTTTGTCACTCCGATTGTCGGAGAGGTATCTCTGGGCCCTCTCGGTAATGCACATCACTATAAGCCTTGCAAGCAATGTAGCTAATGAGTTAGTTATGGAATGATGCATTACGTAACGAGTAAAGAGACTTGCCGGTAACGAGATTGAACTAGGTATTGGATACCGACGATCGAATCTTGGGCAAGTAACATACCGATGACAAAGGGAACAACGTATGTTGTTATGCGGTTTGACCGATAAAGATCTTCGTAGAATATGTAGGAGCCAATATGGGCATCCAGGTTCCGCTATTGGTTATTGACCACGAATAGTTCTAGGTCATGTCTACATAGTTCTCGAACCCGTAGGGTCCGCACGCTTAAGGTTTCGATGATAGTTATATTATGAGTTTATGAATTTTGATGTACCGAAGGAGTTCGGAGTCCTGGATGAGATCAGGGACATGACGAGGAGTCTTCAAATGGTCGAGACGTAAAGATCGATATATTGGACGACTATATTCGGAGTTCGGAAAGGTTCTGAGTGATTCGGGTATTTTTCGGAGTACCGGAGAGTTACGGGAATTCGCCTGGGAGTATATGGGCCTTATTGGTCCATACGGGAATAGAGGAGAGAGGCCGAAAGGAAGGAGGCGCGCAGCCCCCCTCTAGTCCGAATTGGACAAGGGGTGCGGCCCCCCTTTCCTTCCTCCTCTCCCCCTCTTTCCCCTTCTCCTACTCCAACAAGGAAGGAGGGAGTCCTACTCCCGGTGGGAGTAGGACTCCCCTTGGCGCGCCCCCTCCTAGGCCGGCCGCACCTCCCCCCTCCCTCCTTTATATACGGGGCAGGGGGGCACCCCAGGACACACAAGTTGATCTACGGATCGTTCCTTAGCCGTGTGCGGTGCCCCCCTCCACCATATTCCACCTCGGTCATATCGTCGCGGAGTTTAGGCGAAGCCCTGCGCCGGTAGAACATCATCATCGTCACCACGCCGTCGTGCTGACGGAACTCATCCCCGAAGCTTTGCTGGATCGGAGCCCGGGGATCGTCATCGAGCTGAATGTGTGCTGAACTCGGAGGTGCCGTACGTTCGGTATTTGGATCGGTCGGATCATGAAGACGTACGACTACATCAACCGCGTTGTGCTAACGCTTCCGCTTACGGTCTACGAGGGTACGCGGACAACACTCTCCCCTCTTGTTGCTATGCCATCACCATGATCTTGCGTGTGCGTAGGAATTTTTTTGAAATTACTACGTTCCCCAACAGTGGCAAACAGCCCCATCGCTGCCGCCGCGCCCATGGAGACCACGATACAGCACGCCACCGCTGCTGTAGGCAACCATCAGTTGTGGCAAGCAGCCCCATCGCTGCCGCCGGTGCTGTGGAGTGCCCGGTGCTGCGCTGTCGACGCCGCAGAAGCAAACAACTAGCGCGTGGCCGATGATGCATAGCGCGATGGATACAACGTCGCTTGTCTTGCGGGAGCACCCCGCTACATCGTCATCGGTGGCACGGGGAGAAAAATCACATGGGGCTGCGGTAGTGCGGTTGCAGTAGGCGAAGCACGAGGATACTACTACCAAGCCGGTGGCGGAGCTGCGTTGCAGTAGACGAAGCACGAGGATGCAGTTGCCACGCGGCGGTGGAGCTGCATTGCAGCAGGCTAGGCTGCCATGGCCGGCGGCGGAGCTGCGTTGCAGCAGGCTAGGCTGCCATGGCCGGCTTTGAAGCTGCGTTGAAGCAAGTGGTCTGTTGCAAGTGTCACCACCACACCCGGCAAAGGTTGCATTGCAGGGGGTGGCTATAGACACCACAACCATAACCGGCGGCGATGCTGGGTTGCAGCAAGTCGTCAGCTGCAGATGAATATCCACAGTCCGGCGGCAAGGCTGCGTTGCAGTAGGTGTTCTGCCATGGACGCGACAGCAATGCTGCAGGGAGGAGGCATCGGGGGTGCTGCAAGGGGGCCGGTCGGCCGCAGCGGTGGCGCTGCTTCAAGCGCGAGCAACACTGCTACAAGGGGGAGCACGACACTGCCAGCCATTAGGGCATCTCGCTGGAGCTCGCTCCCATAGCCAGGGCATCCCGTGGAAGAGGAGGAAGAGTGGGGAATTTTCGCTGCGGAGGAGAATGAAGCTGGCAGGAAGTCGCTTTGCGTGAGAACAATGCAGCCAATCCAGCGGCTGTGGGGGCTTGGATCGGACGGCTGATGAGCCAACTGATTTCCCCCTGAAATCAGCCGGCTTACGCCTAGCAGTGGCCATTAAATAATCTTGATATCTATATATCTATTTATATACCCTACCCCTACTAATAAAGCAAGTTGTGTTTCTCCGATGTTTTCATCTGTTCATCGCTGAAAAGATTTTTCTTTTATTTGAGGCGGTACTAGTTTTTTTGCGTCCGTCTGTTAGAAAAGAATAATGGTTTGTCCAGGATTTCGTATCTGGGCCACGCGCGCTCTGGCCAACGAAACCAGCCCACGTAATTTACTGCCCATGTAGTGGGGAAAACACTATTTGCCGCACTACGCGCCATATAGTCGGGACTTCGCACAGGGCGCCCAAGACTGGGCCGGCCCATTTTCCTTTTTTCTTTACTTACTATTTTCCTTTTTCTTTCCTGTTTATTTTTTTTCTTTTTTCACATTGAACTTTTTTTTGCTTTTTTGTAAATACAAAATTTCCAAAATTTCAGTTTTGATTAAATTTCTGAAAACTTATCAGAAATTTAAAACAAATAATTTTTTGAAATATTTTTTTGGAATTTTTTCCTCGCTTCAAAAGTTGTTCAAAATTTTAAAAAATATAGTTTTATTCCAAATTTGCTTGACATTTTCAAAAAATAGTTAAATTATAAAAAATGTTCAAAATTTGAAAAATATTCTTGTTTTACTGAAATATTCACAAGTTGAAAATAATGTTAGCGTTTGAAAAAACCCATTTTGTAAAATTATTCTGAATGTTGAAAACATGCTCCTGTTTTTTTAAAGAAATCACCAATTCAAAATATATTATTGATTTTATAAAAGGTTCATGTTTTCCAAAAAAGTTTGTAAATTTCAAAAAAGATGTTCCCGTTTCATATTATCTCCCCCGTTGCAACGCACAGACATATGTGCTATATATTAAAAATAGGATACTTTATTGTCGTATATATGTTGTGTACATTTTTTTTCATTTTACCTACTAGCAAACGTGTAGGCTTAATTAAGTAGATGGTGCACTTGCTAACGGCGAGTTTCTTACTCATTTCAAAGAAACTCGAGTTAGGCATATTAGTTCGATTGAATCCGATCACGGTTTCCTTGTAGTTGAGTTGTATGAACACTGCTATCATATGAATAAAAGTTGAGCAAAGCAGTTCCGCTATGAGAATGTGTGGCAATCTCATGCTGACTGCGATGAGCTAGTTAGTGAGTCGTGGCAACAGCTTCATCAAGGGCAATGCCTCGCTGGCATTGCAAACACTATCGACAAACTTCAGAGTGAGTTGGGAGCATGGG
Source organism: Triticum dicoccoides (assembly GCF_002162155.2). Lineage (NCBI taxonomy): Eukaryota > Viridiplantae > Streptophyta > Magnoliopsida > Poales > Poaceae > Triticum > Triticum dicoccoides. The sequence goes on along the minus strand of NC_041385.1, from coordinate 577,355,996 downwards.
GAGCCTGAGAGTTTGGTTGTCTAACAAAAATAGTTTTTTTTGAAACGAAGGCAAAAGATTTGCCTCATCTATTAATTAAGCATAAGAGAATTGCCCAGTTAATTAATGGAAAACCGGGCGAAAACCATCACAAACCGCTGAGCGGCACACATAAAAGACCCACACGCGCCACTCCAAAGAGGGCCTCGTCAAGACAGCACATCGACGTTATCGTCATCACTTCTCCCCTAGAGGCGTCATCGCCATCCCAAACTCTGAGAAACGACTCCGACTTTGCCAAGGCGATCATCGAATCAACCCACACCGAATAAGCCATGCGGAATCACATGAAGATCCGCGCGAGACCTCAGCCACTACGACAAGACAGCACAACCCTGACACCAACGGAGAGATAAGAAGGAGAACCAGGCAAGGCTGGCGTCGTGGAAGATCACCGAACGGACCACCTGCTACCTGTCATCGTACGCCACAGGGCCTCGCCATCGCAGCTTCGACTTCACAGCAACAAACCAGCCAAGGCCATCCCACGAACACGCCGGAGAAGAGCCGACTACCTCAACCAATGTCGTGTCTCCTACATCACTCCCTGCGACACCATTGCATAGAAGCCTTGACGCCAACATCAACACCATCCACTGGTCCCTCTTACCGATGCTCAACTCCAACGACGAAGCCCTCGAGAGGGAAAACAACGCCAAGGCGCCGCCATCGTCCGATCACAAAGGATCTAGGGTTTCCCCCGGAGCTGGATCCATGTGGGAGGGGCGGCCACAACATACGCCATCTCCGGTCACCGACCCAAGGCCGAGACAGGGTCCTCACCCAAGCTCCCAAACATCCAACCCGCACCGCCATCGACAAGTCCACCAAGCACCACCGTCGATCCAGCTCGCAGTCGAAGAAGCCCCACCGTTGAAGCAGCCAACCGCACCTTGCGGAGATAGCCGCCGGCCACCTGAAGCACCATCCGTCAAATCTGTCAACCATCGACCGGAAGCTGAGCCACCGGAAGCAGCAGAAACCACCATGTCTTGCGAAGCACCATGTCGGCAAGTGACGAGAGGTCTGCAGCCTGAGGCCAAGAACCACCTCGGATCCCAGCCACAACCAAGCTCCATACGCGCACCACATGCGCCCACCGGAGGACGGAGACAACAGATTGGACGGACAAAGAAACAGCCATGCTCCATCACCACGAGACCGCTCCACCATGTCGCACCAACAACACCGCAACACAGCCGGACCCCTTGTGTCGCTCGCGCCTCGCAGATCCACCCAATTCTCCCGTGCCTCGCCCAGCACGCGGCCACAGGCACATCACCGCCTTGCCCGGCCCCTTGCGTGCCCTTGCCGCGCGTCACGCACGACCGCGAGACGCGCCGCCGCTGCTCCCCAGCACCCACGCGCGAGCCTCAGCCCCGCCCCTCACTACAGATCCATGGCATATGCTGCCGCACCGCGCAACCGTAGCGTCGCAACACCCTGGCCGCGCCCGCCGCGCCACGCGCACCCCTGGCAGTGGCCACCGCACCTCCACGCACCTTTGCTCGCCAAGTGGCCCCGCGCCGCGCACCTGCCTTGCTAGAGGGAGAAAGGAAGGGCCCGCCGCTGCCGCCACCGCGCGGGCTTTGCCTGGCGGCGCTCACCGGCGGCGGCGGGGGCAGGAACGATGGGATCTGAAGAAGGGGCGGGGCGAGGTTTCACCCCGGGGTCGCCCGCAGCGGGAGCGACACGGGAGTCGGGTTGTTCTTGATCAGATATTCAATATGGGTTCTAACAAAAATAGTGAAGAAGTTGCCGAAAAAAACTTGACTTGTTAAGGCGACAGTCAGTTGGACGTGGCCCTTCCGATGAATAAATAGCAACAGTTGCTAAGCTTAGAGATGCACCTCGTCAGGAGCAAATTTGATTGCGGCAATGATCGCGTGTCCGTTGGTTGTCAGTCGACGACCATAATACCACTTACTTCCAAGCCCAAGCAGTGCAACATACAAGAATGAATCGTATAAAGGGTTTAAGGAGGGCAGATGGTTTAGTTTGTCTGAACCCTGAAGCGGATCATGTCGAGGTTCAGGACTTTTTTCAAAAGCTCTGTACCTCACAGGGTTTCAACAACATGGACATGTTACTTCAGTTTGTTTCAGTTCGGATCTCTCCAAAGATGAATGTGGATTTTGAAAAACCTTTTGTGGCAGCAAATGTTAGGATGGCGTTATTGTTGGGGAACGTAGTATTTCACAAAAATTCCTACGATCACGCAAGATCTATCTAGGAGATACATAGCAATGAGGCGGGAGAGTGTGTCCACGTACCCTCGTAGACCGAAAGCGGAAGCGTTTAGTAACGCGGTTGATGTAGTCGAACGTCTTCTCGATCCATCCGATCCAAGTATCGAACATATGGCACCTCTGCGTTTAGCACACGTTCAGCTCGATGACGTCCATCATGCTCTTGATCTAGTTGAGGACGAGGGTGAGTTCCGTCAGCACGATGGCGTGGCGACGGTGATGATGATGTTACCGGCGCAGGGCTTCGCCTAAGCACTACGACGATATGATCGAGGTGTGTAACTGTGGGGGGGGGCACCGCACACGACTACGGCAAAACTTGGTGTGTCTTTGGGGTGCCCCTGCCCACGTATATAAAGGAGGAAGGGAAAGAGGCCGGCCCCCTAGGGGTGCGCCAAGAGTATGGAGTCCTAAAAGGACTTCCAAGTCCTAGTAGGAATCCCTTTCCTTTTCGGAGTAGGAGAGAAGGAAAGACGAAAAGAGAGAGGGAGTAGGAAAGGGCAAGGGGGGCGCCGCCCCTTCCCCTAGTCCAATTCGGACCAATGGGGGGGGCGCCACCTCCCCTTGGTCTGCCTCCTCCTTTCCCGTATGGCCCAATAAGGCCCATTACTTCTCCCGGTGAATTCCCGTAACTCCCTAGTACTCCGAAAAATACCCGAATCACTCGGAACCTTTCTGATGTCCGAATATAGCCTTCCAATATATCAATCTTTTTGTCTCGACCATTTAAAGACTCCTCGTCATGTCCGTGATCTCACCCGGTACTCCAAACAAACTTCAGTCATCAAAACACAAAACTCATAATATAAAATCGTCATCAAACATTAAGCCCGCGGACCCTACGGGTTCGAGAACTATGTAGACATGATCGAGACACATCTCTGATCAATAACCAATAGCAGAACCTGGATGCTCATATTGGCTCGTACATATTCTATGAAGATCTTTATCGGTCAAACCGCATAACAACATACGTTGTTCCCTTTGTCATCGGTATGTTACTTGCCCGAGATCGATCGTCGGTATCATCATACCTAGTTCATTCTCGTTACTGGCAAGTCTCTTTACTCGTTCCATAATGCATCATCCCATAACTAACTCATTAGTCACAATGCTTGCAAGGCTTATAGTGACGAGCATTACCGAGAGGGCCCAGAGATACCTCTCCGAAACACGGAGTGACAAATCCTAATCTCGATCTATGCCAACCCAACAAATACCGACACCTGTAGAGCATCTTTATAATAACCCAGTTACGTTGTGATGTTTGATAGCACACAAGGTGTTCCTCCGGTATTCGGGAGTTGCATAATCTCATAGTCCGAGGAACATGTATAAGTCGTGAAGAAAGCAGTAGCAATGAAACTGTAACGATCATAATGCTAAGCTAACGGATGGGTCTTGTCCATCACATCATTCTCTAATGATGTGATCATGTTCATCAAATGACAACACATGTCTATGGTTAGGAAACATAATCATCTTTGATCAACGAGCTAGTCAAGTAGAGGCATACTAGGGACACTATGTTTTGTCTATGTATTCACACATGTACGTTTCCGGTTAATACAATTCTAGCATGAATAATAAACATTTATCATGATATAAGAAATATGAATAACAACTTTATTATTGCCTCTAGGGCATATTTCCTTCAGTCTCCCACTTGAACTAGAGTCAATAATCTAGTTCACATCGCCATGTGATTTAACACCAATAGTTCACATTTATATGTGATTGACACCCATAGTTCACATCGCCATGTGACCAGCAACCAAAGGGTTTACTAGAGTCAATAATCTAGTTCACATCACTATGTGATTAACACTCAAAGAGTACTAAGGTGTGATCATGTTTTGCTTGTGAGAGAAGTTTAGTCAACGGGTCAGTCACATTCAGAGCCGTATGTATTTTGCAAATTTTCTATGTCTACAATACTCTGCATGGAGCTACTCTAGCTAATTGCTCTCACTTTTAATATGTATCCAGAGACTCAAAGTCATCTGGATTGATGTAAAGCTTACAACAACGTAACTCTTTACGACGAACTTTTTATCACCTCCATAACCGAGAAATACTTCCTTAGTCCTCTTAGGTAACTAAGGATAACTTTGACCGCTATACAGTGATCCACTCCTGGATCACTATCGTACCCCCTTGCCAAACTCATAGCAAGGCACACAACTGTCTAGTACATAACATGGCATACTTTATAGAACCTATGATTGAGTCATAGGGAATGACTTTCATTCTCTTTCTATCTTCTGTCGTGGTCGGGCTTTGACTCTTACTCAACTTTACACCTTGTAATACAGGCAATAACTCCTTCTTTGACTGATCCATTTTGAACTCTTTCAAAATCTTGTCAAGGTATGTACTCATTGAAAAATCTTATCAAGCGTCTTAATCTATCTTTGTAGATCTTGATGCCCAATATGTAAGCAACTTCATCGAGGTCTTTCTTTGAAAATCTCCTTTCAAACTCAACTTTTTGCTTTCCAGAATATTCTACATCATTTCCGATCAAAAATATGCCATTCACATATACTTATCAAAAAGGCTGTAGTGCTCCCACTCACCTTTTTGTAAATACAGGCTTCATCGCAAGTCTGTATAAAACTATATGCTTTGATCAACTCATCAAAGCGTATATTCCAACTCCGAGATGCTTGCACCAGTCCATAGATGGACCGCTGGAGCTTGCACACCTTGTTAATACCTTTAGAATCGACAAAACCTTCTGGTTGCATCATATACAACTCTTCTTTAAGAAATATCCATTTAAGAAATGCTGTTTTGACATCCATTTACGAGATTTCATAAAATATGGCAATTGCTAACATGATTCGGATGGATTTAAGCATCGCTACAGTTTGAGAAAATCTCGTTGTAGCCAACACCTTGAACTTGTCGAAAACCTTTTGTGATAAGTCGAGCTTTGTAGATAGTAACACTACTATCAGTGTCCGTCTTCCTCTTGAAGATCCATTTATTTTTTATGGCTTGCCGATCATCGGGCAAGTCCACCAAAGTCCACACTTTGTTCTCATACATGGATACCATCTCAGATTTCATGGCCTCAAGCCATTTCGCGGAATCAGGGCTCATCATCGCTTCCTCATAGTTCGTAGGTTCATCATGGTCTAGTAACATGACTTCCAGAATAGGATTTCCGTACCACTCTAGTGCGGATTGTACTCTGGAAGACCTACAAGGTTCGGTAGTAACTTGATCTGAAGTTTCATGATCATCATCATTAGCTTCCTCACTAATTGGTGTAGGAATCAGTGGAACTGATTTCTGTGATGAACTACTTTCCAATTCTGGAGAAGGTACAATTACCTCATCAAGTTCTACTTTCCTCCCACTCACTTATTTCAAGAGAAACTCCTTCTCTAGAAAGGATCCATTCTTAGCAACGAATATCTTGCATTCGGATCTGTGGTAGAAGGTGTACCCAACAGTTTCTTTTGGGTACCCTATGAAGACACATTTCTCCGATTTGGGCTCGAGCTTATCAGGTTGAAGCTTTTTCACATAAGCATCACAGTCCCAAACTTTAAGAAACGACAGCTTAGGTTTGTTGCCAAACCACAGTTCATATGGTGTCATCTCAACGGACTTTGACGGTGCCCTATTTAAAGTGAATGCAACTGTCTCTAATGCATAACCCCAAAATGATAGTGGTAAATCGGTAAGAGACATCATAGATCACACCATATCGAATAAAGTGCGGTTACGACGTTCAGACACACCATTATGTTGTGGTGTTCCAGGTGGCGTGAGCTGTGAAACTATTCCACATTTTTAAATGAAGGCCAAATTGTAACTCAAATATTCTCCTCCACGATCAGATCATAGCAACTTTATTTTCTTATTACGATTATTCTCCACTTCACTCTGAAATTCTTTGAACTTTTCAAATGTTTCAGACTTGTGTTTCATTTTGTAGATATACCCATATCTTCTCAAATCATCTATGAAGGTCAGAAAATAATGATACCCGCCATGAGCCTCAACATTCACCGGACTGCATACATCGGTATGTATTATTTCCAACAAGTCATTAGCTTGTTCCATTGTTCCGGAGAATGGAGTTTTAGTCATCTTGCCCATAAGGCACGGTTCGCAAGTATCAAATGATTCATAATCAAGTGATTCCAAAAGTCCATCTTTATGGAGTTTCTTCATGCGCTTTACACCGATATGACCCAGACGGCAGTGCCACAAATAAGTTGCACTATCATTGTCAACTTTGCCTCTTTTGGCATCAATATTATGAATGTGTGTATCATTACGATCGAGATTCGATAAACCATCACAATTGGGTGTATGACCATAGAAGGTTTTATTCATGTAAACAGAATAACAATTATCCTCTATCTTAAATGAATAACCGTATTGCAATAAACATGATTGATACGTCTCCATCATATCTACATTTCCAAACACTTTTGCCCTTTTTTTGGACTCTAACTTGCATGATTTGAATGGAGCTAACCCGGACTGACACTATTTTCAGCAGAATTGCCATGGTGTTATTTTTGTGCAGAAATAAAAGTTCTCGGAATGACCAGAAACTTCACGGAGAATATTTTTGGAATTAATAAAAAATACTGGCGAAAGAATCAAGATCAGGGGCCCCACACCCTGTCCACGAGGGTGGGGGGCGCGCCCCCTGCCTCGTGGGCCCCCTAGTGCTCCACCAACCTCAACTCTAACTCCATATATTCAAGTTCGGGGAGAAAATAAATCAGAGAGAAGGATTCATTGCGTTTTACGATACGGAGCCGCCGCCAAGCCCTAATATCTCTCGGGAGGGCTGATCTGGAGTCCGTTCGGGGCTCCGAAGAGGGGAATCCGTCGCCGTCGTCATCATCAACCATCCTCCATCACCAATTTCATGATGCTCACCACCGTGCGTGAGTAATTCCATCGTAGGCTTGTTGGACGGTGATGGGTTGGATGATATTTATCATGTAGTCGAGTTAGTTTTGTTAGGGTTTGATCCCTAGTATCCATTATGTTCTAAGATTGATGTTGCTATGACTTTGCTATGCTTAATGCTTGCCACTAGGGCCTGAGTGCCATGATTTCAGATCTGAACCTATTATGTTTTCATGAATATATGTGAGTTCTTTATCTTATCTTGCAAGTCTATAGTCACCTATTATGTGTTATGATCCGTTAACCCCGAAGTGACAATAATCGGGATACTTACCGGTGATGACCGTAGTTTGAGGAGTTCATGTATTCACTAAGTGTTAATGCTTTGGTCCGGTGCTCTATTAAAAGGAGGCCTTAATATCCCTTAGTTTCTAATAGGACCCCGCTGCCACAGGAGGGTAGGACAAAAGATGTCATGCAAGTTCTTTTCCATAAGCACGTATGACTATATTCGAAATACATGCCTACATTACATTGATGAACTGGAGCTAGTTCTATGTCACCCTATGTTATAACTATTGCATGAGGAATCGCATCCGACATAATTATCCATCACTGATCCAATGCCTACGAGCTCTTCACATATTGATCTTTGCTTAGTTACTTTATCGTTGCCACTGTTACAATTACTACAAAATTGCTACTGTTACTTTTGCCACTGTTACCGTTACTTCCATATTACTTTGCTACTAAATACTTTGCTGCAGATATTAAGTTTTCCAGGTGTGGGTGAATTGACAACTCAACTTCTAATACTTGAGAATATTCTTTGGCTCCCCTTGTGTCGAATCAATAAATTTGGGTTGAATACTCTACCCTCGAAAACTGTTGCGATCCCCTATACTTGTGGGTTATCAAGACTATTTTCCGGCGCCGTTGCCGGGGAGTATAGCTCTATTCTTTGAGTCACTTGGGATTTATATTTGGTGATCACTATGAGGAACTTGAAAGACGAGAAAACTAAGATTTATCCCTCAACTACGAGGGGAGGTAAGGAACTGCCATCTAGCTCCGCACTTGATTCTCCTTCTGTTTTGAGTAAATTTGCGACACCCAAACCTGCTTCTGCTATTAATTCTGATATGTCGCATGTTATTGATGATGCCACTTCTGCTATGCGTGATGGTTATGATGAAACTACTTCTATGCTTGATAATACTGTGCCATTAGGTGAATTTCTTGATGAACAACTTGCTAGGGCTAGAGAGAATGAAATTATTGAAATTGATAATACTAATGAAAGTGATGATGAATATTCTCCCCTTAGATATGAATTGCCTGTTGTGCCTGAGGGTTATGTTATGGATAAAGAAACTGCTAGAGATTTCTTGCTTGCAATGATATATCTGATCTTAAGAAATTATTAGCTAAGCTGGAAGAAAAATCTCTGAATGCTAGAATGAAATATGACCCTGCTTTTGCTACTTCACCTATCTGTATTACTGATAAGGATTATGATTTCTCTATCGATCCTGAGATAATTACTCTTGTTGAATCTGATCCTTTTTATGGCTATGAATCTGAAACTGTTGTGGCACACCTTACTAAATTGAATGATATAGCCACCCTATTCACTCACGAGGAAAAAATTTGTTACTACTATATCCTTAAGTTATTTTCATTCTCACTAAAAGGTGATGCTAAAACATGGTTTAATTCTCTTGATCCTGGTTGTGTGCATAGTCCCCAGGATATGATTTATTACTTCTTTGCTAAATATTTCCTCGCTCATAAGAAACAAGCTGCCTTAAGGGAAATATATAATTTTGTGTAAATTGAAGAAGAGAGTCTCCCACAAGCTTGGGGGAGGCTTCTCCGATTACTTAATGCTTTGCCTGATCATCCTCTCAAGAAAAATGAAATACTTGATATCTTTTATAATGTACTAACCGATGCTTCTAGAGACCACCTGGATAGTTGTGCTGGTTGTGTTTTCAGGGAAAGAACTGTTGATCAAGCTGAATTGCTATTGAATAATATGTTGACTAATGAAAATAATTGGACACTTCCTGAACCAACTCCTAAGCCAACTCCGAAGAAAAGAGGTATCCTATTTCTCAGTCTTGAAGATATGCAAGAGGCAAAGAAATCTATGAAAGAAAAGGGTATTAAAGCTAAAATGTTAAGAATTTACCACCTATTGAAGAAATACATGGTCTTGATAACCCGACACAGGTAGTAAAGGTAAATTCTCTCTATAGATTTGATGAAGGTGATATTCCTTGTTATAAGTCTGCTAGCCAATGCTTAGATGAGTTTGATAATTTTATTGTTAAACAAGAAAACTTCAATGCTCATGTTGGTAGACAATTGAAACGTAATGCTTATATGATTGAACACTTGAGTGATTATATGCCTAGAGTTAAAGGTGAACTTAAACTCATTAGTAAACAAGCTGCTATGGTTACCACTCAAGTAGAACAAGTGCTTAAAGCCGAAAATGATTTGCTCAATGAATTAAATAACAAGAAAAATGATAATGATGTTAGAGTTATGACTAGAGGGGGTAAAATGACACAGGAACCGTTGTATCCTAAGGGCCACTCCAAGAGAATTGAGCAAGATTCTCAGAGAACTAATGATGATGCACCTAGTCCTTCTAATAAAAAGAAAAAGAATAATGATAGGACTTTGCATGCTTCTAGTGAACCTATTGTTGACACACCTGAGAATCTCAATGATATTTCTATTTCTGATGCTGAAACACAATCTGGTAATGAACATGAACCCAGTGATGATGTTAATGATGATGTTCATGTTGATGCCCAACCTAGCAATAATAAAGATGTAGAGGTTGAACCTGCTATTGATCTTGATAACCCACAATTAAAGAATCAATGTTATGATAAGAGAGACTTCATTGCTAGGAAGCACGATAAAGAAAGAGAACCATGGGTTCAGAAACCCATGCCTTTTCCTCCTAAACCATACAAGAAAAAGGATGATGAGGATTTTGAGCGCTTTGCTGAAATGATTAGACCTATCTTTTTGCGTATGCGTTTTACTGATATGCTCAAAATGAATCCTTATGCTAAGTACATGAAAGATATTGTTACAAATAAAAGAAAGATACCGGAAGCCGAAATTTCCACCATGCTTGCTAATTATACTTTTAAGGGTGGAATACCTAAGAAACTTGGAGATCCAGGAGTACCAACTATACCATGCTCCATTAAAAGAAACTATGTTAAAACTGCTTTATGTGATCTTGGAGCCGGTGTTAGTGTTATGCCTCTCTCTTTATATCATAGACTTTATTTGAATAAGTTGACACCTACTGAAATATCTTTACAAATGGCTGATAAATCAACCGCTATACCTGTCGGTATTTGTTTGTGAGGATGTGCCTGTTGTGGTTGCAAATGTTACTATCTTAACGGACTTTGTTATTCTTGATATTCCCGAGGATGATAGTATGTCGATTATCCTTGGTAGACCCTTTTTGAATATTGCAGGGGCTGTTATTGATTGCAACAAAGGCAATATCACTTTTCATGTTAATGGTAATGAGCATACGGTACACTTTCCGAGGAAACAACCTCAAGTCCACATTATCAGTTCTATTGGAAAAATCCCATCGATTATTATTGGAGGTTTTGAATTTCCTCTTCCTACTGTCAAGAAGAAATATGATATTCTTATTATTGGGGATGTACATATCCCCGTTGAGGTAACCTAGTGTTATTCGAAATTTCTCTGGTTCCATGTTATTCGAAAAGAGTTTGTTAACAAGACTTGATCAACCTCGTTAGTGGATTCCTTTTGATGAGCATGGGATGGATGAAGTTAGAAAGCACAACTCTCTGTACCCTCATTTTACTTTCTGTTATTTAGGTTAAATAAAGCAAAAATAGTATTTTTCTGTCTGTTTTCTGATTTATCCTTGCAAATAAAAAATACCCCGAAAATAAAAGTTCTCCAAATGCCCTGAAAATGAAATATGATTTTTTCTAGAATATTTAAGAATTATTGGCACTAAGAACACACCAGAGGGGGCAACCACCTGGCCATGAGGGTCCAGGGCAAGCCCACCCCCTGGGCGCGCCCCCTGCCTCGTGGGCCCCACGTGGCCCCCCTCCACTTATTCCAGCACCCACACACTCCTTCTTCCTCCCAAAATAATCACCAACCAGCTCAAGCATGAGTTCTAGCTCATCTTGCTGCCGTTTGTGATCTCCTTGCTCAAAGCTTCATTCACAAAACTGATTTGGGGGATTGCTCTTCGGTATGTGACTCCTCCAATGGTTCAATTAGTTTTTGTTCTAGTGTTTTATTTATTGCAAATTTTTGCTACTAAGGTGACCCTGTTCTTGAGCTTGCATGTCAAATTTATTTGGTCCTAAGTAGTTCTAATGCATGATATAGTCTCTAGGCACTTATGGGAGTAGTTGTTATCAATCTTGTTGAGTTTGGTTCACTTTTATTGTGAGTCACTAAAAATTTCAGAAATTTCCAGAGGAAGAAAATGTTGAGGAGATTGTTGAGAGGCTCTTCGAGACGAAGCTCGAAGGATAAACAAAATGAGGAGAATAAAAAGCCCAAAAATAATCTCCCTCGCACCACGGAGGTTCAGCCGTGTGAATGGCCTTGCGAAGAATTCTTGAGAGTCGCCAGAATTTATGATGATTTTTATTACTTGGCTGAGAATGCAGGCCTCATCGACTTCCTCCACGACCAACGCGAACAGTATCTCCTACTCACTAATATTTTCATGCAAAATTTTTATTTCCATGCTAGGAAATCACCACCTTCAGTGGAGTTTTACTTATATGATGAGTTTAAGGAGATGTCACTCCATGATTTTTGTCGGGTCCGCAAGATACCCTTTGTGGGTAGCATAGAGGAACCACATCGTAGTGATGTGGATGGATTTATTGATAGAATTTATGTAGGGGAAACGAGGAAATTTTCCGATGCAAGAATTACTAGTATACATTTTCCTGTTCTACGTTACTTTGCGATATTTGCTGGCAGATGCTTAATTGGTCGCGTGAATAGTGGGAATCTTAGTACTCCTGATCTTGTCATTTTGTGCCATGCTTTGTTTCGTGATACAACCTTCAACTTACGCGCTATTATTGCTAAACGATTAAGTCTGAACCATACAAAGGGCCCCGTCTTTGGAGGCATCTTTGCTTATCGCCTTGCTGAAGACTTTGAGATACCTATTAGGCATTATGAGAAAGAGGAAAAGTTGTTGCCCCCTATTTTTCTAGATTATAAGAGTATGGTAGCACATGAATTTATTGTTAAAAATAAGAAGATGATGCTTAAGTATAATTTGATATTTAATAAAACTCACTGTGAGACTGTTATCTTTCCTGCACCCTCTTTGTTTAACATACTTTCAGGTACGTACCTCATCTTGCCCGAGGTTGTTTACGCATACTGGAGCCTAACACCAGCTCCAGAGCCTGAGCCGGAACCATCACTTGACCCTTATCGACAGTTCGTCTATCAGTGGGATCCGGAGGAGATCGCCAACCAGTGGCACCCTGATGACACTCCTCCGCACACCGAAGATGGTCACTTTGATCCGTGGGCATAGACCAACTTAGGCCAAAAGCCTAAGCTTGGGGGAATACGTATTTCTCACCGACATTACATTCATGTTCACACACTCATGCCAGTTGTCGGTGCTCATACTTTTTCATTGTGCTATCCATGCTAGTTTATTTTCTTTTCTAAGCCTTCTTCTTGTGTGTTAGAAAAACCAAAAAAAAATTAGTTATAGCTTTTAGCTAGTTTACTTTCCATGCCTATAGTAGTAGTAATTAAAAGAAAACTAAAAAAGATTTCTCGTTCTTCTTTTGCTTGTTGGGAGCTTTCCCGTGTAAATATTTTTATTTCTTTTCTTTTCTTTGGGGGTCGAGAGGAGAAGACCATGATGAAAATGTTGAGTGGCTCTCATATGCATTATTGTTGATTTAACCAAGAGCCCATATTACCTTGTCTTCTCCCTTGTATTAAATGCTTGCAGGTTCGAGCTTAGTTCAATGCATGTGCACTATTATTATTTTCCACACCGTTCGGTCGTGCAAGTGAAAGGCAATAATGACGATATATGATGGACTGATTGAGACGAGAAAAGCTGGTATGAACTCGACTTATCTTGTTTTTGTAAATATGATTAGTTCATCGTTCCCGATTCAGCCTATTTATCAATAAATATGTTTGCAATGACAATTAGAGATTATAGTTGCTTATGCCATGCTTAATTAGCTAGGAGTTTATAATGGTTTACCTTGCGTGCCAACATGCTATTAAAATGATTGTGATGTGGTATGATAGGGTGGTATCCTCCTTTGAACGATTCGAGTGGCTTGACTTGGCACATGTTCACGCATGTAGTTGAAACAAAATCAACATAGCCTCCACGATATTTATGTTCATGGTGATTTATATCCTACTCATGCTTGCACTTAGTGTTGATTAATTTTAATGCATGTTCATGACTGTTGTCGCTCTCTATTTGGTCGCTTCCCAGTCTTTTTCTAGCCTTCACTTGTACTAAGCGGGAATACTGCTTGTGCATCCAAAATCCATAATCCCCAAAGTTATTCCATATGAGTCCACCATACCTTCCTATATGCGGTATCTACCTGCCGTTCCAAGTAAATTTGTATGTGCCAAACTCTAAACCTTCAAATGAAATTCTGTTTTGTATGCTCGAACAGCTCATGTATCAACTAGGGTTGTCTATATCTTCCATGCTAGGTGGGTTATTCTCACGAGGAGTGGACTCCGCTCCTCACTCACGAGAAAATGGCCGGTAACCGGGATGCCCAGTCCCATGTTCAAATCAAAATAATTGCAAACAAAACTCCCCCAGGATTGTTGTTAGTTGGAGGCACCCGTTGTTTCGGGCAAGCCATGGATTGATGCTTGTTGGTGGTGGGGGAGTATAAACTTTACCATTCTGTTTGGGAACCGCCTATAATGTGTGTAGCATGGAAGATATCGAGATCTCTCGATTGTTATGTTGACAATGAAAGTATGCCGCTCAAAATATTATTTATCTCTATTTCAAAAACGATCTCTGGCACCTCTACAAATCATTGCTTCCCTCTGCGAAGGGCCTATCTATTTACTTTTATGTTGAGTCATCATCCTCTTATTAAAAAGCACTAGTTGAAGAGCACAGTTGTCATTTGCATGCATTACTATTAATTTATATTAAGTATGACTATGAATGGATCTCTCTTACCACGAATTACAATGTTTAGTCAGTCCTTGATCTTCAGAGGTGCTCTGCATTTATGTTTTGCGGTCTCAAAAAGGGCTAGCGAGATACCATCTTGTCATACCATATTATGATTCTTTTGAGAAAGTGTTGTCATCCGACTCTTATTGTTATTGCTCGCTAGTTGATTATGCCATTGATATGAGTAAACATGAGACCTAAGTGTTATTGTGAATATGGTTAGTTCATAATCTTTGCTGAAAACTTGAATGCTGGCTTTACATATTTACAACAACAAGAGCAAACAGAGTTTGTAAAAGTTTTTCTTTATCACTTTCAGTTTATCAACTGAATTGCTTGAGGACAAGCAAAGGTTTAAGCTTGGGGGAGTTGATACGTCTCCATCGTATCTACTTTTCCAAACACTTTTGCCCTTGTTTTGCACTCTAACTCGCATGATTTGAATGGAAGTAACCCGGACTGACGCTGTTTTCAGTAGAATTGCCATGGTGTTATTTTTGTGCAGAAATAAAAGTTCTCGGAATGACCTGAAACTCCACGGAGAATATTTTTGGAATTAATAAGAAATATTGGCGAAAGAATCAAGGCCAGGGGCCCACACCCTGTCCACGAGGGTGGAGGGTGCGCCTACCCCCTGGGCGCGCCCCCTGCCTCGTGGGCCCCCTGGCGCTCCACTAACCTCAACTCCAACTCCATATATTCATGTTCGGGGAGAAAAAAAATCAGAGAGAAGGATTCATCATGTTTTACGATACGGAGCCGCCACCAAGCCCTAATCTCTCTTGGGAGGGCTGATCTGGAGTCCGTTCGGGGCTCCGGATAGGGGAATCCGTCACCGTCATCATCATCAACCATCCTCCATCACCAATTTCATGATGCTCACCGCCATGCGTGAGTAATTCCATCGTAGGCTTGCTGGACGGTGATGGGTTGGATGAGATTTATCATGTAATCGAGTTAGGTTTGATAGGGTTCGATCCCTAGTATCCATTATGTTCTAAGATTGATGTTGCTATGACTTTGCTATGCTTAATGCTTGTCACTAGGGCCCGAGTGCCATGATTTCAGATCTGAACCTATTATGTTTTCATGAATATATGTGAGTTCTTGATGCTATCTTGCAAGTCTATAGTCACCTATTATGTGTTATGATCCGTTAACCCCGAAGTGACAATAATCGGGATACTTACTAGTGATGACTGTAGTTTTAGGAGTTCATGTATTCACTAAGTGTTAATGCTTTGGTCCGGTACTCTATTAAAAGGAGGCCTTAATATCCCTTAGTTTCCAATAGGACCCCGCTGCCATGGGAGGGTAGGACAAAAGATGTCATGTGATACGTCTCCAACGTATCTATAATTTTTGATTGCTCCATGCTATATTATCTACTGTTTTATGCAATATTGGGCTTTATTATCCACTTTTATATTATTTTTGGGACTAACCTATTAACTGGAGACCCGGCCCAGATTTGCTGTTTTATGCCTATTTAAGTGTTTCGAGGAAAAGGAATATCAGACGGAGTCAAAACGGAACGAAATCAACTGGAGAAGTTATTTTTGGAAGGAAACCCACCTGATGGACTTGGACCCCACGTCAGAAGATACGGGAGGTGCTCACGAGGGTGGGGGGTGCGCCCACCCGCCAGGGCGTGCCCCCTGCCTCGTGGGGCCCTCGTAGCTCCACCGACATACTGCTTTCACCCATATATACCTACGTACCCTAAAACTTCCAGAACAGAAGATAGATCGGGAGTTCCGCCGCCGCAAGCCTCTGCAGTCACCAAAAACCTCTCGGGAGCCCTTTCCAGCGCCCTGCCGGAGGGGGATCCCATCACCAGTGGCCATCTTCATCATCCCGGTGCTATCCATGACGAGGAGGGAGTAGTTCACCCTCGGGGCTGAGGGTATGTACCAGTAGCTATGTGTTTGATCTCTCTCTCTCTTGTGTTCTCTCTCATGTTCTCTCTATGGCACGATCTTGATGTATCCCGAGCTTTGCTATTGTAGTTGGATCTTATGATGTTTCTCCCCCTCTACTCTCTTGTGATGAATTGAGTTTCCCCTTTGAAGTTATCTTATCGGATTGAGTCTTTTATGAGAACACTTGATGTATGTCTTGCCGTGATTATCTGTGGTGACAATGGGATATCATGTGCCACTTGATGTATGTTTTGGTGATCAACTTGCGGGTTTCGTGACATTGGGAACCTATGCATAGGGGTTGGCACACGTTCTTGACTCTCCGATAGAAACTTTGGGGCACTCTTTGAAGTACTTTTATGTTGGTTGGATGAATCTGAGATTGTGTGATGCATATCGTATAATCATGCCCATGGATACTTGAGGTGACAATGGAGTATCTAGGTGACATTAGGGTTTTGGTTGATTTGTATCTTAAGGTGTTATTCTAGTACGAACTCTTTTATAGGTTGATCCGAAAGAATAACTTTGAGGTGGTTTCGTACCCTACCATAATCTCTACGTTTGTTCTCCGCTATTAGTGACTTTGGAGTGACTCTTTGTTGCATTTTGAGGGCTTGTTATATTATCTATCTATGTTATTATTGTTGAGAGAACTTGCACTAGTGAAAGTATGAACCCTAGGCCTTGTTTCCTACCATTGCAATACCGTTTACGCTCACTTTTACCACTTGTTACCTTGTTGTTTTTATTATTTCAGATTACAAAAACCTATATCTACCATCCATATTGCACTTGTATCACCATCTCTTCGCCGAGCTAGTGCACCTATACAATTTACTATTGTATTGGGTGTGTTGGGGACACAAGAGACTCTTTGTTATTTGGTTGCAGGGTTGTTTGAGAGAGACCATCTTCATCCTACGCCTCCCACGGATTGATAAACCTTAGGTCATACACTTGAGGGAAATTTGCTACTGTCCTACAAACCTGTGCATTTGCAGGCCCAACAACGTCTACAAGAAGAAGGTTGTGTAGTAGACATCAAGCTCTTTTCTGGCGCCGTTGCCGAGGAGGCTAGGTAAAAGGGCACTCACTCACACCCCGTTAACTAAGCTCTTTTCTGGCGCCGTTGCCGGGGAGGTTAGCGCTTGAAGGTATATCTTTAGATCTTGCAATCGAATCTTTTTGTTTCTTGTTTTAGCACTAGTTTAGTTTATAAAATAAAACTACAAAAAAATGGATTTAAGGATGCCTCATATGCTTCATCTTTTTAATGTCTTTCGTGAAAATGATGGGAAGGAAAATTGTGCTCAAGTACTAGAAGAAGAATTACATAGAATGCTTGGCATAAAATATGTGAATGATGAACATGACTGCAATGTTGTTAGTATGAATTCCTTGAATATCCATGATGCTAATGATATGCAAAGCCACAAGCTTGGGGAAGCTATGTTTGATGAAGATGATATTTTTTGTCCCCAAGCTTTGATGAGCAAATTTACTATGATGAAAGCATGCCTCCTATCTATGATGATTATTGTGATGACACGTATGCTATAAAGAATAATGATAACCATGAAACTTGTCATCTTGATCTTAATTTTCAATCACATGATAGTTGTTTTGTTGAGTTTGCTCCCACTACTATTGATGAGAAGAATTTTGCTTATGTGGAGAGTAGTAAATTTTTATGCTTGTAGATCATGAAAAGAATGCTTTAGGTGCTGGTTATATTGTTGAATTCATTCATGATGCTACTGAAAATTATTATGAGAGAGGATCATATGCTTCTGCACATTGCAATAATATCAAGTTTCCTCTCTATGTGCTTAAAATCTTGAAGTTATGCTTGTTTTGCCTTCCTATGCTAGTTGATTATTGTTCCTATAAGTTGTTTGCTCACAAAATCCCTATGCATAGGAAGTGGGTTAGACTTAAATGTGCTAGTCATATGCTTCATGATGCTCCCGTTATGTTTCAATTCTTATCTTTTATGTGAGCATCATTGTCATCATCATGCCTAGCTAGAAAGGCATTAAAGAAAATTGCTTGTTGGGAGACAACCCAATATTTATCCTTACTGTTTTTGTGTGTCCAGATGATTATGCTACTGTAGTAATCATGTTTTATAGCTTTTGTTTCAATAAAGTGCCAAGTAAGACCTTTAGGATAGCTTACGGTGATAGTTGTGTTGATCCTGCTAAAAATCAGAAACTTTTGCACCCAGTAATTTAGTTTTGTTAATTCACAGAAACATTCTCTTGATCTGATTTTTTCTGCTATGGATTGGTACATGAATTTCTTAGGACTTCCTAATTTGGTAGGATTTTTGGAGTTCCAGAAGTATACGTTTGATACAGATTACTACAGACTGTTCTGTTTTTGATAGATTCTGTTTTCTATGTGTTGTTTGCTTATTTTGATGAATCTATGGCTAGTAAAATAGTTTATAAACCATAGAGAAGTTGGAATACAGTAGGTTTAACACCAATATGAATTTATAATGAGTTCATTACAGTACCTAAGTGGTTGTTTTATTTTCTTATACTAATAGAGCTTACGAGTTTTCTGTTAAGTTTTGTGTTGTGAAGTTTTCAAGTTTTGGGTAAAGATTCGATGGACTATGGAATAAGGGATGGCAAGAGCCTAAGCTTGGGGATGCCCAAGTCACCCCAAGGCAATATTCAAGGACAACCAAGAGCCTAAGCTTGGGGATGCCCCGGAAGGCATCCCCTCTTTCGTCTTCGTTCATCGGTAACTTTACTTGGAGCTATATTTTTATTCACCACATGATATGTGTTTTGCTTGGAGCGTCATTTTCTTTTGTTAGTATTTGCTTTATGTTAATTATATTAATGTTTTGCTTCTTTAGTTTCAATAAAGAAGTCAATGATAGCCTTTGCCATGCTTATTTTGCTAGTATACATGTTGCTGTTTGAAAACAGAAAGTTTACTGCTGTTGCAGAAATTCCCTAGAAAAGTCAGAGCATGATATAATGTTGAAACTTTTTGAATAATGAGATCTGGTAAATTTATTACAGTGGGAATTTTAGTTCATAATTTTTGGAGTTAGGGAAGTATGATGAATCTTGCATTCTTTACAGACTGTACTGTTTTGACAGATTGCTATTATGGTTGCATTGTTTGCATATGTTTGCTTGTTTAATGATTCTATTTGGTGATAGGAGTATTAAATATGCAGAGGCATTTAGTATGCAATGTTGAATAATAATGTTAGTGATTTGTTATAGTAGAAAATGATAAGGTTTTGCATTGGTTTATACTAACCTATCTCACGAGTTCTTGTTGAGTTTGTTGTGAATGAAGCTTTTGATAAAAAGAGAAACCATGATATGAGAGGAATTAAGGAGACACAAAAGTTTAAGCTTGGGGATGCCCAAGGCACCCCAAGATAATATTTCAAGAAGTCTCAAGCATCTAAGCTTGGGGATGCCCCAGTAGGCATCCCACCTTTCTTCTTCAACAACTATCGGTTAGTATCGGTTGAGCCTAAGTTTTTGCTTCTTCACATGAGTTGTGCTATCCTTGCAATGTAGTTTTCTTTCGCTTTGCTTGCTGTTTGAATAAAGTATCAAGATCTGAAATTATTAAATAGGAGAGTCTTCACATAGTTGCATAATTATTCGACTACTCATTGATCTTCACTTATATCTTTCGGAGTAGTTTTTGTTATTGCTCTAGTACATCACTTATATCTTTTAGAGCATGGTGGTAGTTTTATTTTTAAGAAATAGATGAACTCTCATGCTTAACTTATATTATTTTGAGAGTCTTAAATAGCATGGTAATTTGCTTAAAATCATAATATGCTAAGCATAAAAGATTCGTAAGAATTCTTATGAGTGTGTTGAATACTAAGAAAAGTTTGATACTTGATAATTGTTTTGAGATATGGAGGTAGTGATATTAAAGTCATGCTAGTTGGGTGATTATGAATTTAAAGAATGCTTGTGTTGAAGTTAGCAAGTCCCGTAGCATGCACGTATGGTGAAAGTTGTGTAACAAATTTGAAACATGAAGTGTACCTGGCTTGTGCATCCTTATGAGTGGCGGTCGGGGACGAGCGATGGTCTTTTCCTACCAATCTATCCCCCTAGGAGCATGCTCGTAGTACTTGGTTTTTGATGACTTCTAAATTTTTGCAATAAGTATATGAGTTCTTTTGACTAAGTTGAGTCCATGGATTATATACACTTTTACCTTTCCGCCATTGCTAGCCTCTTCGGTACCGTGCATTGCCCTTTCTCACCTTGAGAGTTGGTGCAAACTTCGCCGGTGCATCCAAACCCCGTGATATGATACGCTCTTTCACACATAAATCTCCTTATATCTTCCTCAAAACAGCCACCATACCTACCTATTATGGCATTTCCATAGCCATTCCGAGATATATTGCCATGCAACTTTCCACCGTTTCGTTCATCATCATCATGACATACATTACTTTTGTCATATTGCCATTGCATGATCATGTAGTTGACATCGTATTTGTGGCAAAGCCATCATGCATTATTTTTCATACATGTCACTCTTGATTCATTGCACCATCCCAGTACACCGCCGGAGGCATTCATATAGAGTCATATCTTGTTCTAAGTTTCGAGTTGTAATCCTTATTGTCGTGGATTTGTCACGGCAGATGTCCTAGCGAAAGGACTTAGTCGTGGAGCCATCGCTACGAGTTTACTTGAAGGGGTTAAAGCGGACACAAGGACACAAGGATTTTATACTAGTTCGGCCCCTTCGATGAAGGTAAAAGCCTACGTCTAGTTGTGATGAAATTGATATGATCTCGATGGCTAGGGAGCAAACAAGCTTCGCCTAGGCTCGAGTTGTGGTTGTCTGTCCTGAACCGCCACCGGGTCATCCCCTTATATACACGGGTGACGCCCGTCGGTCCATAGAGTCCTAACCGGTTCATACTCGTATTCCGGTTGCTATCTCTCTATTCCTTACTTACAATACAAGTCATACATCAGGCCGGTTTACGACTATATGTTCTAACCGACTACAGGCCTTGGGCCTTCATCTGTTTACGCCACTAATGAAGTTAACCCGGCCCAAGTAGGCCGGTTTACACCTAGTGGTAATATTCCCAACATTAGGCCCCAGATTGATTTGAACTGGTTCATGTCAATCCTTCACACCACCATGCGTCTTGGATATCTTCTGTTAATTGGCAAATCTCCATGTCGTCATTATTTTTAGTTGCTGTAAACTGGCATGACGTCATCGGTTTTGGTTATTGTAAGCCGGCATGACGTCATTATGAAGTTCATAACGCCCTCTTAATGACAGCTCCTGGATTCGCGCGTTTGACCTAGCTTGGTTGCCTTATAAATAAGACCGAAGGGTCATTTCCTTTTTCTTCCCTTCGTCCCTTCTTCTTCTTCTTCCTCACGTTGTCGGCTTTGAAGCTCCGCCACCACCGTCGACCTCTGCCTCGTCTCGGGCCGCTGCATCAACCTGAACATACCAGAGTGTTGCGGCGTCTTTCCGCATCTTCCCCGTTCCCGGTAAGTTCTCTCTCCTTCTTAACCTAGATCTGTTCTTAGGGTTCCATGTTCTTGCTATGTTCATTGTGCGTTCATGGCTGTTCTCTGACCTTGAATGCATCTGTGAACTCTTGCTGTGCTTAATAGCGATCCCTTTAGTATCCGCTTGCTATTTCTCATCCAAGCTCATAAATCTCCCGCACATATCTGCTCAATGGTTCACTTCTGTTTCCGCCTTAGTCTTCGAAATATTTCCTGTTTTTATGAGCTTGCTGTAGATCCGCGACTGCAACATGATTTTGTGAAACTTGTTTCTGCATAACTAGTTATCCATAGTTTCAATTGCTTCCGATGCTTAGGCCAGGCGGTTTAACTTCACCATAGAGAAAAAAATGCCAGACCGGTATATGTCATTAGTCCCCTGGTTGAACCGCCAGAATCCATCTGATGCTGCGTTGTAGAAGACCGGTTTATGGGTACTGCCTCCGGTTTACCGTAATTAGATCAACACCTTTTTATCCGGCATGTCCTTGAACCGGATCACTTATTTCTTGTAGATTTCGTCATGGCCAAACAAGTGTACGAGTGCAACTGGGTTCCCTCCCGTGTCACAGAATCACAGCTGAACGATCTAGTCCTGATCGGCGCTTTGGATAACAAAGATACGATTCATTGGAGGGTTCCTGGAGATGAATGTCCTCCTACGCCCCAGGAAGGAGAGGTCGTGGTCTTCGCAGATCATATGGCCCGGGGCTTCAAACCGCCCGGCTCCAAATTTTATCGGGATGTGTTAGCCAACTTTCAACTCCGTCCACAGGATATTGGCCCCAACTCCGTCACCAATCTATGTCATTTTCAAGTACTTTCTGAGGCATACCTTCAAGAGGAGCCTTCAGTCGAGTTATTTAGAGATCTCTTTCAACTGAACCGCCGTACTGAATTCACTGACGGCCCTAATACCGAACTGCACGGTATGGCCATTCAGAAAAGGAAAGAAATCACCTATCCCCACGTCAAACTCCATACTCACCCCAAGGAATGGAATGCAACTTGGTTTTATTGCAAGGATACCTCTCCTGACAATGAAAATCCCTTGCCTGGCTTCCGTTCGGAACGGCTCAGCAACACTCACCCTTTTCCACAAAGGCTAAGCGCCAAGGAGAGAATTAAATATGCTCCTCAACTGTCCAAGATCCGGGCCTTCATGGCCAATGGTTTAACAGGAATAGACCTTGCACGCTGCTGGATATCATGGAGCATTTTGCCTCTAAGCCGGCGCCCAAATTTGATGTGCGAGTATACTGATAGTGTCGATGACCCACTCCGACACACTAAAATCCAACTCCCTGATGACGAAGTCACAGAATCTGTGAAAAAGATGCTGAATGAACCGGAGCACCTCTGTGCTCAAACCGGTCTACTTCCTTACTGCACCACCAACAAACCGCCAGCGGTAATATTTTAATTGCTCTATTGTTGAACCGGTTTACTATTTTATATGTTCAACGTTTAATTACTGCTGATCCAGGGTGATAATCCATTTTGGAGTAAGAAACTTCCTCAAGACAAAACGGAGAAGGCAGGACGGCCAACCCGGCCCAAGACCAAGGTTATCAAGAAACCAGCTCATAAGAGAAAAACCACCGCTTCATCTGACCCAGCCATTGATGATGATGTGGGTAATCCGGATCTTGAGGTAGAACTTGATTCACTTGGCTTGCTTTTTACACGCCTTATTGATGATAATGCTTGTCAGGATGACGCTGAAGCCAGCAATGCGGGTTTCATTGAGGTAACCATTCTCTCTTCCGATTCAGAAATCCTGCCTTTGCCAAAATTTCGCCGGGCAAACCAGAAAATTAAATTTTCTCATCCTCTTGCTTATCTGGATTCCCAATTTCTTATGAAGACCCAGCAACACGAAGCTCGCCGCACAACCCGGCACAGTGGCCAGGTAGTTACCTCTGCCGGCTTACCAAACAGTCCGGTTCGAAAACGCCGCTCCGAGGTCTCCGACCTTTTTATTGATTTAAATCGTAAAGCGGGTTTCTTCCGTCAACCTCTTAATCCATCCGACTCCGATTATCAGGTCACTTCTCATTCATCATCTGGTGAATCGTCGGCCACCCAGCTACACCTTTGAAAACAGTTGCTGGGTAAGTTAAATCGAACATATGCTTCCAATATACTGCGCAATGGCTTACACTTTTCCTTGACTTTTTATTTTTCTTTCAGGGCTAAACCGAAACCAAGCAAGAAGGCCCGCC
Organism: Triticum dicoccoides; assembly: GCF_002162155.2. Taxonomy (NCBI): domain Eukaryota; kingdom Viridiplantae; phylum Streptophyta; class Magnoliopsida; order Poales; family Poaceae; genus Triticum; species Triticum dicoccoides. Next base: position 577,331,849 of record NC_041385.1, on the reverse strand, counting down.
TGGATAGAGCGGCTGAAGAAGATGTGGCCCCAGAACATGACCAAGCACCTGATCATGAAGTGTTTGCTTGTGAAGATATCCCCAATGATCCTCCTCTGCAAGACGATGTTATCCCTGAAGAAGGTCCTATTCATATTCCAGCCTCTGCTGATCCGCCTGCCAGCTCTGTCCAGATTGAGAAATCCCACACTCCTGCTAACAAACCGGCCGTGCCAACCCAAACCGGCGAGTCAAAAGATGATGATGTTGTGATTACCGGCGTAGGCCGCTCTGAACCTGGGAATCCTGCCACCCTTACCAGGCATACCATCAAAGAGGATTCTTCCCCTTTGAACAAAGGAAAATGGGATGTTGAATTAGAGACATACGCCACTCTGAATGCTCAAGATCTTCACTCTGGCTATTTAAACCGGCTTTACACTAGCCGTGACTGTGAAGCTGGCTTAGTCAAAATGATGAGGGATAAATTTGAGGTAAATTCCTTCTTTCCTTTCTGCCATTGCATTCATCCTTGTAGCCCCCAATGGCCGGTTTGTGACCTTGGTCAAACCGGGACTTGATCCTAAACATTTTTGAAATCCGTCGGCATAACCCTCGAGGGCCGGTCTAACTTAACAGAAGTAAACCGGGGCTCAAAAATAAAAAGCTGTCCTTAGAACATAACTTGATGAAATAGCCATTAGCCCCCAAGTGCCAAGTTGAATACTTGTATTGAGCTTGGGACTTTGTAATCTAGCAATATACAAAAAATTGAAGGTGCATTAGCCCCCAAGTATCAGGCATATAACTTTGTTATGTGGTTGATACTTCCATTTCTTGGATCGCCTGTGCAAAGCTTAAAATGCCATCTGAATGCAGGCTGAAGTGAAAATCAAGGAGGACCAGATTGCCGATTTGCAGGAGGCCCTAAAGACCCATCAGGCTGAAATAGATAAGGCCAAGCAAGAATTAACCAGCGCTTTGAGCACTGCGGAACGGCTGAAAGAAAGCTTCAAGAAAGAGCAGGCTGACTGGGCCACTGAGAAGGCCGGTTTAACCAAAAGAACGGAAAATGCTGAAGCGGCCCTTAAACCGGTGGTGGATGAACTGACGGCCGTACAGCGGCAAATACACTCCATGACTGCTGCAATCTTTGGTAAGCTCCTTGTAATTTCTGTGATAAATTTGAACCTGCTGTATCGTAAATCCGGTTTGAGACCATTCCAATCTTGTTGTAGGCACACGCATTGGGCATTTAGGAAATGATGTGCGGAAGAAATTGAAAGCTGCCTACACCTTGGTGGAACAATTGTATACCGGAGCCCAATGAATCATCACCACAGCTTCTCACAACAATCCGGCACCCTCTTTAATCCAGGACACTCTTAACAAGTTGTCAATGCTTCCAGCCTGGATTGAGGAGCTGAAAAAATCCGCTGCCCGAACCGGAGCTATCAATGCCTTAATTCGGGCAAAGGCATGGGTGCCTGACTTTGATCCTGTGGAAGCAGCTCAAGGCTATCCCAATCTGAAAGAAGATGTCTCTGAATTCAACGAAGAAGATTTAAGGGCCATAAACCGTGCAGTGCGCCCTCTGGCTTGCCAGCTAGCTGAAGAGGCAGATTTGACGCATTATCAAGCGCAATATAATAACCAAAACAAGCGAATGCCTGCCCCAACTGTTGAAGCGGAGAATCTGATTCCTCCAATCCGTAAGCACACTTACGCCCCTGATATTGAACCGTCTTCCCTGATCCATGAAGAGGCTGTTTTCCAAGCTTTAATGGGAATCGACTGGACCACTGTTGATTTCCAGCCAATGGGTAGAGACGAGGAAGCTGAAGCGGCGGAGGATGAGGAGCAGGCTTGAACCGGAAGCCTGTTTGAAGAGCTATTTGCAACATCCTTCCAAAAAACAATGATTTTGTTTGAGCACCATGCCGCCTTGTAATAGGATAGTTAAAACTTCTGTCTGGAATATGCCTTCGTGCATAAGTACTGGAGCTTTTGCTTGAAAAACTTTAATTCATATTTCCTGCAATCAGAAAAATTTGAACTGCCATGTTTGATCATAAAGCTGGCTTTAGCCAAGCCTGAAGCGGTGGTTTTATAAACCATTACCGTCAAAAAGGGAGAAAGTAGCGCCCGTACAGACCGTACTGACTTAATACGAGCCCCTGGTTACTCCATGATGTTAACAGGGAAAAGGTAAACCAGGCAGACTCCTTCGGATTTAAAAGGGGGATCAAAAATCATTAGCTGAACCGGAAAAAATATGCTTGTTGACATAAAGAAATCCAACAAAAGCAAAGAACGAACAAACCATGAAAACAACATGGAAGCAAAAGTAATGATAAAAACCATTTGCAAAAATACGCTATACTGAGCTGTTCAGATGGTATTACCATGGTCGGACAGGATCAAGGCCCCCAATAGGAGTGACAATGATTCAAGTCAGCCAGGTCCCCAAATGACTCGTGGCATATATGCCAGATCAAGAGGCGTGGCAATGGTTCGGGCCCAACCATGCCCCCAAGTGATTTTGTGGCCTTAGGCCGACCAAGAGGCGTGACTGGTTCAGACTTGACCAAGTCCCCAAATGATCTGGTGGCTGTCGCCTATCAAAGGGTGTTCGTTGGTTCGGACACGACCAAGGCCCCCAGTGATACATAAAAAATAAATGTCAAGGGGTAAACCGGAGGCCGCTTTAAACAGAACCACTCCGTGTAACCTCGCATGATGAGAAAGACAGAGACCCCGCTTTAGCTGAGGCTCCGGTTTGATATATCAAAGATAATATATACATTGTTATGATATGTACATAGATAGAGCCGATGGCTCAAGTATAGTAAGGCCGAAGATGAGCTATATTCCACGGCCTGTTGGTCTCCTCTTCTGATGTACGTGAGTCTTGATATCCTCGAATATCAATCAGATAGTACGACCCATTGTGCAAATTTTTGCTGACCACGAAAGGTCCCTCCCAAGGTGGGGATAACTTGTGCATATCCGTTTGATCTTGGATGAGTCGAAGCACCAAATCTCCTTCTTGAAAAGTTCTGGTTCTAACCCGGCGACCGTGATAGCGACGAAGATCTTGCTGGTAAATCGCCGAACGGGCAGCCGCTATATCACGCTCCTCGTCCAATAGGTCCAAAGCGTCTTGCCGTGCTGTCTCATTGTCTGCTTCAACATAGGCTGCCACATGAGGCGAATCGTGCCGGATGTCACTAGGGAGAACTGCCTCTGCTCCATAGACCATGAAAAATGGCGTGTATCCTGTGGACCGGTTTGGCGTAGTATTGATACTCCATAACACAGATGGCAGCTCTTCAACCCAACATCCTGGTGTTCTTTGCAACGGGACCAAAAGCCGGGGTTTGATGCCTCGCAAGATTTCTTGATTAGCTCGTTCTGCCTGTCCATTGGACTGGGGGTGTGCCACTGTAGACACGTCAAGTCGGATGTGCTCACGTTCACAGAACTCCTTCATAGCACCTTTGGATAAATTGGTACCATTGTCAGTAATGATACTGTGTGGAAAACCAAACTGGAAAATCACCTTTTTGATGAACTGCACCGCTGTTGCTGCATCACACTTGCTGACAGGCTCCGCTTCAACCCACTTGGTAAATTTGTCAACTGCCACCAAAAGGTGGGTTTTCTTATCCTTGGATCTTTTAAAAGGCCCAACCATATCCAGCCCCCAAGTTGCAAACGGCCATGTTATTGGGATCATCCTCAATTCTTGAGCCGGCACATGAGCACGCCTTGAAAATTTCTGACATCCATCACACCGCTTAACCAAGTCCTCCGCATCAGTGTGCGCTGTCAACCAGTAGAACCCGTGACGAAACGCCTTTGCCACCAGAGACTTTGAACCGTCGTGGTGTCCACAATCCCCTTTCATGGATTTCTCTTAAGATTTCACAGCCTTCCTCAGGAGAAACACAACGTTGAAACGCCCCTGATATACTGCAATGATGTAATTCACCATTGACAATCGTCATAGACTTGGATCGCCGGACTATCTGCCTGGCCAGAATCTCATCCTCTGGTAACTCCCCCCGGTTCATGTACGCAAGATAAGGAACTGTCCAATCCGGAATAACATGCAGGGCTGCCACCAATTGGGCCTCCGGATCAGGGATAGCCAAATCCACCTCACCTGGGAGCTTGACCGACGGATTGTGCAACACGTCCAAAAAGACGTTAGGCGGGACCAGTTTACGCTGAGAGCCCAACCGACTTAAAGCATCCGCCGCTTCATTCTTCCGACGGTCCACATGATCCACTTGACAACCCTTGAAACAACCTGCAATATTATCCACTTCCCGATAATATGCAGCCATGAGAGGGTCCTTAGAATCCCAAGTGCCAGACACCTGTTGAGCCACTAGGTCCGAGTCACCAAAGCACTTAACCCGACTTAAATTCATCTCTTTAGCCATCCGGAGACCATGGAGCAAGGCTTCGTACTCAGCTGCATTATTATTACAAGGGAACATTAAGCGGAGAACATAGCAAAATTTATCACCTCGTGGGGAAGTTAATACGACCCCAGCCCCCGAGCCTTCCAATTGCCTGGATCCGTCAAAATGAATAGTCCAATATGTGTGATCCGACTTCTCCTCTGGTGCTTGTAACTCCGTCCAATCATTGATGAAATCAACAAGTGCTTGAGACTTCACTGCCGTCCGAGGCACATACTTCAGTCCGTGTGGCCCAAGCTCTATAGCCCACTTGGCGATCCGGCCAGTCGCCTCCCGATTCTGTATAATATCACCCAAGGGAGCTGAACTGACCACTGTGATGGGGTGCCCTTGAAAATACTGCTTCAACTTCCGACTGGCCATAAAAATACCATAGACCAGCTTCTGCCAATGCGGATACCTTTGCTTGGATTCAATAAGCACCTCGCTGATATAATAAACCGGCCGCTGAACCGGATATTCTTTGCCTGCCTCTTTGCGTTCCACCACAATAGCCACGCTAACTGCCCGAGCATTGGCCGCTATGTATAATAATAGTGGCTCCTTGTCGACCGGAGCTGCAAGAACAGGCGGATTGGCTAACTGCCGCTTCAGGTCCTCAAATGCCTCATCAGCAGCTGGACTCCAGACGAAATTGTCTGTCTTCCTCAGCATTTGGTACAAAGGGATAGCCTTCTCCCCGAGGCGGCTGATAAACCGACTCAGCGCAGTGATTCGGCCCGCCAAACGCTGAACATCGTTGATACACTTCGGTTTAGCTAGGGATGTAATAGCCGTAATCTTCTCCGGATTAGCCTCAATTCCTCTGTTAGACACCAGGAAACCCAGTAATTTGCCTGCTGGAACACCAAAAACACACTTGGCCGGATTAAGCATCATCCTGTAGGCTCTCAAGTTGTCAAAGGTCTCCTTCAAATCATCCACCAGCGTCTCCTTCTGTCTTGATTTTACTACAATATCATCCACATAGGCGTGCACATTGCGGCCGACCTGCTCATGCAGGCAATTTTGTACACACCGTTGATGGCTTGGGCACTCTTGAGCCCGAAGGGCATAGATACATAGCAGAAGGCTCCAAAGGGAGTAAATGCTGTTTTCTCCTGGTCCTTAACCGCCATCTTGATCTGATGATATCCAGAGTATGCATCCAAAAAACTCAAACGCTCACAACCCGCCGTGGCATCAATGATCTGGTCAATACGAGGGAGGGCAAAAGGATCTGCCGGACAAGCTTTGTTAAGATCTGTGTAATCCACACACATACGCCAAGTGCCGTTTTTCTTAAGAACCAGCACCGGATTAGCAAGCCACTCTGGATGGAACACCTCAATAATAAAACTAGCTGCTAAAAGCCTGGCCACTTCCTCTCTAATGGCTTTGCGTCTTTCTTCGTTAAACCGGCGAAGGAACTGTTTCACCGGTTTATACTTAGGATCCACATTAAGAGTGTGCTCAGCGAGTTCCCTCGGTACACCTGGCATGTCAGACGGCTTCCATGCAAAAATGTCCCGATTCTCACGGATGAACTCGATGAGCGCGCTTTCCTATTTTGGATCCAGGTTGGCACTGATAGTGAACTGCTTGGACGAATCGCCGGGCACGAAGTCAACAAGCTTGGTCTCAGCTGCCGATTTGAACTTCAGATCTGAATCATGCTCTATAGTTGGCTTCTTTAAAGGGGTCATATCCGCCAGATCAACATTGTCCTTATAATACTTCAACTCCTCCGTGGCACAGACTGACTCCGCATAAGCCGCATCACCTTCCTCACATTCCAAAGCGACCCTACGGCTCCCATGAACCGTTATGGTCCCCTTGTAACCCGGCATCTTGAGCTGTAAGTAGATATAACAAGGCCGCGCCATGAACTTGGCGTAAGCCGGCCGGCCAAATAAGGCGTGATACGGGCTCCGGATCTTCACCACCTCAAATGTTAGCTTTTCCGACCGGGAGTCGTGCTCGTCCCCAAAGGCCACATCCAGGGCTATCTTACCAACAGGATATGCAGATTTGCCAGGCACCACACCATGGAACACCGTATTCGACGGTCTGAGATCTTTGTCTGTTAAACCCATGCGGCGAAATGTCTCATAGTACAGTATGTTAATACTACTTCCTCCATCCATGAGTACTTTGGTGAATTTATAACCCCCCACCTGAGGGTCTACCACTAATGCTAGCTGGCCCGGATTATCAATCCGGGGCGGGTGATCCTCTCTGCTCCACACGATGGGCTGCTCTGACCAACGTAAGTAACATGGTAAGGCCGGTTCAACAGAATTCACCGCTCGCTTGTGGAGTTTTCGGTCGCGCTTATCCAAGCCAGTTGTGAAGACATGGTATTACCCATTGCTCAACTGCTTTGGCTGGCTCTGATAACCTGACTGCTGCTGCTGCTGGCCGTTCTGATTATTCTGGCTATTGTGACCGCCCTGATTGAAACCTGAACCGGAGGCTCCATCGTGACCCGGGCCGTGTAAACCGGATCCTGAACCGCCACCTGACCCATGGTCATATCGGAAGGCATTAGAGTTTTTAAACTCCCGCATGATATAACAATCCTTCCAAAGGTGGTTAGCCGGTGTCTCCTTCGTCCCGTGCTTTGGGCAAGGCTGATTCAACAAATAATTCAAACGGCTTGCGTTAGGATTGGGGGCCCCATTATGATCTGCCGCTTTACCTCTGCCCCGCTGCCCCCTGTCCTGTGCATTAGCGTTGGCCACAAAATCCATGCCACCCTCCGCCTTGCGTTTGCCTCCGTTTCCATGACCCGCCGGTTTGTACTGCTGCTGTTTAGAGTTGCTATTCTTCCTTCCCTTCCCTGTTTCATCATCATCAGGTTCGGGATCCTTGGTACTGTCTGAATCGGCATACTTTACTAAAGCAGCCATGAGGGTTCCCATGTCATTACAGAACCGCTTCATGCGTCCCAATTTCAATTTTAGAGGCTCAAACCGGCAGTTGCCTTCCAGAGTTAAGATTGTAGAGTCAGCATTAATCCTGTCAGATGAGTGCAAAATTTCCGAAACGCGGCGCACCCAACGGGTCGTTGATTCTCCTTCCTCCTGGACACAAGCCGCCAGGTCTACTATGGACTTGGGCTGCTTACATGTATCCTTAAAATTCTGTATAAACCGGGCCCGCAACTGGGCCCATGAGCTGATAGAATTGGGTGGCAGGCTCTTTAACCAAGTACGAGCCGTGCCCTCAAGCATCATGGTGAAGTATTTTGCACATGCGGCCTCATCCACGTCCAGCATCTCCATGGCCATCTCATAACTCTCTACCCATGCTTCAGGGGGTAAATCAACGGTGTAATTCGGCACCTTGCGCGGACCCTTGAAATCTTTGGGCAGGCGCACATTACGTAAAGCTGGGATCAAGCAAGGCACTCCCAAAGCGGATATGATTCCTGGTCCGGCAAAGGTGGTAGAACAAACCGGTGTAAGTTGGCCCGCATTATCCCGTGCTGCTAACTCGACCTCCCTTTGTGCCCAGGCCCGGTCCACCATATCCCGAGCATCGCCAACACCACCTGCTGGGTCATCACCATGGGCCGCTTCACGGCCTCGCGCATTGCTTGATATAGCCGGTTCATCCATGCGCCTGCTATAGCTCCGGCTCGGACGGGGCGTAGAATGAACCCGATCACGGCTGTACGAGTATGCCTCCTGCTGAATCAGCGCAGTCCGGAGAAGCTCCTTAACCCGGCGCGTCTCTATCGCTTGCGGAGAATCCCCTTCGACTGGGATGGCCTCTAGCCGTGCAGCGGCCGCAACAAGGTTGTCCAAAGGATTCGAGTAATGACCTGGGGGTGTCTGGACCGGCGGAGGAACCGCAATGTTTTGGTGAGGAGGTTCCATCAGGCGAGGTTGGACCGTCGCTCCTGGCCCTGGTGCCTCAATCCGGTTTGTCTCCGGGTACCGCGGCGGATTACTGGGTCTAGCTCCTGGAGTGTGAAAGAGATTTCGGGGGTCAAACCCTAATGGCAGGCGTGATCTGTGCTTCCGCTTCAAAACCTCCTGTGATGCATTCTGGTCAAGCATGATTTTATAGGCCTGTGCGTCCAAAGCGGCCTGCTTTGCAGCCATCCGGTCTTTTTCTGCTGCCAGATCCGCTTTGGCTTGCACGATCTGCTCTCTCACCTTCGCAATTTCCGCATTACGGGCCTCCCGATCTGCCGGATTGTCCTCTGCCATAAGCGCGGCTAGTGCATCAAACAGCTCAGATAGAACTTGAACCGGCGGGCGCACAAGGCCTCCTGCCCCAACTGCGGCTGCCGCTGCTGATCCGGAGAGCATTGCTGCGGTGGTCGAAGAATGATTCGCCGCCTGTGTGTCGGCCATGAATATTCCAACCCGGTTGACCTGGCCCGGGGGGTCCGAAATACTGTCGCCATCGGAACAGCCCCTAATCTGGTTGTCTTGCAACTGGTATAGCGATTCGGTCTCTCCGATCGAGGACTCGTCATCGGAATAGACGACGGTCTCAGTACCGTGTTCTAATCCGTCCTCACGCTCTCCTTTGTGGACGACTCCAACGAAGACACGCTTCACGGCCGATTTAGCCCAGGTAGATCTTGCACGCTGAGCCGTCTCGATGAGGTCGGTGCAGATGTCCGGCTCAGGCCCAAGCTCACTGATTTTGCCAATGAAAACGTGTATGCCACCAAAGGGGACCCGGTACCCGTATTCGATCGAATCGGCCTCGGGACCCCATCCTGCGTCGTCGATGTAGATCCTGCCCCGACGACTCTTGGTCATCCGGCCCACAACATAGCCTTCGAGTCCCTTGAGCTTGCCCTCCAAGATCGTCAAACCATCGTGCGATAGCCCCACGGTGGGCGCCAACTGTCGTGGATTTGTCACGGCAGATGTCCTAGCGAAAGGACTTAGTCGTGGAGCCATCGCTACGAGTTTACTTGAAGGGGTTAAAGTGGACACAAGGACACGAGGATTTTATACTAGTTCGGCCCCTTCGATGAAGGTAAAAGCCTACGTCTAGTTGTGATGGAATTGATATGATCTCGATGGCTAGGGAGCAAACAAGCTTCGCCTAGGCTCGAGTTGTGGTTGTCTGTCCTGAACCGCCACCGGGTCGTCCCCTTATATACACGGGTGACGCCCGTCGGTCCATAGAGTCCTAACCGGTTCATACTCGTATTCCGGTTGCTATCTCTCTATTCCTTACTTACAATACAAGTCATACATCAGGCCGGTTTACGGCTATATGTTCTAACCGACTACAGGCCTTGGGCCTTCATCTGTTTACGCCACTAATGAAGTTAACCCGGCCCAAGTAGGCCAGTTTACACCTAGTGGTAATATCCCCAACACTTATGTTGTAATCAATAGAAGTGTGATGATCATCATTATTAGAGCATTGCCGAAAAAAAAGAGAAAGGCCAAAAAAAAGGCCCAAAAAAAGGAAAATAAATAAAAAGGGCAATGCTACTATCTCTTTTTCCACACTTGTGCTTCAAAGTAGCACCTTGTTCTTCATATAGTGAGTCTCATATATTGTGCTTCAAAGTAGCACCATGTTCTTCATGTAGTGAGTCTCATAAGTTGTCTTTTTCATACTAGTGGGAATTTTTCATTATAGAACTTGGCTTGTATATTCCTACGATGGGCTTCCTCAAATGCCCTAGGTCCTCATGAGCAAGCAAGTTGGATGCACACCTAGTAGTTTTCTTTTGTTGAGTATTCATAGCTCTAGTGCATCTGTTGCATGGCAATCCCTACTCCTCATGTTGACATCAATTGATGGGCATCTCCATAGCCCGTTGATTATCCTCGTCAATGTGAGACTTTCTCCTTTTTTGTCTTCTCCACACAATCCCCATCATCATATTCTATTCCACCCATATTTCTATATCCATGGCTCACGCTCATGTATTGCGTGAAGGTTGAAAAAGTTTGAGATTATTTAAGTATGAAACAATTGCTTGGCTTGTCATCGGGGGTATAGAAGTTGGGAACACCTTTGTGTGACGAAAATGAAGCATAGCCTAACTATATGATTTTGTAGGGATGAACTTTCTTTTGCCATGTTATTTTGAGAAGACATGATTGCTTTATTAGTATGCTTGAAGTATTATTATTTTTATGTCAATATGAACTTTTGTCTTGAATCTTTCGGATCTGAATATTCATATCACAAGTAAGAAGATTTAAATTGAAATTATGCCAAGTAGCACTCCGCATCAAAAATTCTTTTTTATCATTTACCTACTCGAGGACGAGCAGGAATTAAGCTTGGGGATGCTTGATACGTCTCCAACGTATCTATAATTTTTGATTGCTCCATGCTATATTATCTACTGTTTTAGGAAATATTGGGCTTTATTATGCACTTTATATTATTTTTGGGACTAACCTATTAACCGGAGGCCCAGCCCAGATTTGTTGTTTTATGCCTATTTCTGTGTTTCGAGGAAAAGGAATATCAGATGGAGTCAAAACGGAACGAAATCAACCGGAGAACTTATTTTTGGAAGGAAACCCACTTGATGGACTTGGACCCCACGTCAAAAGATACGGGAGGTGCTCACGAGGGTGGGGGGCGCGCCCACCCCCAGGGCGCGCCCCCTGCCTCGTGGGCCCCCCGTAGCTCCACCGACGTACTACTTTCACCCATATATACCTACGTACCCTAAAACTTCCAGAACAGAAGATAGATCGGGAGTTCCGCCGCCGCAAGCCTATGTAGCCACCAAAAACCTCTCGGGAGCCCTTTCCCGCGCCCTGGCGGAGGGGGATCCCATCACCGGTGGCCATCTTCATCATCCCGGCGCTATCCATGACGAGGAGGGAGTAGTTCACCCTCGGGGCTGAGGGTATGTACCAGTAGCTATGTGTTTGATCTCTCTCTCTCTCTCGTGTTCTCTCTCGTGTTCTCTCTATGGCACGATCTTGATGTATCCCGAGCTTTGCTATTGTAGTTAGATCTTATGATGTTTCTCCCCCTCTACTCTCTTGTGATGAATTGAGTTTCCCCTTTGAGGTTATCTTATCGGATTGAGTCTTTTATGAGAACACTTGATGTATGTCTTGCCATGATTATCTGTGGTGACAATGGGATATCATGTGCCACTTGATGTATGTTTTGGTGATTAATTTGCGGGTTTAGTGACATTGGGAACCTATGCATAGGGGTTGGCACACGTTCTTGACTCTCCGATAGAAACTTTGGGGCACTCTTTGAAGTACTTTTATGTTGGTTGGATGAATCTGAGATTGTGTGATGCATATCGTATAATCATGCCCATGGATACTTGAGGTGACAATGGAGTATCTAGGTGACATTAGGGTTTTGGTTGATTTGTATCTTAAGGTGTTATTCTAGTACAAACTCTTTTATAGATTGATGCAAAAGAATAACTTTGAGGTGGTTTCGTACCCTACCATAATCTCTACGTTTGTTCTCCGCTATTAGTGGCTTTGGAGTGACTCTTTGTTGCATTTTGAGGGCTTGTTATATTATCTATCTATGTTATTATTGTTGAGAGAACTTGCACTAGTGAAAGTATGAACCCTAGGCCTTGTTTCCTACCATTGCAATACCATTTACGCTCACTTTTACCACTTGTTACCTTGCTGTTTTTATTATCTCAGATTACAAAAACCTATATCTACCATCCATATTGCACTTGTATCACCATCTCTTCGCCGAACTAGTGCACCTATACAATTTACTATTGTATTGGGTGTGTTGGGGACACAAGAGACTCTTTGTTATTTGGTTGCAGGGTTGTTTGAGAGAGACCATCTTCATCCTATGCCTCCCACGGATTGATAAACCTTAGGTCATCCACTTGAGGGAAATTTGCTACTGTCCTACAAACCTGTGCACTTGCAGGCCCAACAACGTCTACAAGAAGAAGGTTGTGTAGTAGACATCATCATGCAAGTTCTTTTCCATAAGCACGTATGACTATATTCGGAATACATGCCTACATTACATTGATGAACTGGAGCTAGTTCTATGTCACCCTATGTTATAACTATTGCATGAGGAATTGCATCCGACATAATTATCCATCACTGATCCAATGCCTACGAGCTCTTCACATATTGATCTTTGCTTAGTTACTTTATCGTTGCCACTGTTACAATTACTACAAAACTGCTACTGTTACTTTTGCCACTGTTACCGTTACTTCCATATTACTTTGCTACTAAATACTTTGCTGCAGATATTAAGTTTTCCAGGTGTGGTTGAATTGACAACTCAACTGCTAATACTTGAGAATATTTTTTGGTTCCCCTTGTGTCGAATCAATAAATTTGGGTTGAATACTCTACCCTCGAAAACTGTTGCGATCCCCTATACTTGTGGGTTATCAGATAACGAGGGAGCTAGTACCTGTGCACATGGCGGATGCTGCCACATAACAATCTCTTGGCCCAGATCCAATTAGTTACAGTTGAAACTAAGTTTGTGCTTTCCATTTGAGATATTGCAGTTGAACAAAGATAGAAGGTCCAAATATATTGTCCTTGGGTGATAGATGTGGAATAAAAACATAAGTTGCCCATTTGTTTTCTCAAGCAATGAAAACAAAAGATTAGTTCAAATCTTCAAATAGCAATCTGAGGTGGTTAGCAGAGCTCAAATATAATACTTCAAATAACTAAGGAAGTTATAAAATCACCTCTTCCTGATTATCCTCTACAGAATCCAAATCGAGGTGGTAACAGTTACTATAGGCGCACCACAAAGTTCATGTTGAGCAAGAGTGTAGAGCTTCTCTCTCTATCAACATGTCATCACATTTTACACTGGCCAAAAGAGGAGTAATTCGGGGGTCTGACATAACTATACTCATCATAACCAATGATTTTGCATAGTTGGTAATCATAAGTAATCAACACAATGAATAATGGTACCCTCAAAAAGATGAATAAATCTCTTGAAATAGAATAAGAGACAGAACCCTGAAAGAAAGACACAGTGCTTGCAGATAAGAACACCATATAAAATGGATGATCACCAATCAAGAAATTTCCAAAATATAAAATGACTTGCAACAAAAATATTAATGGATCATATCAAGTTGCCATATTTCATCCTTGGAGAATACATAGCAATGTCGACCGAACTGATAATTTCATGACATGTGCTAGTCACAAATGGTAATAGGACAACACCAAAACATTCTCTTATCCATCCACTCTCCTAAATAAAAACACTAGGAATGCAACATATGACAGTGTTCTCATTTCCTTGGAAGTAATAATAAACTACGAAAGTACTAAAGAACTGATCGTTGGAACCAGAGAACATCCATTGCTACCCCAGAAGGTCAGAAGCATCTAATCTCTAGCAAAAAACCACATGTATAAATTCACAACCAACAACTCTAAGGAGTCACAATCCCCCTCCCCCTGTAACTCCACCATGTCCCAGCAGGAGTGTCACTGGAGCTCTAATTTTCAAATACCAAAAATAAGTATTCGTGTAGAAGTTGTTGTTTGAGACCATAAACCTTGAGATTGTAAACATTAGATGATTCCTCTTCTAATGTTGATTGCAACATTGAAGCTACAGCTCTAGGCATAACCGTACTTGTGCCAATCAAATAGAGGTGTCGTATTCATCACCTGATACAAACCAAACAAGTAAATGAGCTGGATGGAAATATGCCTTTCATGCCAACTCATGTTGTAGATACGTATATGCAAAAACAAGATTTATAAAACCAGCTGGTCTACCCAGTTATAGAGAGCACTTGAGCGGTGTGAGTCTTTGTGACCATTCAATTTCACCTCTTTAGTTTGATAGTTTCACTTCTCTTGTTATTTTGTTGGGCTGCTGCACGTGGGCCTATATTCTCCTTGTGTTGCTATCAGATATGGGTGGGTAGGTTTATTGGTCAATTACAGGAGGTGAAACACAGTGAATACCTAGTGCACCAATCCCCTTCATTACAACCTAACGGTTAAACCATTGCACATCGAGATATGTTTGTCTTTGTTTCCAGAACAAACCCCATAAAACATAATATTCTTGCTCTGGCAGTGAGTGAAACAGGGAAAGATAGCGAGGAAGCTATTACCTACTCACGGGGCGGAATCATCCACACAACGAATCCTTGTCTCACTCATGGTTGGATCCATTTAGTTACCATTGAAAATAAGTTTGTGTTTTTTCATTTGAGATATTGCAGTTGAATAAAGATAGAAGGTCAAAATATATAGTCCTTGGGTGATGGTGGAGTAAACACATAGGTTGCCATTAGTTTTCTCAAGCAATGAAAACAAAAAATTAGTTCAAATCTTTAAATAGCCATATGAGATGGTTAGTCGAGCTCAAATAGCGTACTTCAAATAATTGAGGGGATTATAAGATCACCTCTTCCTGATTATCCTCTACTGAATGCAAATCGAGGTGGTATCACTCACTATAGGCGTGCCACATAGTTCATGTTGAGCAAGAGTGAGCACCTTCTCTCTGTATCAACATGTCATCACATTTTACACTGGCCAAGAGAGGAGAAAAAAATCAGTAATCTGACATAACCATACTCATCTTAACTGATGATTGCACAGATTGTGTAATCATAAGTAATCAACACATTAGATGATGGTGCGCAGAGTGTGCAATCATAAGTAATCAACACATTAGATGATGGTGCGCAGAGCGTGTAATCATAAGTAATCAACACATTAGATGATGGTACCCCCAAAAAATTGAAAGATGGAATGAGAAGATGAATAAATCTCATGAAAAGATTAATGGATCATATCAAAATTGCAATATTTCATCCTCGGACAATACATGAAAATGTCGATCAAACTAATAACTTCGTGACATCTGCTATTCACAAATGGTAATAGGACAACACCAAAATATTCTCTTATCCAATTCCACTCTCCTAAATAAAAACACCAGGAGGCAACATGACATTGTTCTCATTTCCTTGGAAGTAATAATAAACTACGAAAGTACTAAAGAACTGATCGTTGGAACCAGAGAACTCGCCTAGGACTGAGAGAGCATCCATTGCTACCTCCGAAGGTCAGAAGCATCTAATCTCTGGCAAAACACGACAAGTCTAAATTCACGGGTCAATAGCTCTTGTGCGACATCTTTGAGGTGCAATGGAAGGAGCACGATGTAGTTGACAAAATAGCTCTGGTGCTACGTTTCAGAAGTCCAAATAGCCAAGGCCCACTCGGGTGATTAAACTAGTCGTCAACGGGAGTGAGGTTATGTTTAAGACATATGGGTCCCACTTGGCAATGCATCTAGTTGCGGGCCCCACTTGGCAGTGCATCAGGTGAAACGTGTCCCCGTGCCTGTCTGAACGTGTACCCCTCCCACCCTCCCTCTTCATTCTCGGCGGTGAGTCGGCGACATCGGCGGAGATTTTATTCTCGGTGATAGCAGCACGGAGCTTTCGTTCTCGCAGATGGCGGCGACTGTGGGAGTGAATCCGAAACCCTATCCCGCCCCCTCCCCCCGTTCCCCTCCGTGTCGAGCTAGATCTCACCACATCGCCTCTGTTTCCCTCTGATTTTTGTGGTTTTGATCGATTTGATCCGGATTTGGATGGGTGGGAGGGGGGCTGACCGCGATGGAGCCGCTAAAGACAATAACATCGACTAGGTAATCCCTTCATGTGCATCAATTTTTGCCTCGTCTACTTTCGCTAGCTCACCTCACACTGCCCCGCCATTGACAAACAGGGGGGATGGTGCTCGGACGTTCGAATTCACTGTGGAATTCCTTCCTTCTAAGGTGCACTACTAGGAAAAGGCCTACTAATGGCGCACTGGTTTTGCCTACTAATGGCATTACCAGTGCGCCATTAGTATCACACCACTAGAATTTTTTACTAATGGCGCACCACTGGTGCGCCATTAGTATATGGTATACTAATGGCGCACCTGGCAGTGCGCCATTAGTTTTGCCCACAGTGCGCCATTAGTGTCTTATATACTAATGGCATGACATGGTAGTGCGCCATTAGTAACAATTTTTTTAATTTTTTTTCCTTAATCTCAAGTCACTATTTCACCTATGAGATATCCGACACATATATATACAACAAGCATCCATATAACAATCATAGCCAACACACAAGTTCCATCATATATACATACATAGCCAACACACAATTTCCATCATATATACATACATAGCCAACGCACAAGTTCCATCATATATACATACATAGCCAACACATAGTTCCATCGTTACATATTACAAAAGTTTCACATTGTTCATCCAACACCATTATCCATCAAATCACAAAAGTTTCACATTGATACAAAATAAAAACACAAATGGAAAAGAAGCACTCCATCCACGCAAGCTTCCGTCAATTAAATCAAATCTGCAAAATGATAAACAAGAAGTTAGAAGAAGAAAAAGAAGAAGACTAGAAGAATACTAGAAGAAGAACACTAGAAGAAGAATAAGAAGAGTTTTGGAAAAGAAGAAGAATAAGAAGACTATAAGCTTATTATGTAAACTTGATCATTTTGTGCTAACATAAGTTATTTTGGAGCTAACCTATAGGAAACTAAGCATATAAGCTCTAAGTTAGTATATTAGAGCCAACTTAGGTAAAATGAAGCTAACCTATGTCATTTTGGAAAAGAAGAAGAATAAGAAAAAGACTATAAGCTTATTATGTAAACTTGATCATTTTGTGCTAACATAAGCTATTTTGGAGCTAACCTATAGGAAAGTAAGCATATAAGCTCTAAGTTAGTATATTAGAGCCAACTTAGGTAAAAATGAAGCTAACCTATAGGAAACTAAGCATATTAGAGATAACATAGGTAACTAAGTATATATATATCATTTTGGATAACTAACCTATTGGAGATCTGACATACCTGACAAAGTTTAGTTCTCATGCATTATTCTTCTCCTTCTTCTCCTTCCTCTCCCTGATGCGCCTAGAGCGGCGAGGCGGTGGAGGCAGTGGAGGCAGTGGGATGTAGTCTTCTACCATAATTGGCGTGGTCATGTTGCCCAACTGTGGGATCGCCGATGCCACCACCGGTGCGTGGTCATTGTCAGGCACCACCACCATCGCGAGGCCACCTTCAGGCACGACCATCGCTAGGTCATCCTCAGCCACCTCCATCTCTTGCCCATGGTCAGCCACCACCATCTCTTGCCCTTGGTCAGCCACCACCAGCGCTAGGTCATCCTCAGCCTGATGCCCATCGTCATCCTGCAGCTCCTCATCCTCACTCTGCTCCTCTTCTCCCGCACTCCAGTCCGGATCATCCTTCTTGTTGTCTATGCTGCTGCCAGAATTGCTGTTGCTTTCGCTACAGCCAGAATCGCTGCTGCTTTCGCTACAGCCATAGTTGCTGCTGCTTTGGCTGTAGCCAGTGTCGCTGTTGCTGCTCCCATTACCTGTCCAAAATGCAACAATGACCGTTAACAATCGATGTGAGACAAAGCCAAATGTAGAGGAATAAGAAGAGGCAGAACGTACCGGCATCATCATCGGCAGCATAGCGCATGCGACACATAGTCGTGTTGAACACCTTCATGATGAGCATGTTGGCGTCGTCGTCGTACCTGAAGAGAAGGAAGTACCCCAGCCGCAGGTCGTAGGCACGGTAGAACTTCTCCCACCCACAAGACAAGTACATGTGGCCCTTCTTGATCACCAACTGCACATCCCACTGCCTGCGAAACCCGCTGCCGGCCTGTCGCAACTTCACATTATTTGGCGGATCTTCACCCATCAGCATGTTCATAAAACTGTCAGGTAGCCTCTGCAGTTTGGGACAATGAGTGATGTAGCAAACAACACATATCATAATGAGATGGGTGAAGGGGAGATCTCTCGTTTTATATACCTGCGTCATGGATGATATTGAAGCCTCAAGTATGATAGTGAAGAACTCAGAAGCATCCAACTCGTACTGCTGTGTCGCAGATCGGTGGTGGCTGCTTCCCGCCATCTCTGATAAGCAGCAGAAGAGACCAATTAGTACCCTTACAACAGATCATAAAACATGCATGATAACATGCATTAGTCGCAAGTACCCCATATGTCCTATTTTTAGCAAAGTAATGCTAAAATTCATGAAAAATTTCAGCATTACCTTTGCTGAAAATAGGACATATGGAGTACCCGAATTTGCCGGAACGGAAGTTAATCGACATTCCGGCAAACTCAAGGGCCTCTCGGGGTACCTACAACATCATCACAAGTACAGCAGCAGCAGCAGTGAATACAGGCATAACAGTAGCAAAATTATATATTTTTATGCAGTAAACAAATGAACACTAAGAGTAGAATGTTCTTGCAACAAACATTATTGTGTGACATCGAAAGGCATCACTCTGCTTAAAGGGAAGGATGACTTAAGTGGCAGATGTATATGATTGCACCACTTGATCTGCACTTCTCTATATTATATGATGTACTGAAGAACTTGAGCAAAAAAAGATAAATAGGAACATATTTCTCACCTTGGAGGTGTTGCTGCTGCTGCACTGTCTGCTGTAGCCAGCGAATTAAGTTAGCTTGTATTTGGGCTTGCTTTTCCTTCTAAGCTCTCTGCATCTATAACACAGAATAAGAGGGGAACTTGACAACTAGCTGGAGCATATATTTCAGGATCTTCTAATGGGGGGTTGTTTAGTTTCCTAGTTCCATGCTTTTGTTGGACAAGTTAGAAATGAAGGTCCCCTAAAATGGTATTTGATTAGTGGGCAAGCCCACAGATTTACAAATACACTAAAACACTAAGAACATTTGGTTCAATAATAAACATTTTTTATTGGTTCACTTTCCTACATCATGCACAACAAGTTATTAGCCTAGAAAATTAAACCAAGGCTTTATGCAGACAAACAAGTTGAAATACTTCATGTACATGAAACAAAGAGGATCCAGTTACATTCAATTGTTGTGAGCATGGAATCAAATGAAACTCATTACTCTACATGGCATAGTCTATCATGTACATGAAAGAATGATGATCCAATTGCAGTTTATATTTGTAATTGACTAAAATAAGTACTGTAGGAGTATCTTTTTTATACCTGTTGTAGGAGTATCTATATATACAAAAGTTAATCATTATGCTTGCAAGATCAGAGTAACCAAATTTATTCAGCTGACCTCTCTACAAATTCATGGTGGGTGGACACAAAAGCCCACTTCTAAAGAACTATAATGATCTGTTTGAATTACTAATTAACAATATAAACTGGAACAGGAGCTCAAGTTTCTTGGACACAAGTTGACCATGCAGCAACTACATGAGCAAAGCATTACTATCTGTGACAAAACCTAGAAGCTTGATACAAAACATTTTGAACTGCAGAGACAACATAATCAACTTTGAATATTTTCTAAGTACAAACCAACAATATCTAGGAACTAACAAAATTGTAACATCAAAACAAGAAATCATAAAAACACTAAATACAGGCCAAAGCAAATGATATGGCAGCTGACATGTACGTTCACTAGAAATATAAGACATTTCCTACTATAGTAATACAGTAAAACTACTGTATCTGCAACATAAAACTACTGTATCTGCAACATAAAACTACAACAACATAAAACTATTGTATCTACAATAGTAGCAAGATTAATATAGTAATACACAAGAGATTAGTCAGTTTTACCTGGCTATTTACTACTGCTGTCGCACTGCAGGGGCGGAGGAAGGGGCGCTGCCGGTGGAGAGGGCGAGGCCGAGGACGTCGTGGGGCTTGAGGGCCTGTGGCCTGGTGAGGCCGACGAGGTGGTCGTCCCCGACGCCGGCGGAGCTAGGGTTCGGGGAGACGGCGGGTGGCGCTGAGGGGACGGGGCGGTGGAGAGCGGGTAGGGGGGAGGTCGCGGGAGAAGAGAGGAGGAGGCGGGCGGGGCCGTGGGTGGAGGGGGGATGGTGAGGGAGGTGGTCGGCGGCGGAGGGTGGTCGGGTGCACGGCCGGGGACGGTGGGTGAGATGAGGCGGGGAGGGATTAGAGTGTGGATTGGGGATTGGGGATTTTACTGTGGGGGAGGCTTAGCAATGGCGCACCACCCGGGGGTGCGTCATAAGTACATCCATATCAATGGCGCACCATAGAAGGGTGCGCCATAAGTAATTTAATCTAGCCCGACTTGTCTTATATACCACCTAACCCTATCTACAACAGAACCCGCCCACTAGCCCGACTGGTCAGTACGCAGCACACACATCAGGGGGTCTTGGGTTCGATTCCTAGGCTCCCCAATATTTTTTATGCATTTTAAATCCTGTTTGATATCTATTTGTGTTTAAATATGTTCAAACTTGTTTAAATTATAACAGTAATATTTTTTTATAAAAATAGTAATATTTTTTTAGAAAATATGTTCAAATTTGTTACTTGAAAATATCATCGGCGGCGGCGGTGGAGCGGGGGAAGGTGCGGGGGTGCCCGTTGGC